>NC_137689.1:13417994-13612994 GCF_963989245.1 Nansenia antarctica
ATTATTTTTTATTTTTTATTAATACTTATTCATTTTGCACATGTATATGTATAGGCCTGGCTGATTTAGAAAACATAAAATAACATTTGCAAAAGAAATCTTTTTTGTGTGTGTAATAATCGGCAGATTAATCGATTATCAAAATAATCGTTAGTTGCAGCCCTACAACACACACAGCACCCGCCCCCTCCCGTGACCTCCACCAATCACAGGGGTGCATTGGCACACAACACAGTAACAGTGCGAACATGAACATTAACTCAAGCATTAATGAACATTAATGAACAGGGTTGCTACACTATGTTTACAAGCCAGGTATAACTTACCGGTAGCCTCTGGCAACAGTGAATCCAACCCACAGATTATAAGTATTTAGTGATCGTTAAACTGTTGTATATTATATCGAGTGGTACTTTAAAACTTCCAAGTTGCCTGTTATGAAAAAAACGAAAAGCAGATATTGTTGACACCCCTTCGATGCTGCAGTTTAAATTGTTTTAACTTTAAACCAGTTGGTCACTGAGTACTGCAGAGTACTGTTTTTGTTACTTGAATAAAGGCTGGCAGTCTTTAATAGCCAACTGTTGTTGTGGACTAACCCTAGCCCTAGATTTTGAAAAAGCAATAATATGAATAATAATATATTATACTCTCACCGGCCACTTCATTAGGTACACCTTTTCAACTGCTTGTTAACGCAAATATCTAATCAGCCAATCATGTGGCAGCAACTCAATGCATTTAGGCATGTAGACATGGTCAAGACGATCTGCTGAAGTCAAACCAGCATCAGAATGGGAAATAAAGGTGATTTAAGTGACTTTGAACCTGGCATGGTTGTTGGTGCCAGACGGGCTGTGATATTATAGTGTCAATATGGACCAAAATCTCTGAGGAATGTTTCCAGCACCTTGTTGAATCTATGCCACAAAGAATTAAGGCAGTTCTGAAGGCAAAAGAGGGGGTCCAACCCCAAGGTGTGCCTAATGAAGTGGCCGGTGAGTGTATGTGTATGCAAATAACACATTTGACTACTATTGATTTGATAATGATGTATCCTTAATTTTCAAATGTATTCAATATTTTGTAATTATTTAAAAACGTAACCCCTAACCCTAACCCTTTTAGATTAAGATTGGCCACAAAAGGGATGAATATCTAGGAATATTTACAAAAATGTTTGTAACTATAGTCTCTCCCCAATGGAAGCAATCTTATTTGCTAGCTTTTGGATAGTAGCCTATCCTATATTCAAATTGAGAAATCTATAATTAGTGTCATTCTGAAGTTCGTATTGCGATGTGCTGGTCTTAAAACTTCAAACCTAAAATATACGATCGCATCGAACTACATGAAAATAAGCGGCATTGAGAAGAAGCGAATACGCGTTCACGTGAATGGCACTAGTGACAGGAGACCCACAACACTATGGCTGCGTTCATAAACTCGCTCTGGAATCTGATCAGCACTCATGGAATGCCTTTTGTCTAGTGATGCTCCGATCTGATCGGCGCCGATCGGTATCGGCCGATATGGCCTTGATCGGTTTTGATCGGAGTTCTCAAAACGGCCGATCAAACACGACCGATCAGTTAACAAAATGGCGTCGCCAGTCTGGAAATATTACACAGTGTCGGAAAGAGACAACAAATATGCAGTTTGTAATGTCTGCGCAAAAGAAATTCCTCGCGGAGGAACGCACGCAAGGACTTTCAATACCACGAATATCATACGGCATTTGCTGCGTTCGTCGATTCGCTCCGAGAGCGCCGAAGCGCACACTGGGCTCGACGTCATAAAGGGACCGAGTGCTTTGATTGGACGAGAGGTGTTCCACGAGTGCTGGTCAGAGTTCCAGCGCGACTTCACGAGCGTAGTGTAGGTAGTGTTCAGCGACGTCATGTGACCCCGCGAGCAGGAAGTCACTAAGCTAGACTAAGGTCCATAGCAACAACAACTATTAGCGCGAGAGTTTTAGGTCTTTCTCTGTGCACCTTGCACAAGTGTAGATAGCGAGCGACTTTTCAGCATAGCAGGACATATTTGAGATGATAAGAGGAACAGGCTGAGTGCCAAAAACGCTGAGATGCTTGTATTTCTCAAGGCTAATCTGACAGTGATGCTGCTTAATCAGAAGTAAGGTTTGAGTCTGAAATCTCCTTAGGTGAAATGTTTTGTTTTTTTGTTTTATTGATTATTGCTGACTTGCTGTCTTATCTCCTCCTAAATATGACTTGAAACTGACTGACTTGAAACAGTATTTTATATTTGGCTATAGCCTGTTTATGTTGCAGTTTAGTTTGGGTATGTTTATTGTTCCTCAGGAAAGCTACAGTATAAGCTCCAAGTTCTCTAAGAGCCCCTAGTTCCTCTCATTCGAGTGGAATGTTGCACATTTGATGTGACAGTGTACATTTTATTTATTATGATTTTTATTTTCACATTTTATTTGTTTTTCCTGAAGTAAGCTACAGGTGGTTGTGAATTCAATAAAACAGATGGTTGTCAATTCATGATACTTTCTCATCTCCTAATTTCATTTGAATACTTAATATACAATGTCAATGGTGTTAAGAATAATTAAAAACATAAATAATGCTACACAATAAATAGAATGCTTCAATTGCCATTTTCGACGCTGTGATCGGTGATCGGTGATATCGGATCGGCAGATCACTGATTCCAGTGATCGGTGATCGGTGATCGGCACCAAAAACCCTGATCGGAGCATCTCTACTTTTGTCCAATCACGTCTTTATGACGTTGAACGCAGTGTGCGCTCTGGCGCTCTGAGCGAATTTACGAACTATGACGATAACGAACTACGAGAGACTGAAATAGCGAGAATGAGGCGCGGCATCGCTTTGCTTGCTATTCTTTTTTACTATTCAGATCGGAAGGAGGAATTCATGTTTGCAGATATTAATACATATTGATTTCTTTTTTTGTTTTGACTTGTCCATCGGACAACTGCAGGAGGAAGTCCACTTGTCCGAACATAAAATGTACTTGTCCCGGACAAGCGGACAAGCCTTAATGTCGAGCCCTGCCTAATATATATAACACCTCATCGCATTTTGGCTATTTGTCCCAATTCCCACCATGATGGATGTGGTCCAGCAATATAACATCACACATTTAAAAAAGTAATTTGTTGTGAAATGTAATTTTAATATTAAAAAAATGAGTCTCTTTGCTCATTGGTCAGTTGGGGTTTGCGTGTGACTGTCCACGGGTCAGTTTCGCGCTCTATTTAAAAAGAAGAAGGAACAGGCAGTCTTACAGAAGGCGTCATCTTGAGAGAGAGGATCCCCTCGGTGGCCACATTGGAGGTTGATCATTAACACACTATTTTCCCATTTTGACCACGTCATGTATGAGGATCTCCCAATGGGATTTTCTCCCGGACAGTTGGGCCGGTAACAATTTTATCTATCGCCTTTTCATTATCTTTTTATTGGATAAAGCAACCAGTTACCAGCTAACGGAAACCCTCACACACAAACACACACTCAGAGGAGTGAAGGGCGGAGGCTAAATGGTTGTCGGAGCCTTTCTCTGGCCAGACAGCACTGCTCCAGCTACTGTACATGACTAACCTTCACATGAACCCCCATCAGTTCTCCTCTCCAGTTGTCTGTGTTGCGTCTTACATTATCCTCCCGATGCTCAGTAGATAAGTGTACCTCATTACTTCCTATTTATTTATTTCCTCACTCTGGAGTGTGTGCATGAGGGCCCGTGTGTACGCATACGTTGTGTGTACGCACGTGTGTGCATGGGAGAAAGAGAGGGATAGATGCAGTATAGCTCGATTCAGCAAGCCCCATGTGCAATCCCCGGACCTGATTAATAATGCATCCCAAAGAAGGTGTGCTGCAGATGGAGGAGGGCGGGGGGGGGGGGGGTTGGTGGTTGGTGGATGGTGGATGGAGAGTCTGGAGGCAGGGCGGTTGGGCCGTGGAGGGGGTGATGTAATGTGTAATAGTATCCAGGCTGCTTTATGAAGAGGCTCTCTGTGCATTAGCACTCTGGCCTGGCCTGCTGTCTAAGTCATCAATAATTCACCAGGTTCCTCCACCACCTCCCTCCCCCTCCACCCTCTCTCTGTCCTCCAGGGGTCACACCTCAGTGTTGCCTGGCCTGTTCCTCCTCCCGCTGGGCCCTACCCTGTCGGCTACTCAGCGTGGGCCTCGCTTCCCAGCTTTTAGTATCCTGTGTGGGGGTGCGCTGTGACCAGCCAAGCCCTAGTCACGCCTGTGTCTCGTGTCTTTTCTGTCCTCCTTCCCCGTGTCCTCCCCATAGATATCCAAAGGATTAGCCTGTTAATTATGATTCAAATCAGCCACACAAATCTTGGGAATCAACCGATGAAATCCTGGGCTGTATCGCTGCCGTGTCAGACAAACCCGTGTGTTGTTCCCAGCCTTGGGTAGCCAGCTAGAGGTTATCTGGGGAAATTGGGAAAAGGGGGAGGGTCTCTCTCATTGAGCATGTCTGACTGTGTTTGTTTAAAAGAGGGCTGAGATGGAAAGCAGACATCCTCTGGTTCCTCAGGTCCTGGGCTTCCAGACCGTGTTCTTGTCCTCCTCTCAGAACGGGGAGCTTTGTGGCGCCTGCAGAGTGTGTGTGTCTGCACCTCCAATGTTACACTGGTCCCGTGTGGCTCAGTTGGTAAAGCATGGATAGAGCTATGTTGTGAGTTAAATTCCCACTGTGACCTATACAAAATCGCACATACTATGACATGATTAGTAACATGGTGGTGGTTGGTTCACAACTAGGTACAAAATGATTTAGTATGTTATAGCCTAGTTGTTTTTGGTGGTCCCTCAAAAATAGAAATAAAAATGCAATAAATACAAATGAATCAGAAACCAGAGGCACGCTGTGATTGCGATGTGTTGAAGTGATGATGAAGGCTAGCCCAGAGTGATGAAGACTAGCCCAGAGTGATGAAGGCTAGCCCAGAGTGATGAAGGCTAGCCCAGAGTGATGAAGACTAGCCCAGAGTGATGAAGACTAGCCCAGAGTGATGAAGGCTTGCCCAGAGTGATGAAGGCTAGCCCGGAGTGATGAAGGCTAGCCCAGAGTGATGAAGGCTAGCCCAGAGTGATGAAGGCTAGCCCAGAGTGATGAAGGCTAGCCCAGAGTGATGAAGACTAGCCCAGAGTGATGAAGACTAGCCCAGAGTGATGAAGACTAGCCCAGAGTGATGAAGGCTAGCCCAGAGTGATGAAGGCTAGCCCAGAGTGATGAAGGCTAGCCCAGAGTGATGAAGACTAGCCCAGAGTGATGAAGACTAGCCCAGAGTGATGGTGAAGACTAGCCCAGAGTGATGAAGGCTAGCCCAGAGTGATGATGAAGACTAGCCCAGAGTGGCCAGAGATTACAGTTACTACTGGTTTTTAGTTTTTCGAGTTCTTTTCTTTTTTTAAATTTAATTCCTGGGTTTCAGGGGTGGTCAAAGCCAGTTGTCTGAAAGTTCACAGGGATTAAGTTTGACTGCCTCCCTCTTTTAAGCGGTTGACGGATTCCAAGTCTTGTGATCGTGTGTGTGTGTGTGTGTGTGTGTGTGTGTGTGGGGGGGGGGGCTGCGTACGTGTGATGCTGGTGTTTTGGTGCTGGCCGTGCTCACTGCCGGCCGTGCTCACTGCCTGGAGCTGTGTGATCCCTCAGGTTTCTGGCAGTCAGAAGCCCTCCCCAGCCTTAGGCATGACGCAGCAGAATACAGAGAGAGAGAGGGAGAGAGAGGGAGCAGAGTCTCCTCAGTCAGAGCCACGGCAGCCTCAGCCTAGCCTGGGATGCAGTCAAGACAAGCTGGTGACTATCTTGACCACAACAGCCCTCGTGGATGTGGCTCCACTGTGCTATGCAGACTCCAGAGGCGCTCCAGCCTGGGTCTGAGATCTGCCTCTTCCACCGTGTGTTTGTGGCCCTATCAATATTTGAGTGTTGAGCTGCAGCTCACGCTGGGTTTGTTTGGTCCTCCCCTCCTGCATGATCAATGGCGGCATAGAGGAGGAGAGACGCAGGCCGTCTGATCACTGTTGGTAAATGCTAAACAATTAGGCCTGATCTGGGCTGAGCTCACTGTTGTTGCCTTTTTGCAAATCATCCCTCACTATCTAGCTTCTAGCCTAAAGCCTTTTCACATTTGAAGAGCGATTGAATATGTAAACAAAAGACCTAAAGGGCCCCTCCCCCTCCCCAATATTGTGCTGTTGAGGATGTTGTTTACAAATGTCAGGCAGCAATGTGATTGGACCACAGTTGTTTTATTGCATTTGGCAAAGCAGCCCACGATTGGACGAAGATGACGCCACCATTAGGTGTGTGCTGGACTGTTTGCTATTGGTTGGGTTAAATTGGAGCTGGCTCCAGTATCAGATGTTTCCCTGTCCCTTTGTGTTTCAGCCAGGGACAGATCCCCCACTCTCTCCTCCTTCACCTCCTCCTCCCTCTCGCTGTGTCTCTCTCTCTCCTCCCCCTCACTCTAAACAGGCTGACCCAGCTCAGGCCTCATGCAGTGTGAAAACAGCTCCATTGTATTGGGGGGGATGGGGAGGCGATTAGGAAACCAGATCTAGGGTTGGGCTTCAAAGGGAACTGAATACTTCTGCAGAGCCTATTGATTAAAAATGGAATGCTGTTGCCCTCATGTGCATGAGAGGCAGTTCAATTGTATGTGCTACCAAAGAGGTAGGCTTCATCTGTGACTTTAGATGCAAAGGTAGTGAACAGGGGGGCAATTCTTCTGGCTTTTAACATAATGGCTCATGTGTGCTCTCTTCAAACTCAAGATGGAGAATTTGTAATGCACTCTTATGAAATAATCTTCAAATGGGTTATCCTACAGGGGCAAGCCGAAGACATTTCTTTTAATCTTAGTGTGTAATCAGAGTCTCTTAAAATGGCCTTATCTTAAGTGGATTTGTGTGTGTGTGTGTGTGTGTGTGTGTGTGTGTGTGTGTGTGTGTGTGTGTGTGTGTGTGTGTGTGTGTGTGTGTGTGTGTGTGTGTGTGTGTGTGTGTGTGTGTGTGTGTGTGTGTGTGTGTGTGTGTGTGTGTGTGTGTGTGTGTGTGTGTGTGTGTGTGTGTGTGTGTGTGTGTGTGTGTGTGTGTGTGTGTCTGTCTGCAGCATGCACGCATTTTCACATGGTGATATATTTTGGGGAATATGTTGGCTCCCTGTCTGGAGGAGAGGTCTACGTAGGGTGCAGTCCTTACAGTTACGTACTGTCATGGCTGCATCAAAGATGATTTCCTCCCTGTCTGTTGTCCCCTCAAGTCCTCCAACTCTCAGGCCTCAGAACACCACCTTCTCTCCCTCACCTCCCACCTCCACCTCCATATTATTGTCCTATGAACATACCCGATCCCTCTGTCCCCTTGTTTTCCCCCTCTCTTGTGTAGCCCCCCTCCTAGAGAGAAGGTGCATGCGGAAAGGAGGCAAGTAAATACTTTGATATGCGGAAGCCTCTCTTCCACACGCTGCCTATGTAGGTCACGATGACTCACTTTTTTACGGTTCACATGCTCACAGATTCTTTGCACTCCACAGATTCTCGAATTTAGCAGGCGAGAGAGAGAGAGAGAGAGAGAGAGAGAGAGAGAGAGAGAGAGAGAGAAAATATGAATGCGGTTTGGTCAGAGTTAGAGGCGCCAGAGCACCATTTTGTGATTTCTGATAGATTTTTATTCTCTGCCTTTATTTAGATTCCATGTGACTTGTTTTGCGAACGTTATTCCTCATGATTGGTGCTCTCATCTGGAGGTGGTGTTATCACCGTTTGTTGATTTGGTGTGAAATGTGGCTCACTCCCCATGGGAGGTCTAGGGTTATTCAGCCTAGTCCCAGAGTGGAGCTGGTTTCATCTTCACCTTGCCTTTGAATCAAGGATCAAGGCACGGGAAAACCTGTCATGTTGCAACAACACAGCCCTCCCTCTCTACACAGCCTGCCTGCACACTGACCTACATGGTGAACTCCACTAGCGGCTAATGCACATTTGATATCCGTGTGCCTCACTGGCTGTAGTATTGGGATGGTGGACAGGGAATAAATAAATGCACGTTGCTTGGGAGAGGAGAGTCTTTTTGTGGCGATAGTGAAGCTCAATGTGAAATGTTGGTGCAGTGCTTGTGCGTGTTTGTGCACTGGATTCAAAATGACATTGTTATAGGGCTTTGACTGAGTCGCCAATTTCAAATGATTAAGCTCTATCCTTTCTGCGAACCTGCTCGAATACCTTCCACGAGCAGTGCTGAAAAATGTGCTTCAAATAAATAAATACAAACAGTGCTAAAATACTTTTGGTTTGTAATGAGACTGTCGGGACAAATTGGACTATGTTTGGGAAACACTGCACGTTCACATTCTGTTAAAGCAAAAGTCACTGGATACGTAACTAAGGAGGAAAGGCTAATTTAGCAATTGATGATCTAGCTTGGTAGCTAACGTTAGCTAGACATTTTTGCTATTCAAACGGAATTGTGATGAAGTAAAAACTGGAGACACAGAACCAGCAACGCTATAAACTACGATCACCCATCAGGCGTTTCATGTCAGATACTTGTTTGACTCTTGACTGAACAAATTAGCAAGCAACGTTAGCTACACATAACTTTTTCTTTTTTTGCAAACTACCATAACAACAGTCAAAACCATAGATATACCCATACTGTCGTTAACACATCCGTGTGAAACCCCCATTAACACACCCGTGTGAAACCCCCGCCCGGACAGGTTTGTAGTGGTGGTGGGGCTCTGTTAACTAACTGGATTCCGCCCTGTGTGCTTTAGCGTGTATAACCTCGTTGACACCAGCCTTTCCTAGTTCGAGAAGCCTGGGGAAATCCTATGCCGAAAATAGCTCCAAAGGGGTGACGCCTCATGACACGTCAAATCAAATACCGTATTTTCCGGACTATAAGTCGCGGTTTTTTTCATACTTTGGCTGGTCCTGCGACTTATAGTCAGGTGCGACTTATATATCAATAATTCATAATCTCTGACTGACATGAACTGACATACGGTAATCTCTGACTGACATGAACCAAGGAGTAAATCCGCTAGCGCCTCATACACGATAGAATAGCCATTATACTTGACAATGTGGACATTAAACACGACAATGTGGACATTAAACATGATGTTATGGACCTTATACACAATGTTATGGACGTTAGAAACGATATTAAAGTCATTTATTACCTTTTAGAGGCTGTTCAAAGTTTCATTTTTCCTCCGCGACGCCATGTTGTTAGCCCCGCGCTAGCTAGCGGACTTTACACTCGATAATACAAGTATTCCTTAACCTTTCAGAAGAAGTTTCAACGTGAATTATGTCCTTCCTGGGCTTACAAATCCTCTCATGTCTCTTCACAGTGCCAGACTAGAGTCAAGCTCAACAGGGTCTTCTTTCCCCGCTGATTCCGCCAAGCCCGTTCCCTTGAACCATGCGACTTATAGTCCAGTGCGACTTATATGTGGTTTTTTCCTCTTCATGGCCCATTTTTGGCCTGCTGCGACTTATACTCGGGTGCGACTTATAGTCCGGAAAATACGGTACTTGCCTGATCTAAAAAAGAAGCTGAATTCAGTTTTTGAGAACATGTTTTGGAGGTATGGCTACGTGAGACTGACTATAGCCTCAGTGTGTTTAGGGCTCTAAGTAAGCTTCAGCCTTGGTCGAAGGCTGCCTCCTCTTGATTGCCCATCTCAGGATTAGGCTGTACCACAAGTCACACCAGAATAGAGAGAACAACTCCCTGAAAAGGGCCTTTGTTCTAGGTATTTTAGCAGAGACACGGAACACCTCCGCTGAAGTCAAAACATCATTGCTGGCCATTGGGGTTACCACAATGATGACAGGTTGAGAATGGGTGCATCATGCAAAGCTGATCCTCTATGCGACATTCCTCAATCTTTCTTTTTACCTGTTGCTTTCGCAGGACGCCAGAGGAGGTTTAAATCTGATTAAGAATCCTCTTCCTTGTTTGTCACGAGTGGCTTATAAAGTCAGTCTATTTAAATGGAGGCCAGGGTGTAAAGAAGGTGTGTAATCTCTGCTTTTTTAAAAATAATTATTTTTTATTTTATTTTTTTTCTGGTTGCCCTCCCTGTAAAGGACTGATCGGTTCCAGTGTGGTAATTCGATTCATCTCCTCCTTTCCACACATGGCCCAGGATCTGCATATGAATGTAGCCTTCTGCTCAGAGGCGCAGCAGTGCCCCGACCTTCCCATCGTCCCTGCGCCCCCCCCACACCACCACCCCCCCGCCCCCACACTGGGGCCTCCCGCTCCCCACATGCTGTTATGCAATCCCTCCACCTGTGTGTGTGTGTGTGTGTGTGTGTGTGTGTGTGTGTGTGTGTGTGTGTGTGTGTTGAATGCTGAAGGGGTAGGCCAGAGTGTGTGTGTGTGTGTGTGTGTGTGTGTGTGTGTGTGTGTGTGTGTGTGTGTCAGGGGAACACTGAACAGCAGCGGGGGGAGGGGTGCAGGGGCCAGGGGCAGACGCCTGTCATAGGCGTTTAGGAATGAAGGAGAGGGCTTGAAGAACAGCGAGCCTCCCTGACCTACTTTTTAAGAGTCGTTGGCGTTCTACATGCGTGTTCTTTTGTGTTCCCCTTTCTGTGTGCCTTTTATGTGAAAACAAGTGCTCCTCTCAGTGGAAGGAGCGTACTGGCTGTTTTGATGAGTCACTCAACCGCACAAGGGAAAGATGGAGGGAAGATAAGATACATAATGCACCCCCCCCCCCCCCCCCCACACACACACACACACACTGCCCTCCCTGAAAATATCCCACCCTTATATCACTGACTTGGCCTGAAACTTATTAGACACACTACCTTTCACAATGTTGTCTAACGTTTCCTCTGCAATGCTATGCTGCAATATGACAAAGCGGGGTGCAGAGGGCCGAGTAGAGTATCAGGAAAACATTAGGGACGGTGGGGATGGGGGGGGGGGGCTTTGTGGAGGAGGGAACATAAGTGGGAGACGTACACAGACTGCACATTCTCATACATGTATCATCTTTCCTCTTCTCCCCAGTCTCAATGCACCCCTTGTCCTCAGAGTTCCCAGGCTGTGGTGGACCCTGTGCCCCTGCTGTTCAACTGGTAAGATCAGGGGACTGACTGCTCTTCTCCACCCCCCATCTCAACCCAAACAACCTCCACCACCTACCACAACAACAACACCACACACCGTGTCAATCTGTTTCCCCACAAGCCCCTGATATGCCTTTCACACCGGCAAGGCTCCGTGCCGATTCCGGTTCCAGTTCTGGAGTCTCCGAACCATGGTGCTTTCTGGCGAACCAGCCCGCGTTCATACCAGTTTAAGAGGAATCATCAACGTAGGGGCGGGATAAACAAAAATGTCAACAACAAGATGGCGGCTACTTCACTGGAAATGAAATAATATCTTCCACTACAGTATCTGAAATAAGTACTATTCTTTATAAAAAATAAAAACAAAAGACAGTTCTCTTGCTAGCCTGCTGCTCTGTTACTAGAATAGAAATGGCTTACGAAGTTCGAGAGTGTGAGCGAGTGTGTGAGTGTGTGAGTGAGTGTGTTTGCTGAGCATGTGAGGAAGATAGAGAATGATGAAACTTTTGATGATGTTTAAATCACTAAGGATTATATTTAGATTAGACATTATTACATTTTGTCTCCTTCCTTCTTGCTAGTCTTCACAGCCTAGAATATGACACACCCACTGATGACGTCACGATTCTAGTTTGTTGTTTTTTTCCCCACTATTTTCTGGTTCCAGCTGTGAACCAACTTTCAGGTTCCGAACCAATTTATTCTCCATCTGAGCACGCCGGCCGGTTCAAGATTAGATTCGGTGGCGGTGTGACAGACAATGACAGTGCCATGCCCAGCCCTACCTGATGTCCATCTCTATCTGATCCCTGTCAACTTCCTGTATACCACATGTCTGCTGTACACTGCCGTCTGCTCCAGTCCCCTGCTGCCAGTGGCTGGAGGTTGGGTCGTCTAAAATGCTCAGATTGAAACGGTGTTGTAGAGAAGGAATGTGGACAAGGGGAAGTCATGTCAGCTCTAGATCGTCTGTTGCTGTCTGCAACGTTCTGAGTCGTTTCACTTGACTGAGTGGCTGCAGGACCAGTAGAGCCGGATCACCGTTGTGATGTGAGAGGGAGGGAGGGAGCGAGGGGTAGAGAGAGGTGTCAGTATCATGGTATGAAGTGCAGGGCCTTTAATTACAGCAGCAGACCTTGTCTTTGGCTGCGGTAACGAGGACGGCGTGGGCCGATGCGGCGCACTCGTGATACGCCAGGTTCCTCCCTCCCTCCCTCTTCTCTCCATCGCTCTTCCCTCTCCTGATTGCCTTCCCGCTTATGGAGAAAATGTTTGCAGCCTTGTCCGATTTTTTCCACGGGAGAGGGGGGTGCTAGCAGTGCGCCATCAACAGGAAATTCCAGGCTGAGGGAGGGAGAGATGGAGGGAAAAAGGGAAGGGGAGGTGGGGAAGGGGAAATAGAGGCAGCTCCAGGAGAGTGCACGGAGATTTGCCCTCTTGTCTTTCTGCTGTGTAAGGCTTTCTGCCGGCCAGGAACAGTGACATAAAGTAGAGCAGTGCTGGATGTCTCAGAGAGAGAGAGAGAGAGAGAGAGAGAGAGAGAGAGAGAGAGAGAGGGGGGGGGGAGGGGGCCACAGAACTGCTGAGCTTATGGGCATTCCTCCTCCTCTCCCCCTCCCTCTTTCTCTCATTCTTATTCTCATTCTCTCAATCCCAAATCAACCCCTTGCCCCTAGTGAGTGCGGAGTGCAGATCTGAGAGTATTGCATAAGTGTAAACAACATCGTAGTCGCTCGCTTCCGTTCCCTCTGATGAACCAGGTGGACTTCCTATCCATTCATCTTCGGTGCGTTTAGACAGAGGCTTTGGTTTGATTTGGGGTTCCGGGTGTCCCCCTCTCTCCCTCAGCCCTCAGCTGAGACCTGAGACATGTGAGGCCCAGGCTGACGAGAGGCGCCTTCATTACATTGCGGTCGGGCTGCCGAGTGGTCCGGGTAAAGCTTTTAATTGGCTAAATTGCACACATCTGGTTGGAGCTTGTTGTCTGGAGGTGTGCTGCAGCTTTGAAGCAGAGCGATGATATACCCTGTGAAAAAGGGAAGAACAGTCCCCCCCAGGCCTGCTAGCGCCTGTGTCAATTACCGGAGTTTCCATTCAGAGCAGAGGTGAAACGAACACACACAAACTGACAGTAAATCTCTCACTGAAACACACCCACCATTACACAGAGAGTTGGTGTTGCGTGGCCTGTGGTCTTTTCATGCCTTATTGTTCCTGATGCTACATGTGATAAGACATTTGAGACAGTGTGGTGAGAGTGAGACACTTTATAGTGGAGGGCAGGGGGTTAAAAGCACGTTTAATCTTGTGTTGAAATATGTGAAATTAGCTGTCTGTTTGTTTTAGCCAGTTCGAGCTACAGAATGGACGTGAACGATAGACTGTGCTTTAAAAGTCTTTGTCCAAGAGTGGCACTTTGTCCAGCTGGACAGATCATTAACTTTAGTTCTCTACCATGAAATAGAGGATTGAGGAATGGGTAGAGAGGCAATCCACAATGTAGTACAATGTTTGAGTCAAATCACCCTCCCCCATTACCCTACTTACCCTTCCTCCACCCGTCCCTCACCCTGAGGGGGTCACGGTCTCTCCACCCCCCCCAATGAGGCTCCAATACAGAGTGGCCATTGTGGCAGAGAGGCCTGTCCATCCATTCAGAGATTGAAACCCAATAGGGGCCAAATGCCACTGCTCCTTCTCTGGGCTAAAGGCTCAATAGCCGCAACTCATTCTTTGTCCTGCATGGGGCCAGGAGTGTGAGACTAAAACACTCTTTGGGAAAACAAACCACAACTACAAGTGTGTTTTCCTACGCTGGTCAACCATGGCACAGGGAAAACACTGTGTGTGTGTGTGTGTGTGTGTGTGTGTGTGTGTGTGTGTGCACGTGCGTGCGTGCGTTTCTGTTATGTCATGCCAGCAGCATACCTCTTCTCCTACCTCTTGATACTGAGTGTGTGTGTCAGTATCAGTACTTGTACTCGCCAGGAGCCACAATCAGTGTGAGGGGGGACTGGGTTGAAGTGGTGAATGGGTTTGCTTTGTGTAAACACACTAGCATTAAAGCATCTATGAAAATCAGTGAGGAAGGCTGTGCAGAGCCTCTTAAAAGCACTCAGGCCCAAGGCTTTATTGCAGTCATTATGTCTCTCCCAGTTTACTGATATTTACTCCAGACTTTGTCCTGCCAGCACAAACTGCAGCAGGCATTTCGCAGGAAAGTAGCAGCAGGATAATGCTAGTCTGGTTCAGAGCTGCTAACCAGGCTAATGCTAGTCTGGTTCAGAGTTGCTAACCAGGCTAATGCTAGTCTGGTTCAGAGCTGCTAACCAGGCTAATGCTAGTCTGGTTCAGAGTTGCTAACCAGGCTAATGCTAGTCTGGTTCAGAGTTGCTAACCACGCTAATGCTAGTCTGGTTCAGAGTTGCTAACCAGGCTAATGCTAGTCTGGTTCAGAGTTGCTAACCAGGCTAATGCTAGTCTGGTTCAGAGCTGCTAATCAGGCTAATGCTAGTCTGGTTCAGAGCTGCTAATCAGGCTAATGCTAGTCTGGTTTGTGGCAATACACTAGTTCTGATTCTCTACATTTCTCCCTGCGAGTGTGCCCTCTTTCAATCCCCCATGTTTCACACTACAGTCCAACGCTACTGCTAGCTAAGACAGTCTCCCCAGGCTGAGCTCTTTCCTCAGCAAAGCGACGGCATCTCAACTGTGAGGGGAGCGGGGGGCTTCCATTACCCACCCCCCACCCCATCTCCTTCCAATTCCATCTGCTCCCCTGAACAAGGCGTGTGCGTGTGCGTGCTTGTGTGTGTGTCACTCTGCTAATGGAGACAGCCTCCCAGAATGCACTGCAGCGTGAGGCTCTGTGCTCTGAATTTCGAGTGGCTGCTCTGCTCTGGCGTGGGTTTGTCGTCAGCTGCAAGGGGGGAGGCTGTTGTTTTTCTGTCCTCCCTGTAGGCAGCCCTTCGTATAGGCTCTAGCCCTCTCTCTCTATATATATATATCTCTCTTCTACTTCTATATCATGATTTGCATCAGAATATGCATCATTAAAACCACTCACTCACTCACACTCTCCCCCTCTCTCCTCCTCCTTTCTCTCTCTCTTTACAACTTTTTGGTTCACTAAATGTTTCCCTCCCTCCTAAACATGGGAAGAGACATGTTCAGGATGTACATCGAGGGAAACCCTGCTATTCACCCTCGCTGTTTTACACTAGATGTTTTACATTGCATGTCTGGCCAGCTGTGTGTGGGCTATTCCTCAGTGGTGCACAATGGGGGTTCCCAACAACTAGGAAGAAAAGGTGGAAAGGATTGGGTGTGGGGGGGGGGAATAAGTTTTGTGCTTGTTAGAGTGTGACGTTCACCTTGGTCAAGCTTTCAGGGTTTTCCGGTCCAGTGGTTCCTCCGTCCCATCACACACACACACACACACACACACACACACACACACACACACACACACACACACACACACACACACACACACACACACTAGATCCCTGTACGCCCTTTAAGCAGACACCTCCCAGCGGGCAGGCAGGGGTGCAGTGCAGCACCTCCCAAGCTCTCAGACAGCCCCACTCTGCTGTTAGAGGCCTTTCATCCTGCCCATTGATATATAATTCATCTGGGATCTGAGGGACGGCTGCACCAGTCCACATTGAGATTCTGTTTGGTCTCCTGCAACGCTCCCACTCTCATCCAGAACGCCTGCGTGTGTTTCACTGGGTCTGTGCATGTGTGTGGAAGTGCATACTGTGAGTGTGTGTGTGTTTGGCAGGATTCCTGTGAATGTGCTCCCCAGCCAGTGAGGCTCCATCAGGAGCGGGTCACATGGTGGCTGTGTTTTCTCTGCTGTTGTCCTGTCTGCCTGCATTCAAGTTAGTTTTTTTGTTCTCCAGCAGCGAAGGGATCAGGTTTCCATTCCTCGTGGTTGTTTATGCTGTTGTCTCAGGCAGCACTGCCAACTGCCCCCTCTGTCTGCCGGTGGTCTGGGCTCTGGGGTCTGTCACCCTGGCCTGCTCATCAGACACCCCCCCCCCCCCCCCCATCACACACTCCCACCATCCCCACACATCCCCTGAACTCCCATTTCGCCGTTACACAAGTGAGGAAGAAACAGGAAGAAACAATACAGACAATCCCGCCTCCGGTAATGTGGCTCTATACGGTGTCCAATTTTCAAATAACACACCACCATATTTACTGACCCACCGCTAAGCTAACACTCAGACTGATCAGTTTGGACCCCATAGCTAAGCTAACAGTACTGCCATGCGCAACACCAGTGTGTTACTGCCGCGTCCTAGTAAACAGGCGTGCGTGGCACGTTCCCATGCACTTCTCCACTGGATGTCTTTCACACATGGTTGCGCATTCCCTTCATTTGCGGGGGAAAAGGTTTTGACAGCTTTTTAATCTTGGCACGACAAGATGGGCGCCGGCAGAGCTGGATGGTGTAGTCGTTTGATGATGTTTTCATGTGCACGTTGGTAAAGGTCACATCCCATCTCCCTCTGTTCCTCCCTTGCGCTTTGTTCATTATCCAGCTCCACTCTGCATTTATTTTTACCTCCTCCCATAATCCTTAATTAATGCAGCCCCAGTCAGAGCGCCTCACATTTCTCCCTCGCGCACGCGGTCACGTACACACACACACGCACACACACACACACACACACACACACACACACACACCCCTTCACACGCGCACGTACACACTTGTAGGCACCGACAGACCCGCTGAATGTTATCTGTGGGGAACCATGCTAGCTGTTTACTCGCTCTCTTCTCATTTAATTTGTCTGTTTCCCTGCAGAAAATGGGAAACACCTGAGCAGAATCTTCATGAGTTAGTAGCCGAGGGGGTCTTCTCTCAGAGCTTACGACGGCTGACTGTAGAACCTTGTCGTCCTTATATGCTGCTAGGAAGCTATTTGATCATGGGGAAATGATTTCAAAGCATTAAACAGTTAGGTTAAACAGCATTGGATGTAAAGTCAGGCCTCATACATACAGTGCGAGGTAGTGAGGGCATGGGGGAGGTGTATGCCCCCCCCCCTCGCCTCTCTCTGCAGCCCCGTCCTCCTGATGTGATGTGGCTTGGCAGGAGCTGCAGCCCTCCTCACCTCTGCCTCCGCCGCATAGCTGGCCTCAGCCCTGACGCCCGATTGTTCAGTCTGCACTTTGTGACAGCTATTCCCACTGTGTCCTAGAGGGATCACGTCACAGCGGACACACTCACAGTTTGTGTGTGTGTGTGTGTGTGTGTGTGTCATCAGTTGATTTTGTCTGGCTCCGAGCCTCTGAGATGGGTTTAAGATTCTGTTGTGGTTCAGAGCTTCTTTTGTAACGTGTCTTTAAGGTGAGAGACCATAAGGCTTGGTTATTAAAGAGCATGGTTGCAGGGCTTAAAGTACTCCGGCACAGTGCCGGATTTCCGGCGCGGGAGAATAATAATAAAAAAAAAAAACTGCAATTGCGGCATTGCGCCGACGTGGTGGCGGGGGCGCTGTTTCACAAATAACTTAGCTTTCGTGTTTGCTAGCGAAACAGCTGATAGTTGATGTTGACTGCTCAAGGAGAATACATATTTGAAAGTACAGAATGCCTGAGAGCCTTATATTGCATTATATTACATTATATTTTGAATGGCCATCTGGTGCCTGAATATTGTTTTTTCCTTTACATATATAATGACATTTCCATCATAAATTGATGGCAAAAGGGCACAAATTGGTGCATATCAATTCACCAGAATGCAAGAAATTAAGTGTTTGATGCTCGTTTAAGGACCCCCAGACAGCCCTGCTTCATGGGTCCCCCCCGATGTCAAACACCACTGGTACCACCTCCGCCTCATTTTGAGCCAGGAAAACCCCTGAGTAGTGACGGGAAGCCTTATGGGACGTGGTGCCAAGAAGGAGAATATAAGTGATAGTGGCTTAATAAGTAATCAGTTTGTTCTTTTAAAGACATGTATATATTTTATTCTGTATTGTTATAGTGATAGTGGCTTAATAAGTGATGCAATCAGTTTGGCCTTTTTAAAGACATCTATTTTTATTTTTATTTTATTAAGTATAAAACAGTATTATGAATGAATGAATGAATGGTCTTTATTGTCATTACAGTTTTTCCCAATTGCTAAAACACAAAAGCCAATTATCTAAACCAAATGACCAGTTCTCTAAACACATTTAATAAAACTAGCTCCCATTTGCCAAAACCATAAACACATTTCACATGAAGACACAATTCACAAAACACAATCCTCCTTTTCTCATAAATCTAAACACATTTTGTCTTGCTAAAACACAAGTTGCAAAAAACTCTGCTCAAAATGTCAAATTCTCAATTCTCAATTAAAGCTCATGTGATGCAAAATGCTTGCCATAGTCAGCAAAATGTTAACACAATGAACACACTGGCTTCATTCATTAAACATAACGACTCAAAATGTAAGACACTTGTTGCAAATGATTGTGGTGTGTGTGTGTGTGTGTGTGTGTGTGTGGTATAGTTCCATAAATAAATAAAAAAACATCACACTCTGAACATTGTTTTCAGTGAGTATTGTTGTGTGTAATGGATCCTCTGTAGTGTTTGCATTGAGTTGTGATACAGTACAGTATTGTACATGTTACGGTACCTGTGGGAATATGGTAACATTTTTCAAACCTTTATTTACGTAAAACTCGATAGGACAACAGTGCAACAACTTCGCGGCTGAACTTTAGTAAAATTTCGGACATCATATGCCATTTAAAGGGGGGAAATAGATATCTAAAAATGCATGACTAGCATGCAAAATCAGCCTTACTGTAATGTAAAATATGTAATGTTAGATATAACGTTAGACAGGGAGCGCAGATTTATTTTTATGCATGACTATCATACATGTGGGAAAACTAGGGTTAGGGTTAGGTGCTAGGGTTACAGTAAGGTTAGGATTAGGGGTAGGGTTTGAGTTTGAGTTTTGAAGAGAGAAGGTGTGGTTTTGCTTATGTAGCTTTAGAAAAGTGTGTTGTGTTTAGAGTTTTGGGAAAATGGAGGAAAGTTTTGTGAAATGTGTTTTAGCAATTGAGAAAAACTGTAATACAGTACAGGTACCATACAACGAAATTTAGGAGGGGGGGCTCCCCTGGTGCTTGGAAAAAGACTAAAAACACGAGGTCCAAGGGTAAAATAAAAAAGGGAAAAGAGCTGGTTTACATAAATAAAGGCTATGTACACTATCTACTATACTACTATACTATACAATAAAACACTGTGCTGTACTCTATGCTATGCTATAAATATCCTAACTTTTCCTATATCTGAACCTTATGTACACAAGGGTTGTCATATTGCACATAGTATTGTTGCACATTCATTTAAAGTA
Source organism: Nansenia antarctica (assembly GCF_963989245.1). NCBI lineage: Eukaryota > Metazoa > Chordata > Actinopteri > Argentiniformes > Microstomatidae > Nansenia > Nansenia antarctica. The sequence continues at coordinate 13,437,512 of NC_137689.1, forward strand.
TTAATGCATTTTAACATTGAGACATATATTTTGTATTGACTATAAAATAGTATTAATGCATTTAAACATTGAGACAAGAAGCTGTCTTCTGTACCCGCTCTCCCAATATCTCAAACTGTGACCCCCCTCCCCAAGAAAAAGTTTCAGGCACAGGATTTTTTCCCACTTTAAGCCCTGTGGTTGGGGTTTCATCTAGTCTACAACATGAAAGCCAGGCCCAGCCCTGCTCTGATATGGTCTATGATCTCTCTAATGCATGTTTATCTACACAGGGTATGGATTCACATTTGCATATGGATGTTCTCCTCCCCCACCGAGGCATGGCAGGTCTTCAGGCTTTCCTCCACTTAGAGCTGTGACAACAGGCGGGCGTGCGTGTACGTGTACGTGTACGTGTACGTGTACGTGTGCGTGTGTGCGCACCCAGGCTGTGTTTGTGTGTGTGTGTGCGTGCGCGGGCTGTGTTTGTGTGTGTGCGCAGGCTGTGTTTGTGTGTGTGTGTGTGTGTATGTGCGCAGGCTGCGTGTGTGTGTAGGCTGGGGCTACGTGTGTGCGTGCAGGAGAGCTGGTGAATCTGCTCAGGGGCCTGGCTAATCCTGCTGTGGCCCTCCTGTCTCCTGTCCTCCTGTCTCCTGTCCATGCCTGCAGCCAGATTGGGTGTTGAGCTGAGCTCAGAGGAGCTCTGAGAGTCCCAACTGCCACGTACGTAGCTATGTGAGACAAAGCTGGGAGACCAACAGAACAGAACAGAGCAGACCAGGAGCAGAGACGGCCCTGGCGGTAGGATGTCATCGTCGTCCCCCTGTGAATTGAAATATATAGACTAAATATATATATAGACTACGGCTACGGCTTCACGGTATTCACTGGCGTAGCTCAGCCCCCCTCCCCCAGCGCCAGCACCTGATAGCCTCAGTTGAAATGTGTTCTTGATTAGATGGACTCTGTGCTCCACACTCTCTTGATTGTGTGTATGATGATGACGATGATGATGTGTGATGAAATATCTTTGGTGTTGTATGTACGGTCGTAGTTGTGCACTACTGCAGTCACTGGTATGAGGGATTTCAGTCACCCTCTCATTCAGCGTGCCGGCAGGTGCCGAGTTGTCGTGGAGAGAAGCAGATTGACTATCCGTCATGGAGAAGACGGAGCCTGCTCAGCTGCTGCGCGTGGGCGTGCGTGGTGGTGTTGTATTGTGTCGACTGGCTGACTCTCAATGTTTGTTTCTCCACATTAACGGACCTTTTCGATTCAGAATCCCCATCTTTCCACTTAATTCCCTGAGAACCAAATATGTACGATGGCTAAGGATTAGCCTTTCACCAAAATCTAGATATATATATATATATATATATATATATAAAAGTCCTCCATGTAGAGAGGTAAAGTCTAGTCCATTGCTCTGAGAAGTGGTGATAGAATTGTGAGTTGTTTTCCTTGTGGTGTCAAAGACTGAGTGGAAAAGCATGGCATAGGCTCGTACTGCGTACTGAGATGGGACAGAGTCTGCCATTGCAGGCCTAGTTGTTGCTTTACTAAGTCTGTCCCGTTCCTGCAGTGATGGCAGAGTTACCCTCCTGGCTACTAGGGGACTCCCCCTCACCACTCGTACTGCGCTTATTACATAAAGCGCCTCTCAACTCTTCCACTTGATTGGAAGGCGTCAATTAGGCCAAGCAGGGGTGCACCAAACGTGCCATGTTGACTTGGCCGATCTGTGAACTATTACAGTTTGGTACGTTTGCTGAAACCATACTATTTTTGTTAACCTGTTACACTGCATGCTGCATTCTTGTCACCATGGCTACCTTGACCCTGGCTGCTATATGGCTTCATAACCAGCCATCTCATATTCATTTTAATCAGAGCAAAACAAAAAGAAAATGATCTCACGCCGTACTCGAGCCCTATTATTTCATCGTGCACTAAACAACTGCTCGCTATATTATAGCTGATCGACTTAGTGGGTTCTATTAGCATGGTGGCTACGGGAGACGAGGGACGCGGGTCTAACCTCTTTCCTTTTTCCCAACCCCTCTCCATTCATGTTTCCTATGTGGGCTGGTGGACAGTTATGTAATGTCAAGCAGCATCTCTCACGTCCACATCCCGGTTTGTGGGTGGGTAGCCGTGTAGGCTCCAGAGGATCGGGAGGGACACCTCCATCTGTGGTAGAGGACAGAGGAGACTGAGGGAGGCTCAGGGAACACTGGCCTGCTCTTTCAGAAGGTGAAATAAAGGGCAAGAATACATCTTCATGGTGTGCAGAGGCACACGTTGTCATGATCACTCCAGCAACGTTTGCTCTCTCTCTCCGTCCCTCACCCATCTCTCTCTCTCTCCCTCTCCCATCTCTCTCTCTCTCTCCCTCTCTCTCTCCCTCTTCCATCTCTCCCTCTCCCATCTCTCTCTCTCTCCTTCCCTCACCCATCTCTCTCTCTCTCCTGCACTCTCCCTCTCTCATCTCTCTCTCTCCCTCACCCTTTCCCATCTCTATCTCTCTCTCTCCCTCTTCCTCACCCTTTCCCATCTCTATCTCTCTCTCCCTCTCCCATCTCTCTCTCTCCTTCACCCTCTCCCATCTCTCTCTCTTTCCCTCACCCTCTCCCATCTCTCTTTCTCTCACACGCGCTCTCTTGCACACTCTCTCTCTCTCTCTCTGCCAGGTCTTTTGGTACATGTGCCCCGTCCCTGGCTGCGTTGCTAAGCAACAGGCCCTGCGTGTGTTATTATTGTGGCACTCCTGCCATTTCTATCATTTGTGTTCGTCCAAGAGAGAGAGAGAGGTGTGTGTGTGTGTGTGTGTGTGTGGGAGCAGTATGATGAGAGTGAGTCAGAGACTAGATGGAGCAGGGGTGATGGAAAATGGAAGACAAGAAGATTTCCACTCCTCTCGAGCCCCCCCCCCCCCCGAAGCACGGCAGAATATATAGCCCAACTTCCAATTCAGCGAGGTCACTGGCAAAGACGACATGATTTACCAAAGAGGGGCGTTTCCAGCAGCGTGAGAGAGATAGTGTGTGTGTGAGAGAGAGAGAAAGAGAGAGGGAGCTCAGAATCCCTGTGCCCCACAAGCCACACAGCCTGGTGCACCCAAGTCTCCCACTGTGGCTCCCAGGGTGGACAGACCAGGGGCTGAGAGCTGAAGTCACACTGTGGACTGAGCTCACGTTGACGAGGAGAGGGACGAGGTCTGTCCCTCAAAATGTAGGCTACCGCCAGTCTGGAAGGTCTTATTGTCTTACACGTCCCTATTTCTGTCACTCCGGTCTCATCGGGTCTGTGCTAGAACCGGTCAGGTCCAGTTCCGGGTGTCATTTGTTCACAGGTTCATTCGGGTCTGACGGTCTTTGTGTACGCGTCCTCCAGGATTCTGTATTCAGAAAGAAGAAGAAGAAACAGGTTTCAGGACGAGTCCACATTTGTTGACCCAAGAAGTCCTCTACCCCAGACTCATCTGTTCATCTCAGCCCCCCCCCCCCCCCTTCCCCATGTGAGCAGCACCAACCAAGGTCCCGGTTGCCTGGATACTAGAGTGGGCCAGGCTGGCTCTATTTGCACACTGATCAGGGCTCGCTGCTGCCGCCCCTTCTCTTATATGAAATGTAAATAGACTGTGCAACGTGCCACACTTAGTACTGAACACACACACACACACACACACACTCACACACAGAGAGAGAGAGGGAGGCGGACCTCGCTACTGCTGCACTCGTCTCCGAAGCAGCTTTACAGTACCGACTCTTGTGATGTAGTGAATCACGGCGCTGAGGACAACAACAAGCCCCGAGGCTGATCATCCACTGTAGCCACACAGAAACAGACTAGCGGGGGACGGTGCAGTTTGCTGTTGATCGTAGCTCCACTCTGGCATGGAGAATGTCTCCCTGAACACACCCACACCCCTGCCCAGGGAGCAGGCTCTGTGCAGCTGCTGAGTGGTCCGACAGGCAGCCCCTTTCTACATTAGGCGGAGGAGAGCAGCTGCTGGAGTGGAAAATGCAAGTGATGTGGCCACAACGACAGGCCCTGAGTTTGGGGTGTGGGGCTGGGGGCTGGGGTGGGGGGGGTGGGTGGGGTGGAGCAGCAAGGGGGCAGCAGCATTCAGAATACCCCTCATCAGCGATGTGTGTGCGTATGAGGCAAAACGATGTCCCGCAGTGAGCTAAATCGTTGGCCTCTGTCTGACCGCAGAGGGAGTGGCTCTGAAGGCAGAGAGAGATGAGAGATGGGAAGAGACGGGGGGGAATAATATGATGTGTGTGGAGGTGGTGGGGGTGGGCGAGGGGGGGGAGGTGTGTGTATCTCTGAGCTAGCAGTCGTCCTCCATCCTCAGGCACAGAGAGATTGCTTCTTTCTTCCACCTATTCGTGTCTCTCTGATCTCCATAATCATTTCTTGTGTGTCCAATCCTTCCACTGTCATAGGAAAAAGACTGCCAGCGAGAGAGTTGTCATCCGGAGAGCATTATAAAGCACCGCATGACTTATATGTACGTTCCACGCGTGTGCCGGAGCCAGAGACGAGCCGTCCACAGGGCCGTACGTGGTGCCAGTCAGCCCCCTGCCCTCCTACAGGCCCATGACGTTCCTCCTTTTCGTCACGGGAGGGTTGTTGTTAGGGCAGCAGGTAGCTTTACTGCATTTGTTTTTACTTTGGCTGGTAATAGACTGCCTACTAGAGTGACTGAGGAGCGTGTGTGCTCCCAAGCTCATCACGTGAGGTTTTTAAGTGCATAGAAAGGCCCAGCAGTCTCAGTTGGGGTGGGGGAAAAAAAGTGAACTCGTCATCACCCCATCTGTTTGTTGAGACTCGCTACCATTTTAGGGCTTTGTTTGTTTGTTTTTCATTCTTTCTTTCTTTCTTTCTATTTTTCTTTTATTGTCCCAGTGGAATTAGTTGTGTCCGTGTTTTCGGGTTCCTGGTCCGTGTGTCCAGGAAATGAGTTCATAAACAAGTCAGTAGAGACTGACTGAGCTGAGTGGCTACCTCCTTATGGCTTCTGCTCTTCCTTTTTTTTCTCTTCTTTCTTTTTTTCTTATATGTTTTTAGGGCATTTCTGCTTTAATGGGTTAGAGACGGTAGTGATTGACAGGAAGGATGGGTGAGAGAGAAGAGGAGAACCAGGGACCCTGCGATTACACGGCTGACGCCTTAGTGCGCTACGCCACCAAGCTCCCCAAGTTCTGCTTTCTCTTGATGAGAAGACGACCAGGAAGCTGTCACTGCAGACCCATCTCTCTTCCCATGGAGAGACCTTGAAGCCTGAGAATAAATTGCCTCCTATTTTTCAGATAACTGATTATCTTTTACCTTTTAGCATATCTTTTGAGGATATGCTCGCATGGAATAATGCTATTCCTATGTAGTTGGAGCCTAACTAGTCTCATGCTTGGATTCAATTCAACCACGGTTCTCTTCAGTGATACCAAATTATGATTGTTCCTGTGCAGCCATAATGAATGTGTGCATTCATGTCCTCAACCAACCAATGTCTCCACTACACTGAAACTGATGGTATTAACAAGACTTCAAATTGAACATGGTTTATTTTCGCACAAGAAGCGCAGGTCTGCAATGGGTTATTGGCCTCAAGTGTGACTTAGCCCAGTAATGGACAAGGTACTTAATGGCATAGTGATGAAGCTGGAGGGGATGGGGGAGAGGCCAAGGCTCACCACAACCTAACCCCCCAGCTCTGCTGACCAGAGGTCAATCTCTGCAAACACGTCCTCATTGGGAGCCCAGATAACCATGCATTCTTCACTTATCTACAGGGAAGTACCCATAAGAGCCCAGCCTATCTGCTGGGACCTGGGAGTCTAATAGGGTAGGACTGTTTCCAATTTTTGATACCGATAAAACAGTCCCAGAGAAAGACCATGTTTTTTCGGTTAATTCGGGATTCAAAATGACATTGTTGAACCGCTAATTTCAAATAATGGAGCCCTATACTATACTACTACAATACATGTCAAAAACATAGTGAAAACACCGGAATCACAGTCGCAACACAATTAGGCTACTTCATAGTTTCACAAATATAAGTTTTCGCTGGAATGCACACACATCGGTAAGCCTACCTGGCTTCTGTGATTGGCTTAGGGTTGTTTCCTATAATGTGTTTTTTTGTTGACAAAATGTAGCGACTAACTGGAAACAAATGTAAAGTCGCTGAGAGGCTGAGGAGGACCTTGTTTGCTATTTGTCTGACGCGCTACCAAAACAATTTGTATTGTATCCTACAGACTGTTGCGGTCTGTAACGGTCTGCAATGTACCCCATCACAGTGGGCCTGAAAGTTGCATCAAGATTACTATATTTTGTCTGTTAGGCTACTCTAAAAACAAGCTTGTTCACCTTTTCAGTCTTCGTTTTTTTCGCCAGTTATTTTATTGACAAATTAGGCCTACATTGTTTACAAAAATCACTTTCATAGCATCTTCAGCCAAAACTCTTAATGTGTTTATTATATATAGCAATGTATGAGGATGAAATGTTACAAATCATTTAAAATATATATATATATATATATATATATATATATCTTTTGGTTTTGATAGAAAACATTGCTATTTTTAGAGACCCCAGTTTTCGGTTTAACCGTAAAACCGTCCAACCCTAGAATCTAATCTGGATGTGAACCTGTCGTCTACATCCACCTATCACAGAGTTCAGAACAGTCCTGCTTTGCCTGCTGGCTGAAGGATGTGGTTCCATGTTTTCTGACCAATCACTGCTGTCAGGGCTCATATACCGACCAATCAGATGGCTGTGTTGGTGCCTGATAGAACTGGCACAGGCCCGGTGCCAAAGGGGCCTTGAATGTTGTTTGAATGTTCAAATCAAAATCAAATTTTATTTGTATAGCGCATTTCTTACAAGATGCAACTCAATGCGCTTCACACAATGAAAATGTTCAGTCAATCAGTCAATCAATCAATACTGACAGAGCCGCGAGCAGGCAAAAATAAAAACCTGTATACTATGTAGCCAGGAAAAAATTCCCTTGCAGCCCTCTACCAATAGAGCGACTACTAGCCAGTTTGCCTACCAGTACCCAGCGGTCCCCAAGGGGAGGCCAAGGACCACCGGCACAAAGCAAGCAAGCAAGGGCAAAAACCTGTACACCATGTATCCAGGAAAAATTCCTTGCATATTATCGGCGTACACTCTGTCCATAAATGTAGTGTTATATTTGCATCGTTCTGCATCCGGATGGTCACAGGTCCTGCCAAAAGAGAATCTTAGGCACAGTTGTGATGCAACAACACAATAAAGACAATAAAGATGACAGCAATACAACCTGATGGTGGTCCTGGTACACCCTTGTACTGGTTCCAGTACTGCTCTAGGTGCTATTTGGAGCTGACAGTGCCTCATCAGCACCCGGGTCCATTTTCCTGTCAACACAAATCTCAAAACACGAGTATGGTGTAATGGCCTAGTGATCCTAGTTCTATAATGTCCAATGTCTCCCGTAGTATCAAAAGGCGACATTGAATAAGTAGGTCTTGAGGTCACGCTTAAAAATGTCCTGAGTTTTAGACAACCTCAGGCCCTCGGGTAGGGTGTTCCACAATCTAGGAGCATATATGCTAAAAGCTGATCCTCCAAATCTCTTCTTTCCTAGCCTCTGGCACTATTAAAAGTTCCGTGCCACTAGACCGTAGGGGTCTAGCTGGTGTGTATCTTATGAGCATGTCCACCATGTAATTGGGTGCATCACAGTGAAGTGATTTATAAACTAGTAAAATGATCTTAAAGTCTATTCTATGACTGACAGGGAGCCAGTGTAGTGATCTCAAGACAGGTGTGATGTGCGCTCTTCGTTTGGTCCTAGTAAGGACACGAGCAGCAGCATTTTGAACCATTTGTAGTCTATTTATCATTTTTTTGGGGAGACCTGTCAGGAGAGCATTACAGTAATCTAGCCTACTAGTAACAAACGCATGCATTAATTTTTCAGTGTCTGCCTGGGAGAGAAATGATTGTACCTTAGTGATGTTTCTTAGATGGTAGAAGGATGTTTTAATAGTATTATTAATATGAGTTTCAAAATTTAGATCTGAGTCAATTATGACACCAAGGTTCCTGGCCTGACACTTAGTGTTAAGAGCTAGTGTTTTCAAGTGTGCAGATAATTTCTCTCTCCCAGTTTTCTCGCCAATGATCAATACCTCTGTTTTTTCTTGATTGAGTTGGAGAAAGTTTTGTGTCATCCAAATATTAATATCGGCAATACAATCTATCAGGTGGTCAATCATCTTGTAGTCGTTGGGAGTTACTGAGATATAAAGCTGAGTGTCGTCAGCATAGCTGTGGTAGTTAACGCTATGCTTCTTGATAACAGAACTGAGGGGTAGCATGTATAGGCTAAAGAGCAACGGTCCTAAAATGGACCCCTGGGGAACTCCACAGGTTGTGCTATAATTTTTTGACTTATGGTCACCAAGGGCTACAAAGTAGTCTCGGTCAGCCAGGTAAGTCCTGAACCAGTTCAAGACCGGACCTGAGAGGCCAACCCAGTTTTCAAGTCTCTCAATAAGTATGGAATGGTCTACCGTATCAAAGGCTGCACTTAAGTCTAAGAGTACAAGAATGTTGTGCCCCCTCAGTTTTTGTTATTGTTGTTTTCAGGATCTGTTTTATGTCCCTATACCAGTTATTTAGCAGTTTGCATCTGACACACCCTCCTAGATAATGGAAGCAAATGGGATCTGCATTTTGGCTCCCTTGTGTGCAGTGTTATTATAGATAGATTAATGCATTTCAATGTGTTCAATGTGTAGTGAAATACATTGATGTCTATGTTGCATGTAGAGTGGAAAATTGTGCATTGAGGCTTCTTTGGCAGTTGCCTGAACAGGAATAATTCTACATATTTTCTCCAATTAAGCAGATCACAAAATAGCTCTCTCCAAATCTCACATCTTTGTGGTGTTTGTTGTGCCCTTTCAAGTCTGAAAATCAGGGCTTTCATTAATATGTTTATTAATGTTATTAATATTATATTTATGACTTATTATTCTTTTGGTAAACAATGTCAAACCGTATCTTATCTTTGTCATGGATGGTACTGACCCACTAGCCAAACAAATGTACTTCTACAAACTGGCCATGCATCTACGAAACCATCCGATGTCCGATTGAAACAATGTGCTAGCCCAGACCTGGTGCCTGACCCTGTTTACAGAGTGGCAGAAAGCGGGGCCCCCTGGGGGGTTGTGGACAGACTGCACACATGGTGTTGGAGGGGGGTTGGAAGGGAGAGAGAGATTGTTGTTGTTTTCTGCGTACTAGAGTGGTGGAAGCGGAGGAAGTAGGATGCAGCATTGGATCAGGGCCGGTCTCTCTCTTGCACGTACTCTACAGTGCATTGCCCATATGTGATGAATTACAGCTGGCCTCTCTGTCTGACACACAGGTGATGAGCTTGCGCACATACGCACGCACACACACACACACACACACACACACACCGATTGAGATGCTGTACAGCTTTTGATTTGGTTGGAAGACAGAGGAAGTTGAGGCTGTGTTTTGGAATGGATGTTATTGGTTTCCCCTCCCCGGGCCGTGCGTGCGTGCGCGTGCGTGTGTGTCCGTGCGTGCGTGCGCGTGCGTGTGTGTCCGTGCGTATGTGTGTTCCTCTTCCAGCTAGGAGATGAAATCTGAGTGCACACACAGTTAAGTAACTCTGCCAAAACCCCCTATAGAGGAACCAAGGACTCGATAACATTTTACACACACTCAGTTCCTGTGCCAAAATCACCACAGAATTCTCAAAGCCACCGCTAATGTCGTGTGTGTGTGTGTGTGTGTGTGACGTGTGTGTGTGTGTGACGTGTGTGTGTGTGTCCTAGAGAGGAATGCTTATGTAGTTGATTCAAAAATAGTTTGCATATTGTTCTAGAATCGGTGTCGACCTAGTTTGAGGTGTGTGTCACGCAGCACGGTTTGTTTATCTCTGCTAGTCGTTGACCTTTTTGCCGCTTTGTGCGTGGTGTGAGGTTGAAGTGTGGGGAAGCGGCTGGGTGCCCGGGGAGGGAGGGAGGGAGGGAGGGAGGGAGGAGGGCGGGCAGAAGTGAGGGAGAAAGATCAGTGGTTTGCCGCGTCTTACTTTCCATATGCCGGGAAGAGAGGGGAGCAGTATTCCTCTCTCTCTGACTGTGTGCGTGTGTGTGTTGCTGGCTGTGGGATATAAATAGCCGTCTTTGAATAGGAGAGCTGCAGAGGGAGGGCCGTGGCGCCAGGGCAGAGCTGAGTGCCAGGCAACATTCCCGGGTAGTCGGGGAGAGGGAGGAGGGGCGAGGCCAAGAGGAGGGGCAGGCTCCAGCCCGGCCCTAGAGCTCTGCACACGCTCTGGAAGGAGAAGAAGATACATTATGGAGGAGAAAATATTGAGGAACTCTTTTCCATATCATTTATTCATGGCCCCTGTGGAGCGACCTCTCCACAAGAAGACAGTGGAAGGAGAGGCTGAAGAGACTACGCCAGCACCCTCTGTGTGTGTGTGTGTGTGTGTGTGTGTGTGTGTGTGTGTGTGTGTGTGTGTGTGTGTGTGGACGTTCAGCAGGGGAGAAGGAAGGAGTGGGCCGGAGGTGTGGGCCTTGGACTAGCTCCCTACAGAAGCTTTAGCAGGGGCTCATAATAAGCACGCTACAACTAGGATACATCAGGGCCTCCACACTACAAAGAGGGCGTAGTACAGCTGCACACTGCACACAATGTCCCTCCAGAACTTTTGGCAGGCAGGGTAGGGCAGAGTAGGGCAGGGTAGGTTAGGGTAGGGCAGGGCAACAGGGCTGTGGGGTCGTTGCCTAGACGTGCCACATCCCTTAAGACATTCCTCAGCTGTTACTGAAAGTCACAAAGTCGAAGTGTTCCACGTCTCTCACACTCCCACAGTGGAACGGCGCTGCTGGAGTTGCGCAATTATTTTTGAGCGTGTAACGTGCGCCCATGATATTGTAGCCTGTTCAAAATGGAAGGGCATGTTTTAGTGACACCTGTATCAAATGAGGAATGAGTGTATAGGACTATGTGTTTATGTTGTTTTGATTCCTTTTGCCTGGATCGGCACGATATCTGTGCTTTGACAATAGGCCCCTCCCCCTCTGCCATGTTGACATGCATCTCACAAACCTGCACTTACGGGGCGGAGAGTGGGTCTGGAGCAGGGGGAATTATCCTGCCCAGTTCCCCACCTTTGAAACCAGAGTGGAGGTGTAATTGTTGGAAATGGAGAGCTTGATGTACTGCTAATGGGAGCATTGTGAGGCGGAGCGGAAATGTGTTTTCAGTGAAGGCGAGTGGCCAGGTGCTAACGTGTCTGTCTCTTCTCTTCTGTCTCTCTCTCTCTCTCCCCTCCCATCTCTCTCTCCTCCCATCTCTCTCTCCCCTGGCAGACGGTCGATGACGATGCGATGGAAGCGTGAATGAGGTTTGGCGTGGCGATAGCTGAACGATGCCCAAGGGTGGGGGTTCTAAAACCCCCCAGCTGGAGGACTTCCCACTCAACACCGACATGGTGGAGAAGCAGGGTGGGAAGAAGGTAAGAAACAGACACAACATACAATAGCCCACATACACACACACACACTCCACACAAGCCCCATGTCCACTCCCACTGCCCGGCATCATGGAGTCATGCCCTCATTACACAGTGAAAAACATGATGGCATTATTAGGCAGCTCCATGGGAGTTGGCACGCAGTATAGCCTACGGAGAGCCATTAGCATTCTTTTCTGCATTATTCCTTTCCTCGTGACTCAGGTCTTATGCTGGGACGACATTTTTACAGTGGAAAACTTACTGACACTGTTATGAAAACACTCTTCAAATGTGTGTGTGTGTGTGTGTGTGTGTTTGTGGTGGAGGTGGTTTGGAATCAAACCCTCATGATGAGGTAGCCTTGTCTGAGACGTGTAAACTCAAGTTGCCCTCAGATCTTGAGGATGTCCTCTTGACCTAACGGTAGAAGCGTTTGTGATGCCCCCCTGCTTATCTACAATGCCCCCCTGCTTATCTACAATGCTGTCAGGTTCTGAAATGGAAGTTGTTATAACTAGTGGAAGGAGGGGAAGTTTATTTTTTGACACCGGTGACACTTTTCTTCTTTACTTTTCTTTCCTGTTGTCAAATTGACTTGGTGTCACACAGCCATGACTCATCCTACCTCACTCCTGTACTAAATATGCACCTACATATCCCCAAATAAAGAGGTTGGATGATACCTAGACTCTCCTCTGCCGTCCAGCCTCCTTTACTTATGATCTGATTCATTCTCTGACGGACGGCTTAACTTGTGCAGCGCTGATTATATAATTTTACTGAATATGCAAATGCCCTTAGTTGGTATTCTACCCAACAATGACCCTCACTTTTGAAAATTGAGAGCTCTGTTGTGTGTTTTTGGAAGCAGACCCAGCGCTAAATGGCTGTACGCACTGCTGCTGTTGCGTCACTCCAATCAGTTGATAGAGAGTATAGGTTTTGGGCAGGTATGTGCTTTGGCCAGCTATATAAGGCTCATCTCAGTAGGTAGCCCAGTTTTTATCTGTGAACTAATGTTATGTATTTTTGTGGTGTGGAGTCTGATGCCACTTGTGGGCTAATTTAGATCCTTGTGTATCAAACGCAGCAGTGGTTGCTGGGCAGGCCAGTACACTCAATTGTGTTGGGCTGATAATGTACTCTAGTCACTCTCGAGCAGGCATGCTTTCATGCAGATGGAACTGCATAATATGCGGTTCTATCTGCATGAAAGCATGCCTGCTGGAGAGTACATAGGCTTGTGACGTTGTTTGGTTTATGATTGGGCCCCCTAGATCCATAACAACATTTAAAAGGTAGATTCTGCGATATGTTCGGCGATATGACGTAGTCACATCAGTGTTTCCCCTAGGTTTGCTGCCTTGGGGGGGTGGCATGGACCGTGGCATGGACCCCCCCCAGGGGGTAAGACCCTGCCTCATACCAGCGTCATGTCCAGGGGTGTACTTGTACATTAAGCCGCCTCACGCTACGGAAACAGGAGATAGGCTCCTGCCCTATGGGCCATTAGGCTCCAGAACCATCGGTTCTCAAGGCTACTTACTTATGTGGTCTTGACTACCTGTCCATTTTCTCACCTGGTTCTTGCTCTCTCTCTCTGGTGTGCCGAGCCGACACCATCCTGCTCTCTCTCCTTCTCTCCCTCCCTATCCTCCTCTCTCTCTTTTGCTGTCAACCAAAAGGTAAACAAAACAGCCAGAGTATTTATAATCTAATATCCATATCAATTTATAACATAATTATAATTGAATATTGGATTGCTGTGGGCAATCCAGTCAGATAATGTCATTTTGACTTTACTCTCACCTGAAACATTTTTGTATGTCCAACTATAAAAAACTGACATTTCCAATGCTTCAATCAACTGTCCATGTACTGTAAATATGCCATTATAGTATTACCATGAAGCCCAACACTAGCAGAATAAGAAAGATAGTATATCTACTAGGGATGTCCCGATCCCACTTTTTCACTACCGATACCGATACCGATACCTGGGCTTCGGGTATCGGCGATACCGATACCGATCCGATATTTGTATAAATTTTTTGACCCCTGAATATTTTTTTTTTTTTTTTTTTTTTTTTTTCCCTAACACCAGGGGAGCCACCCCTCCTAAATTTCGTTGTTTGGTACCTGTACTGTAGCAATGACAATAAAGACCATTCATTCATTCATTCATTCAAATACCTCCCCAGTATATAGTCCACACCAACAACAGTTAAATTAAAGACTGCCAGCCTTTATTAAAGCAACAAATGCGACGTGTTGTGGATTGGAACTACGGATCATAAGCTTTCAAATGATGTGTCATACATTGAAATCCGAAAAAATATGAAGTTAGAGTAATTTGAATGTTGTTAGACGTCAGGCACATAGGGTTAACCTCTTTGTAATGAAACCGGAAGCACACAGCGCAGCGCTATGCGCATTTTAAGCGCATATAGGACTCGCGTGAAGCGCTATGCGCATTTTAAGCGCATATAGGACTTGCGTGAAGGATTTCTGCGACACGTGTTTCTGTTCACTGTTTTTATTCTCTCATCGCTTATACACATAAGTTTGACTGCGGATGACAGTAGGATCGGATCGGAGCCTTTTTTTTTTCTGGTCCGATCTCCGATCCAGCATTCAGGACCAATATCGGGTCGATATCCGATCTCAGTATCGGATCGGGACATCCCTAATATCTACTTTAAGTAAAATAATAAAGTGCCTCCAGTTAGCTCTTTACCTGGCAAGTGTGCAAGGAGACTAGCTCATCTCATCACCTCTGAGCTAGCTAGCTTGCTAGTTCTTTGACACTATTTACACTATGGAACTATAGTCAGACACTTTCTAGTCACGATAATAACGACCAATTTTAATCAACTTTCTCTGTCAGAACACTATGGGCTTGCCACTCGCCAGATTCGGGTTGGGTGCGTTTAAAAAACGTGCATATTTTAGCCTACTTGTCAGATGTTTGGTGTCTCCGTCAGTAATAATTCCTCTTTCTTGGGGGGGCGGGGGGTTCCGTTGGGAGGGCGGCCCGCCCCCCCAAGGCAATGGTAGGGGAAACACTGCACATATAGTGGGGAGACATCCAGTGGAGGAATGATGACCTGAAGCAAGACTATTCACTCGCCAGCTATTTTTGTTGTTGTGCCGATATAACCGTCCAGGCCATCAATCAGTCCTGGTCATGGTGAGCCACAGTGGGGGGTCCAGGTTTGGTCCCATATCTAACTGGCCATCACACCTGATTGAACTCATTGACTGATCTTCTAAACCTTGATGAGCTGAATCAGGTGCGTCACTGCTGAGCCGGGACAAGGACCTGTCCTACTGTGTCTCTCCAGGGTAGAGGACCTGTCCTACTGTCTCTCCAGGCCCGGGGTAGAGGACCTGTCCTACTGTCTCTCCAGGCCCGGGGTAGAGGACCTGTCCTACTGTCTCTCCAGGCCCGGGGTAGAGGACCTGTCCTACTGGGTCTCTCCAGGCCCGGGGTAGAGGACCTGTCCTACTGGGTCTCTCCAGGCCCGGGGTAGAGGACCTGTCCTACTGGGTCTCTCCAGGCCCGGGGTAGAGGACCTGTCCTACTGGGTCTCTCCAGGCCCGGGGTAGAGGACTTGTCCTACTGGGTCTCTCCAGGGTAGAGGACCTGTCCTACTGGGTCTCTCCAGGCCCGGGGTAGAGGACCTGTCCTACTGGGTCTCTCCAGGCCCGGGGTAGAGGACCTGTCCTACTGTGTCTCTGCAGGGTAGAGGACCTGTCCTACTGGGTCTCTCCAGGGTAGAGGACCTGTCCTACTGGGTCTCTCCAGGCCCGGGGTAGAGGACCTGTCCTACTGTCTCTCCAGGCCCGGGGTAGAGGACCTGTCCTACTGTGTCTCTCCAGGCCCGGGGTAGAGAACCTGTCCTACTGTGTCTCTCCAGGCCCGGGGTAGAGGACCTGTCCTACTGGGTCTCTCCAGGGTAGAGGACCTGTCCTACTGGGTCTCTCCAGGCCCGGGGTAGAGGACCTGTCCTACTGTCTCTCCAGGCCCGGGGTAGAGGACCTGTCCTACTGTCTCTCCAGGCCCGGGGTAGAGGACCTGTCCTACTGTGTCTCTCCAGGCCCGGGATAGAGAACCTGTCCTACTGTGTCTCTCCAGGCCCGGGGTAGAGGACCTCTGCTCTAGGTTACTGCCATGCTCGTTTGCAGCAGCCCATGAAATAAGTGCTTCATAAATTAACAGCATTAATAAAGCATTAATAAATGCTTAATGAGGGATGATATATCACTATCAGGCTACTTGTAGCCCATCTTTAGTCACCCCACTACTCGTGGTACTGTCATATTGCTATACCTTTGCTGTATAAATAATATGGATATATAAAAGTTTTAGTAGTCACATAACAAGTCAGGCCATGCACGTCATGTTTCATTCAAGTAGTAGTGGGCTGAACTATCCCTTTAAATGTCAGAGGAAGTGATTTACATGTGTGTGGGTTGCTGTGTCCATGCTGGCAGTCAGCAGGCTTCGACGCAGAATGATGAGGTCATGGTTGTGGCTGGGTCAGCAGCAACGCGGAGAGGTGCGGCTTGCGCACGTGTATGTACAGCCTTCCACACAGGATTGCATCAGACTCTGGGAGGGAGGGAGGGAAGGAGGGAGGAAAAAAAAAGCTAGAGCATTGCTAGGATACCAGTGACTGTAAACACAGTGGCAGCTTTGAAGTGGTGGCTCACAGCTGTCTTTTAATTCAGCTCACTTTTCCCCCCATGTGTCGAAGCAAGCTTAGCTCTCTAGACTGTAGGCTACCTCTGGCGTCTCTGTATCTCAGTGTTGTATTTGTGTGTGTCTGACTTATGTCTGTCAGTCATGTATATTTTTGCTGTGTTAACAATGTCTACTGTGTGTACTAGGCAGCAGGCTGTGTCTTCTGAATCTCTCGTGTGAGTTTGGGTGTTTGTGTGCGCGTCGTCATTCTCGCTAGCGTACAGTTCCGTAGCCCAGCCTATCTCTGTGGAACAGGAAGAGCGATATCTCTCTGTCTGTCTGTACTGTAAGGTGACATCATAGTCTCATGACTGTGGGAGGGCAGGGGGTGTGGTCTAGCCAGGGCTGTGGGAGGGCAGGGGGTGTGGTCTAGCCATGGCTGTGGTAGGGCAGGGGGTGTGGTCTAGCCAGGGAACCAAGCCGGAGAGCATTGCTGCCACATTCCACTTACTATATTAAAATAATAATTGCCATTTAGATGACGCTTTTATCCACAGCGACGTACATTGCCGTAAGTGTATATATTTTTCAGTTATGGTCCCTCTTATCGGCCCTGATCCTGTAGCTCAGCTGTGTGGTTTTAAACACAAACCTTACTTGTACACAGGGAGCTCTCTAATGAATCCTTCCCTCAGTCCCCGCCACGAGTGTTGGGGTCACACAGTTCTTTTCATTTTGACTACATGACTGAGATTGTCCATTGTCCATATGGTTTTTAAATATAGTAGGATATTGTATTGCAGATAGGACAAACATTGTGCCTGAAGCCTGCTCCTGGACTTACAGTTAACCTGAATTAAAGCCAGTAGCTCAGTGTGAACATGTTTTCTGTGTATGATCAGTGCTACATGGCCCCTTAACAACAGCAGTCCTGTGGCCCATGGCTGTGTAGACAGAATGTCAGTGGTGGCAGAGCAGCCTGCTTGCCTCGCTGAGGGGGGTTTCTGTTAAGTTCCTGTTGCCATGCGGACCACAGACCCCGGCACTGGTTACAGCTCCACCCCATCTGGGAACGGCTGCCTCTGCGGCCGGAGCACCGGGAGGAAATTCCATGGAAAAGTCACGCTCTGCAAAGCCCCCTAATCGCTGGAAGTCTCCGGGCAGACAGAAGCATGCTGCAAGGGGAAAGCTATGGGATCCACAGCTGACGCCTGTCTGTCTTGTGTCCCTCTGACTGTCCCTGTGTCTTTGTGTCCAAGCTCAGTGCCATTTAAGCCTCAAAAGCAATACAGGAATGGCACTCTCTAGCAAACTATCCTCCCAACATTGGAGGGGATATTACTTGTTTCTCCTACAATAGAAACCTGATTCTGTGCTTTGGGCCCCAATGTTATCATAGTCCTCTGTAGACGTTCCATTCTATGCTCAAACTATCAGCAAAGTGTCCTTTTCAACACGGTTGACGTTCAACAATTTTCTAGGGCTAATGAATGGTTCATTTGACATTTCATCTATAAACCATAGATGGCTATAATCCAAATAAATTATTATTAGTTAGTATTTACACACGCAGGAAGGAACGGTATATATTTTTCAGTTTGTTTTTTAAAACACCTGAAATAAAAATATCATCCAACAAAAACAATCATCTTTTGACCATTGTATACCCTGCATTATTACCATATTAGTTTTTTACAGAAAGATATTCATTGTGTAATTTTCTGTGTTTTTCTGTGTTTTTCTTCTGTCAGGATAAAGATAAAGTATCAAACAAGACTCCAAAATTGGAGCGCAGCGATGGCGTCAAAGAGATGAAAGAGAAGGCGCCCAAAAGGAAGCTACCTTTCACTGTTGGAGCCAATGGAGACCAGAAAGATTCAGACTCAGGTAAAAAAAAAAAAAGAGAGGAATTCACTGCATTATTTCCTAGCAGGAAACTGCAAGGCATGCTGGGAAATGTGTGTGTGTGTGTGTGGGGGGGGGGGGGGGGGGGTGTCAGGGGGGGGGTGTGGGGGTACTGGTGGCTGAGATACTACTGTAGGCTGTGCTGTTTCACTGGACCAAGGTTTAACTAAGCTTGAGAAACAGCAAAGCCACACAGAACATGAGTCAATTAAGGGAGGATTTGTCCAACACGAGGGCCTGCAAACTTCTTGGGTAAGGCTCTCACTTTCTGTTTTCTTTAATAAGAGCAAGGGGGGAATGACTGCTGCAGCCTGTTTAGCTTGAGCTTTGAGGATCATGAAATAGTTTGTTGATAATAATATGACATCTATGGTAATGGAAGCCACCTCTCTGTGGGTAGCCATGTTGGACTGATTCATAATCTTAACTCTATCATGAACTTGTTGTTGTGAACTTGTTTGGTCTTTGTTGATGTCGAGTTGAAGTTTTACTTTTGGCTCAAGTGATGTCTAATTTGCACCAAAGCTTTTAAGGTTTGTTTTCCCTCATTGGTCTGCCTATTATATATCTTGGTATGACGGTGTACCTTAAGGCATCCTGAATAGTATTAACAGTATTTCCCAAGAGTAGCTGAGTACATTCCCTCCATAATAATGGTGCACAAGTTTCGTCTCATTGGTGGGAGGGAGCAACCTGTAACTGTTTGTGGGCAGAGAGAAGCCTCTTCTGTGATGTGAGGTGTGAACTCTGGCCTCTCTAGAACAATGCCCTGATTGTCTATTGTCATGTTAATGTGCGGTGGACTCTCCAGCCTCTCCAGCCCTTCACGTTAACTAGACCTTCACACATTCAGATGAGTGAATTTACACACTAGATCTGAGATACATCTGAAATTGTGTGTTAGTGTTCGACACAGCCGTTTTCCACAACACTTTTGTTTGAGCTATGTAAGCGCGGCTATGTGAGGTTGTACATGCGCTCAGGGTCATGATATTACCAAATAAGATCTCACCAGTTTTGGATCCAATCCCTTGTTCTTATGTGAATGTTGTGTTCTCACACAAGGAATGACGACAGTTATACGTTGCGTTTCCATAAAACATTCTGATTTGCATTTCGAAGTGATCAGTTTGAGATGATTCGCATGAGAAACGGCTTGATTCAAATAAACTCGATGCAAATCACCTCAAAGGATATCCAAACCCTGGCCCATTTTGCGCAACAAGTGGAGTCTGATGCAGCGGAGACAGGGTTGCCAGATGGGCTGGTTTTTGATGGATTTAGTGGTTTTTAGACTGTGGTTAGGCTGGAAATTGTCAATCCCATCTGGCAACCCTGAGCGGAGAGTCTACATGTAGTATGTTTACAGATATCGCACTGCTGGAGATGCACACCACACTTTGTTAAAAGAAATAAAGCTTTATTGTACTTTATTGATTTTGTGTTTGGCATTGCAGTTGGGAGAGTTCTTTACATCAACCTACATGTAAATACTGACTAAATACTCTGACGAAATGACGTTTTACGTAGCCTAGCTTATTGGCTCCAACCAAGTTAATGGAAACGCTCCACATTTCATTTCATTCGCATTTCGAAATTCGCTTAACTTTTATGGAAACATCCAGCTTGATTCGCATTTCATGATTTGCATTTTCGAAATGTGCTTATTTTTTATCGAAACACAACTATAGTCATTGTTAATCCTCTGTTTAGAAACACATTGCATAGCTCTCTGGGTGTATGTATGTGTGGTGCGTTTTCTAGTTTCACTTTGATCTCTTTCGTCTGTTCGGCCTTTGCAGCTCCTCTCATGCTGTGTCATTGTCTCTCCCCTATGGCATCTGTCTGATGCTTTGTACCTGGCCCCACCCCCCACTACCCCTGACATTGTTGATGTCATTCTGATGTTATCTTCCCCCCACGTGAGTCCGTGTGTCTGTGTGTGTGTTGGAGACGGCAAAGGAACTATGACCACTAGTGGTGGCACGGTGGGTCCAGTAGTCAGCTGGTTGTGTGGTGTTTTGAAAGCGTATGCAGAACTCTCAGAGGAGTGATGTAACCACTGAGTGAGATGGCGTCTCCAGGCTTGGTCTCTGACCCCCGGGGCGTTGCATTCCTCCACCCTGTGGTCCTCCTCCTCCTCCTCCTCACCACCAGCACTGGTGTCACTGTGGACAACAACAACAGTGAGCAAGTGGTGCAACAGGAAGGAAGCTGATGACGTTGTGACTTTTGCTCTGTCTGTCTCTCTCTCGCTGAGGGTGGAGCCACCTAGGCTTCCTGCCCCTCAAGTGCTTGTGTGTGGAGTTCATGCTGAGGCTACGTGAGAGTTCGATTTGTTGTTGTTATCACTGACACAATTTTGCTCAGTTTGCTTCTGAAAGGTTGCAGTTGAGGTCCTCATCGCAGGTGCAGTACAGGCAAAAGGCCTAGCAGTTGGATTGAACTCTTGGCATAATGGGCCCTTCAAAAGTTGGACAGTATAGCCCACTTTGGATTAGCATTGTTAGCTATGAAGGTTCAATCTGAAAGAAATTAGGCCCATGGCAGCGCCATGCTAGTGCTATGCTAGGCTTGCTACTGCTGGTTGATGGGCAGCAGCAGAGGACCCGGGAAACCCATTTAAAATGTATTATTCATACTATTGGTCATTTCATGACATGCCCTCTTGTGGTCTTGGCGTCCCACTGAGCGGCAGCTGTGCAGCTCTTGCACTCTGAACTCCCACAAGACATCAGTGTTGCACTGTATTGTATTATGGTATATTGTGCTACCTTCTCTGACAGCACAAGTCAGTTTAGGTGTGTGAAGGAGCCCACTTGGTGTGTATGATGTGATTCTATTTCATATCAGGCCAATCTAAAGAAAAATATTTTTCATCTTGTAAAATGATTGTATTTAATTGCTATTTTTGTTGTCATCTTGAATATAGTTGACAACATACAAGATACAAAAGAGCAGTTTGTGTGTGGCAGATAAATTGTCGTAGCCGGTGTTGGTCATGAGCACCATGGCCCTGTCAGCATCAGTGTAGTCAGCAGGGAGATAGGGGCCTGTTGTGATAAAAGCTTTGGCAAGTCATCGCGATGGCTTTCTGTAGCCAGGGGTTAGCTCTGAGTAACTCTGTGGAGAGTGGGCTGCAGATCAGAGACTGATGAGCGTAGATCCTCTGCCACACTTTGCACTGGCTAGCTGATGACGCACACACGCACGCACACACACACACACACACACACACACACACACACACACACACACACACACACACACACGCACACACAGTAGCATGCACACTGACAAACACAGGCTCTCAATTACAAGTGCTCTGACACCCACAGCACAGTGTCTCCACACATGCAGGAATACAGGATGCCTGTCCTATCAGCAGCCATGTTCCACCTGGCGAGTTGGCTGTCTATGCCCTCTCAACACACACACACACACACACACACACACACACACACACACACACAAGCCTGCACATGCATGCACACACCCCAAATCAGCTTTAATAACATCCCTCATTTATTCCTCTGGAAGCAGAAATGTTATTAAATTAATTTTCTATTCACTGAAAGCTTTTTGCATGTTTAACTATATGTGGCACCCATTCCTTGCCCAATATTTTCAAAGTTCTCTATGTATTTTTTTAAGATAACACATTTTAGTTACATTGAGGTTTAGGCCCTGCTGATCTGCAGAATGCATGAAGCCTGTGGTCCTAAACAGTGATTTCACATGGTTTCACATTTGGTCTAGTGGTGAGTTGTTTTGGGGCATTACGTTTCCACTCCTATATGAGTGATTAACTCTCCTATCTGCCCTGACATTCGCAAGAGGCTAAATGGTGCTCCAGACTGTCAGTTGGCCTTGTGATTGTGGAGACCTAGATTAGTCGTGGCCTAGTGTACTCTACCTTGAGAGGCCAAGCAGTAGTCGGCCGTAGCTCTTAATACCTCTGCTGAGTATCCTTCCCCTCTACCCATCTTGGAACACGCTGGTAAATTCATTGCATCATAGTGAAAGAAAACCATGTCAACAAAGCTGTCTGGGGACAAACATAGACAGTTTGTATTGGAAGCCCTATAGGAGATTTGTAAGTTATTTTAGCTTTTTTTTAATTCGTTTTTTTTAACATGATTTTAACATTTTATTTTATACTGCTTCTCCAGTGACGTTCCACTTTGACATGACTGGAATTAGGAAAGTCATGTAGCGGAGCCCACACTGTCACCTATCCATTTAGTCAAATCAATAATTAGCCTACTTCAAGGAAGGTAGGAACGAACGACGGCATGCATAAGAGGGCTGTGATCAGGCCCAGTGCTGTCTGACTAGGTTGTTCTGTCATCTGCTCATATCTCCCCCTCTCATCAGCTTCCCCTCAGCTGTTTCTCTGCTCCGGTGGCACTGTCAACTGCTCTCGTCATCCTACCCAGGCACAAAGCACTGTGACACATCCTGCACCCACTTCCTGTCTCTGTTTCCTTCATTTCCTGTTTGCTTGTCTTTCTCTGGGGCTACTTGAGAACAGAGTTCTCTCTACTGTTCATTCTGAGTGGGAGAGAGATGTCTCTCACTATCCCAGGCCTTGACATTTCCCTTTGGGGGTGATTTCTAGTAACACACTATGGACCTGTCTGTTTATCTGACTAGGTGTGTGTAACTGGGTGGTGGTGTTGGACCTGTCTGTCTGTGTAACTGGGTGGTGGTGTTGGACCTGTCTGTCTGTCTAGTTCTGTGTAACTGGGTGGTGGTGGTGACAGTTCCAACACCACCACCCAGTTACACAGAACTAGACAGACAGATAGACAGTTCCATCTGTCTGTCTAGTTCTGTGTAACTGGGTGGTGGTGTTGGACCTGTCTGTCTGTCTAGTTCTGTGTAAGTGGGTGGTGGTGTTGGACCTGTCTGTCTGTCTAGTTCTGTGTAAGTGGGTGGTGGTGTTGGACCTGGCTGTAGTTCTATTCGGGGCTAACTCCATAGAGTTGACCATCAGCCGTGTTGATAGTAGTCTAGTATGAAAGCGTCATGATCAATGTTGTCCTCTGACTACAATTAAACTCAGGAGTTGAAAAGGAAATGGTTCACACATTGATCTGCCTCAGGGCTTTGTGGATTTTGTCATGAATTTACTTCACAGATGACGTGCAATTTCTAGGCATCATATAGGTCTAATCCCAAATAATGTTTGCCCTGTGTGCACACTGTTTTGAAGCACACAAGACTCATAACACAGACCATAACTCTCAACATTATTAGATCAGCCACACAGTGCAGGAAAACCCACCCACAAAACGGTATGTATCTAGCTTAGAGCTGTCACTCAGGGAAAGCCTTCATGTCAGAGGTAGAGCCCATGGATGGCCTGTGTGATTTGAGAGAAGGATGAGCTTGTCGGTGTGTATTGTGTTTGAGTTTTGGGACACTAGTCTTGTATTCCCCAAACAAGCGACCTGGTTTATCTGGTTGAGGTGGTTCAGCCTGCCTCCACTACGGGAAGTTGCAGGTCTTTTTGGAGTCTTTTGCCAATACAATAGCATGTCTGTCCACATTTCACAGGCTCATTATAACCTGAAGGTTGTTTTGGTATGTGTCCTCCCTTGGCCACGGTTGGTAGTATTCTTGGACTTCTTCCAGTTTTGTCAAGTCTCAAGTTCAGGTTCACTTTAAATACAAAGTAAAAAAAAAATCGCTACTATTGTATGCTTTCTATAAGCTAAATGTTTTTCCACAAGCTAAATACTAGTTGGACACACTAAAAATGATATGCTGTAGGCAAGTCAGTGGCCAAATGTAATGATTCAGTTGCCTGCATAACAGCAATATTTAAAGAGTAGGGTAAGTACCTATTAAGCATACCAAAGCCTGGGTTCTTGGAAAGTAACATCCAATGGAATTGAGAGCACATCAGTCTGTCCAGGTTCAGGTCAAGACAGACTGATCTGATCTGATCTAAAACTCTCCAGGCCGCCAAAGGACGCCTGAGAACAACTTGACTTATTAAGTGTCGTTTTTCAGGGACATTGGACAGGACAGGCACCTTCATAAACATTGCTGTAAATGTGCCAATTTCGGCTATTAGACATCTGGATAAAAGTGATGTACTATAGGCAAACGTCAGAGGTCAATTTTATAATGATTCACATAGCCGCATAGCAACGATATTTATCATTTAACCTAGCTGTTCTTATTAATGACTGAGAACACTGGTTGCATGCAGCAGTGAAGTGGAAATTACTTCCAAAACAGGAAGTGTTCTCTGTCAATAATAATGGATTTTAATGCTATAATTGTGAAAATTAAAGATTGTTTTCTCTCATAATGATGAAATAAGAGCCTTGTGCTGTTTGATAGAAGCTTGAATAGTGAACCAGTATGGGCCCCCAGCACTGAGAGGCTCTGAAAAGCCACTTGTGCATTTTTTCAGCCCTCCACCGCCTGAAAACATGTTTAGACTGCTTCTGCGGTTCATGCTATTTAAGTCTGAGGAAAAGGAATGTGTTTAAATGGCAAATGCCTTCGAGAATGTGAGTGTGTATCAGGGGGTTGGGGATACATTAAGCATAAGTATTCACAGATGTTAGTGAAAGTTCATCAGCTCTGACGATGGAAAATAATCCCTGGAAAGTGTTTTTCTTTTTGGTGCAACCGGAACCCTGAGCCGCCATGTTTCCTACTCACATTAATTATGTTTGTGGCCTTGAGCAATCCACTCTGAGAGCCAGAGCCTACAGCAGACACGCTTGTACTGTACATCTCCCCCACGTTAGACATGATGTGGTTAAGTCTCCATGGAAGCAGCCTTAATGAATAAATATTTGTTATTGTTTTCAAATATGTTGGTATGATGTTGCTGGCGTCTATTGTGCATCATCTCATTCTGACATAGCGTCAGCCCCAACCGTCCAGCTCTAGGCTAAAAGTCATTTTCTCAAATTTAAAGTAAGACTGACATTCAAATGGCTCTGTGTTCTGCTACGGGGAGATGTGTTAACACCCTGACTGCTGAAAATAATTGATGGGCGGGTCTTTGAGGACCAGCTGCTTTTGTCCAGCAAGTTGCCAGTGGTGACCTTGGCTGGGCCACGTTGAAATGAACACCAGCCATTTTGTAATAACGGTCACTTTGCCAAGTCACTCCCTCTAAGAGACATAAACATCAGAGCGGCAGTAGTTGACTTGACCCTTCCCTGCCTGACACTGGGGCCGCTGGGTAATCTACTATTACAGACACTGTAGCAGGAAAAGCACCCTGTTGAATATATAGTTGTATAGTTGGTGGTTCTAGAATAATTTACATGAAAATATTCTTTATTAGTCAACATGCTCCTTCGTAAACACAATATTCACTGGAAACGCCAGAATGCAAGATCGTCATGTCTGTGATTCACACAGTGAACATATTGCCCGCTACTCTCTACCTATTGTAGGCCTAGATCATAAGCTTCCATGTGCATCAAGTGGCAGTCCACTTTTTAGTATGGAAAGCATCTGACAGCATAGATTATAATGTTGAAATGTATTTAGTTTCAAGGGCTACTGTGGTAAAAACTCAAACCTGATTTACAAAACACTAAATTGCATCATGAAAAGTTTTAAATGGATAGTTCAGGTGTTTCTATGTTAGATCTCATTAATATGGCTAAATGCTAGCCCCAGAGCCAGCTGAAGAAAACTTGAAAAGTCGACCGAAAAAGGTGTCATACAACCTAACATAACCTAACCTTAATAGTTCTTAATTTGGTAATGTGTTCTTGGGGTGCTCTAATCTAGTTAATTTGTGTGTGTGTGGCATTGATACGTTTGTGCTGCAAGCTCTTTAAAGCCAGTCACCTCAAAAGATAGGGGATGGCAGGAGCAGCATTTTTTTTCACCCGAATGGCTCCTTTGTACCATATAGTGGGTTGCCATGGGGATTCTTTATCCATGTGTTGTGGTCAGAAACAATTTCAATACGACTGATACCGATATCGAAGCAGCATTACCAGCAGCTGTGTGCGTGTGCGTGCTTGTTCAAGTGCTTCTAAGAAGCCTTACATTGTCCATTCCCCTTCTCCTCCCACAGAAAAGCAAGGTCCGGAGCGGAAGCGCATTAAAAAGGAGCCCACCAACACCAGGAAGTCAGGGCTGGCGTTTGGGATGGGAATGCCAGGGATCCGGGCCGGGTACCCCCTCTCCGAGCGGCAGCAGGTGGCTCTTCTCATGCAGATGACTGCAGAGGAGTCAGTCAACAGTCCAGGTGCGTGTTTGTCATGGATGCCACGTCTCTGGGGGTTCAGTGGGTGGGGGGGTTGGGGGTTGCTGTGTCCCTGGTGCGAGCTGTCCCAGACACACACTCGTGCCATGCTTCATTAAAGAACAGACCGCACTGCTTAATTAGAATTCAATTATACAAGATAACCCTCATCAATTCCCATTACTGCAGTAAAATGGACTTCCACTGTCTCAATCCACTGTTCGGTTTCATTGTTGTAAGGGATTTTGGTTCTACTAACTTTTAATTTAGGTTCCTGTATTGTAGTTGCATTGCTTTGTTTTGGAACGTTGCATTGGACTGTTCAAATTGTGTGTGGACCACAGAATATCTTAACTGAGGCCTTTTGTTTATTTCATTTGTTAATATAAGATATTAGATTGGTTGGATTTGGCATTTCCGTTTCAAGTGTTCTGTAGGCTACTTAATAGTTTTGCCCTTAAAAAAAACAACTAACTCACAATGATCTCATATTGCATTTGTCACTACTTCATTGTGCCCTTGTAGGTCATGTGTTTTGATGTTATTTTTGATGCATCATTTATTGAGGCTGCTAGTGCGACCTGGGTTTGTGCCTGAAGTACAGAACATGGAATAAATAGAATTCAGGATCATGCTCTGCAAACTCAATAATGTAAATGTGATTACGGCTTTGGTTTAATCTACTAAATGTGATGAAATGAGCTCAATCTAAATTAGTTCAACTATTCTGCTGCTCATGTCTGGAGCAAGAGTGCCACCTACAGGTGGACACAAGGGACTAGTTATTTGTTATGAAATATTTTTGCCCTGTGACACATTTCTATTTTAATTGTATTATTCAAACATGTCTTCATGTATTTGCTTCAAAATCATTTTCCTTGCCTTGTAGACTCAACACCAAAGCATCAGTCACAGTCAAGTATGGGTCAAAAGGGAACGCCAAACTCTGCATCTAAAACCAAAGACAAAGTGAATAAGCGAAACGAGAGGGGTGAGACACGGCTGCACCGGGCGGCCATCCGTGGAGAGGCACGTCGCCTCAAGGAGCTGATCAGCGAAGGAGCTGATGTGAATGTAAAAGACTTTGCAGGTGAGAGAAGCTGCCAATGCAGTCTGGTAATATTCCTCTCTCATGCTCACCCCCTTGTCATTTTGTTACTTCCTTTTATCAAGTTTTTGTTGTATTGTACTGTATGCAAGATACCGTTATGTCTTTGTTATTATTATTATTATTATTATAAAAAGCTGAATATGATTATCCTCCAACTATGAATGTTGTGGACTGCAAGAGGAGTCAACAAATGTAGTCGTAGTAACTGATGTCAGTTGAATAAACTGTAAATCTCCTTATCCTAACATTAAGATGATGTTTATCAATCATACTATGATTAAGACAAACTTTGAGGCCAAACTTGTTTTTTTATGTTTGAAAGGCTGGACTGCATTGCATGAAGCATGCAACAGGGGCTACTACGATGTGGCCAAGCAGCTGCTGGCAGCCGGTGCAGAGGTCAACACCAAGGGCCTGGATGACGACACCCCTCTACATGACGCATCAAACAATGGCCACTTCAAGGTAACCTGAGCTTGTGATTTGGCATGTAGGTCCAGATAAGCAACAATTATTTGGTGTTGGAGACACCTAGTGTTTAGTCTGATGGATAATAGTTCAAATGTGGTGATGTTTTTTGCTTGCTTTGTAGGTGGTCAAGTTGCTTTTAAGGTATGGGGGGGACCCTCGTCAGAGCAACAGAAGGGGTGAAACACCGTTAAAGGTTGCCAACTCCCCTACAATGCTGAATCTGTTGCTGGGAAAAGGCACTTACACCTCAAGTGAAGAGAGTTCATCAGGTATGTATATTTTGATATATAGCTTTTGGTCCCACTTGGCAATAAGTCTCCCATAATCAAGTACACTATATACATTGTATTGCCATGTGGTACTTAAATTTGTTGTGCCTGTTTGTGATTACAGCTGAGTTAAAGACACCATGTATAGGAATTTGCCCTCTTTTGACTGCAAGGGGTAATTGTCTCCCTCCCCTCGCTTAATGCAGACAACTGAAACAATGAATTTGTCGATGATTTGCTAGATGATTGATTTTATCCATTTATTCTTACATGACCTTGCAACTAGCAACAGATGTTTTGTGGTTGAAAGTGTAGGCGTAGTTTGGGAATGTACACACAAACACGGAAATGAGCTAGCCAGTGGAGGCACTTGAAACGAGTGCTTTACCAGCAGCTGTGCATTCATACTGAGACAGAAAACCCTGTCACACATACCTGCCTACACTGTATATCTCCCTAAACTACACCACCAGCTCTCTGTGAGGGTGCACACTACTCGGTCACTTGACAGCTACACAGTATAACATCTCCCACTAAACCCAGTTACAAACAAATTCCCCAAACAAAACAAGACAAGTCTGTAATATCAAAAAGGAGGTGTAGTAAGGAAAACCATCACCATACATGTAACAAGCTTTTTTGCACACAAAGGCTGTAATTGCTTCCACCACTGTCTGCACTCATTACTCCCCATGCGGTAGCTAGCCAATGGGCCACACACAAAGTTGCAGGTAAAACACCCAGAGCAAGTGTCCCAGAATACCACAAACAGTATTACAGTTTTAAGTAAACTATTACTATTAAACTATTTGTATACTTACATACACTACATACTTTCATGAAACTACCATGTAAATACTTTTATTTTGAAGTTAGATTTACTTAACACAGTGAATGTGACACATCTTTGCTTAGGTTGACTGTGATTGTTTTATCTCCTCAGAATCCTCAGAGGAGGAAGATGCCCCATCATTTGCCCCATCCAGTTCTGTTGACGGCAATAACACGGACTCAGAGTTTGAGAAGGGCCAGAAGCTGAAAGGGAAGAACCCGGATACACCCAAATCCACAGCTACACCCGTCAAGGACGAGTACGAGTTCGATGAGGATGATGAGGAAGAGCGCGTCCCTCCGGTGGACGACAAGCACTTGCTCAAGAAAGAGTTCCGCAAGGAACCTGGCGGCAAGGCCACCAGCGTAAACTCAACACCCAAGATGGAGGTTAAAACTTATTCCAAAAGCAACTCGCTCACACCAAAGAAGACTGTGCGTCGGATCCTCTCCGACAGCAACAGCTCAGATGAGGATGATAGGACATTGTGTTTCACACCTACGCCCACGCCCCGGCAACCAGCGGCACCAACCAGTACTAAGACCCGGGACACTGCTTCACTGAGCTCTAAACAGCAGAAAGAGAAGAATAAAATTAAAAAGAAGCGGAAGAAGGAAACTAAAAATAATGTCAGCAAGGAGGTCCGGTTTGGCAAAGCTAATGACAAATTCTGTACTTCTGACTCTGAGTGTGGGGACATGGAGAGTGAGGATGATAAAGGTTCCATGCAGAGCTCAAATTGTTTAAAAGACTCCTCTCTAAAGGAAGCATCTGTATTCAGTGCTCTCTCAGCCTCGTCCTCTTCCTCTTCTCATGGGAGCATGACCTCCCAGAAACTGACGCCATCACTGGCAGAGCAGCACCCAAAGCAGTGGAGGACAGATGGCTGGAAGACTGTGTCATCTCCTGTATGGTCAGACGTAAGCTCTCTCTCTGACTCGGTTAGAACCAGGCTCTCCAGTGAGTCAGATTACTCCTCTGCAGACTCGAGTGTTGAGTCAGTTAAACAGGTGAAAAAGAAAGCACAGGAGAGCAGAAAGAAAAACAATGTGCACAGCAATGCACAAGACAAAAAGAACTCTGACGTTTACAAGAACTCCAATACAGACAGTACAGTGTCCAAAACAGATAAAGATGGCAAGGTGTTGAAAAAGCATAAAGTGAAACACAAGCACAAAAACAAAGAGAAGGAGAAGGCTCCCAGTCTAGTGCTCAATCAAGACATGAATGAAAAATTTGTCAAAAGCTATTCATTTGACTTTGATGATTCACGGCAAAAGTCGCTCATTGTTGAGACTGAGTCCCCAGCTGAAAGCAAGGTCAAGATATCTAAGCATGAAAAAGACCTTTCAAAAAAGGAGGACAGGCTGTCAAAGGGCAAATCTGAGGAGAAGGACTGGTCTTCTGGAAAAGAAGTGCAAAGAACTGCTAAGGAGGAGAAATCAAAGAAAACAAAAGAGTCCATAAAGGAGAAGCCCAGCAAGGATGAGAGGGAAAAGCCCTTAAAAGCTGAGAGAGAGAGGAGCCTTAAAGAAAAAGAGAAGCCTAAGGAGGAGAAACTAAAGACCCATAAAGAGGAGAAAAAGAAGAAGTCCAAGGAGAAACCCTCTAAGGCTGACAGGAAGACTGAGCCAAAGGAAGAAAAACATCTCAAGGTGGATAAGGAGAAAAACACGAGGGATGAGAAAGAGAAATCTAAGAAAGAAAAGGTGCAGAAAGAAGAGCCTGATTATGATGGCTATGATGTCAATAACCGTTGCTTGAACCAGGAAGACACCAAGCTCAGTGCCTCAGACGACCACCATGACCGATGGGCATCAGACCTTTCCTCTGACTCTTCCCTCTACGGAGAAGACAGCTGGGATGCACCTGTGAAGGAGTACAAAGAATATAAGGCCAACAATGCTGTGAAACTGGTTGTTGAGACTGTAAAAGAAGAGGGCAGAGATCGGAAGAAGGACATCAAAGTCAAAGACAAGAAATCTGATCATAATGACAAGCGGTCAGACAAAGAGGCCCCCTCCAAGAAGAAAGAGAAAGACTCCTCTGAAAAAATTTGTGACAAGAAAAAGGATTGGACCGAGAAACAGAAACTCAACTCCAGCCACTCTGTAGAAAAGGAGAAAAAGCGGAAGGAATCCGCAGATACCATCAAAGAAAAGAAAGAGAAGGACTCCATTGACAGCACTAGAGACCGCAAAGATTCCTTTGAGTTCACTAAAGAAAGAAAGGACTCAAAAATTAAACAGGAATCCATACGAGATGATTATGGGAATGACACCACCTTTAAGGAAAGTGAAACCATTAGCAAATCATCTGAAATTAGGGAAAGGAACCACTCTGGAAAAGAGAAAGAAAGGAAGGGAGATGTCGTTGAGAAGAGAGAAAAATCAAAAGCTGACAAACACAAGGAGAAGCCTAAAGACAGGGGCATAGACCAGGATAAGGATAAATCTGAGAAGAGCTCAACAGAGAAAGCTGTGAAGGATAAAGACACAGACCGAGGCTCCAAAGACAAGAAGGACGGAGCAAAAGACAAACACAAGGACTTGCACAGCAAAGAGAAGGATAGGAAGATGTCTTCAGAACAGACCAAGGACAAGAAGGAAAAGGCATCACAGGACAAGCATGCTGACCGGGATAAAGATTTCCCTGAGGTTAAGAAGGAGGAGAAAAAACCTGAGAAAGCCAGAGAGAAAACTTGGTATAAAATCGCAGACATTTTCACAGATGAAAGCGAGGATGAAGAAGACAATTACAATGGGGGCGTGGCCAAGTTAAGTGATTCACTTGGATTGTCTGACCCTCACCGGAAAGACTGCACACCAGATAGGGATGAGCTGGAACACTTCCAATCTGAAAAACCCAGAAAAAATTCTGCTGACGGCAAACATACAGCAGACAAACAGAAAGAAAAAGAGAGGAAGAAAGAGAAAGCCACAATTGATACAGGGAAAGAGAGGAAGGGCTCCCTAGAGAAACACAACAAAGATAAAAAAGAGAAAGATTCTGTGGATGCGAAACACAAGGAACGCAAAGACAGAATATCTGTGGACTCCAACCAAGAGAAGAAAAACAAGCTGAAGCTGTTGGACAAGAGGGATACAAGTGAGGAGAAGCCCAAAAGCAAATATAAGGATAAGCAAGATCATGTGAAGGATAGGAAACCCTCTAAGGGGAGTGGGGAAAATGAAAAGTCCCTTCTCGAGAAGTTGGAAGAAGAGGCAATGAACGACTACAAGGATGACTCGAATGACAAGAACAGCGAGATATCCTCAGACAGCTTCACTGATCGGGGTCATGAGCCAGTGCTCAGCAGCTACTACGATTCATCCAACATTAGCCTACCAGACATCTCTGAGGAGAGACGAGACTCCCTCTCCATATCCAATCCTCAAGATAAGTTTAGAGAGAAAGAGCGGCACCGACATTCGTCTTCATCATCCTCCAAAAAGAGTCATGACAAGGAAAAGGAAAAAGTCAAAAAGGAAAAAACGGACAAACGTGACAAGACTGAGGAAATCCGAGAAACCTATGTACGTAGAGAAAGTCTTCCCTTTGAGAAGGAGCCTATGCCTTTAGAGGCAGACCCGTACACATTTCCATATGGATCTAAGGCTGACGAAGATGACTTTGATAAGACCTTGGAGTTTGAAAAAGAAATGTCTAAAAAAGCTGATAAAGACAAAGTGAGCAGTGTCGTCAATGACAAGATCAAGGACAAAAAGAAGAAGGAGAAACATAAGGAGAAAATCAAAGACGAGAAACACAAGTATGTAGATGGCTTTGGATCATTAAAACACACCAAGGAGGATATAAAATCTGGATTGAAAGAGAGCACTCAAATTACTAATTTGAAGGAAAGATCAAAAGAAGAAAGTCCTAAATTTGACATGAAAAAGGATAGAAACCGAGAAACTTTGGACAAAGACAGTAGGACGGACCATGTGAAGTCCAAGATTAAAGAGGAGAATGAAAAACTCAATCAATCCAAGGATCCAGCTCGGAAAGACAGCCGCCCACGTGAAAAGCTGCTGGTGGATGGTGATCTCAGATTAACAAGTTTTGGGCAAATGTTGAGTTTGAAAGACCAGGAGATTGAAGAGCGCCATAAGAGGCATAAGGAAAGGATGAAACAGATGGAGAAACTGAGACACCGATCAGGAGATCCTAAACTGAAAGATAAATCCAAGTCCATTGAGGAAGTACGGAAAATTCGCAATGAACCATCATCGAAAAAATCGAACAGTTTAGAAACTCCATTAAAAGAGAAGAAGCTCAAAGATCTTGGTCTCCCAGCCCAAATGATGTCTCCTGAAAGAAAATCCCAACCTCTTGATGGTCAGAATTCCAAGGACTGGCTTGCAGGACATCAGATGAAGGAGAATCTCCCTGCCTCACCCAGGCCTGATCAGAACAGACCAACGGGTGTTCCCACGCCCACATCTGTGATCTCCTGTCCAAGCTATGAGGAAGTCATGCAAACTCCACGGACACCATCCTGCAGTGCCGAGGACTACCCTGACATCATGTTCGATGGATTAGATTGCCAGAACTCATCAGCCATGACCATGTCAATGAATGCCTGTTCCCCATCCTTCTTTGATAGGTAATCTTTTTATTTTTTTCTTACTTTATTAGTTGTTCAACTGATATGATACAAATATAATGCTAATATTCAGGCACTTCTCAGATGTTTGTTTTTTCTGTAAGTAAGACGTCAATATAACCAACTGTGAATGCATAGTTTTAACAAATATCTTGCTAAAATGTAGAGAATATTTGTAAAAAAAAAATCTTTTACAAAATTCATGGTTCAGGATATTTTCTTGCGTATTATGTTATTCATTGTAGATGAGATTGTATGCAAAATCCTATCCTAGCAATATCCTATCAATTCAAACATTTGACTGGATATGTGTCTATTTGCCTGACATCTTGTGCTAACTGTTTCTTCCCTTTCCATTTTTGATAGGTATTCCAACTCCTCACACAGCTTCCAAGAGGGCACCTGTGTGACTCCTGCTAAGAATCTTCAGCTCCCCCTTGTCAGTCGATCAGCGTTTTCTGATGTTAGAAGGCCTCTAGAAGACGAGTTCAAAACTGAAGCAGACAAATTTCTCCGACAACAAAGTGTGCCGACAGTTTCCGAATTTGACATGTCAGCCTCTCATCCTCCGGAGGACAAGCCAGCATCACTGGAAAGACTGGACTGTCTGTCTCCTCCCTACTTTTCTCCTATTGGGATGCTGTCTCCCAGGCTGGAACCTGCCCATCCAGCACCGGACGAGGCCATCACAGCCATGGTTGGCACTGAGAGCAGTGAACACCTCCCTGAGAGTGTCTACAGTAACTTCCTAATGAAGCCTTCAACACCTATCCACAGACCTGATCCCCAGGAACCCTGTCTAGACATCGCTGCTCCACCAACCCCTGCACCTGCTGCCCTGCCTCCCCTGGACATTGATGACCTCTCGGAGCCGCATCAAAGCGAGCCTAGCCTCATCCCCTCTGACCCAGTCAGTGGCAGTGAGTATCTGCCCCCTGTTGTTGAGGAACAAGACGATGAGGAAGAGGAGGAGGACGAGGAGGAGGAGGAGGAGGAGGAGGAAGAAGAGGAGGAGGAAGAGGAGGAGGAGGAAGAGGAGGAGGAGGAAGAAGAGGAGGAGGAGGAGGAGGAAGGTGTTCTAGAGGAGGCCACAGATGGCAATCATCATGCCACTGAGGAGACGGAACAGACAAGGGTCGACTGCTCGTTCTCCCCCCAGAGGGTTGAGGAGCCTTTGAGGAAGATCTGGGCTGAATCTCCAGATAGGAGAGCCACAGAGGTGCATCAACTGACTCCCACACATCCACCACCAAACCTTGTGGAAAACTCCTGTGACCATAGCATGAGCTGGAACTCTGAGATGCTCTTAAAATCTCCCCAAAGGACCTATGGGGAAATTGAGGCAGCAGTCTCCAAGATCACCAGTCCCTTCTCCCACTCAGATGGAGATATACAGCACATCACAACCATACCTGGCCATCCATCTGTCACCCCTCCATACGCCTCTTACTCCCGGTCCTATGTACCTGACACTGACTTTGATGAGCAGAAAGAGGCTGTGGAGGATATTCCATCTCCAGAAAGACCAGAGACAACACCCTTGGAATCAGAGGCTAACTACATGACCACCTCATCGTCCACAAGGTTAGAATCCTTTTTCCCAGACTGCAAAACC
The DNA here is from genome assembly GCF_963989245.1 of Nansenia antarctica. NCBI lineage: Eukaryota > Metazoa > Chordata > Actinopteri > Argentiniformes > Microstomatidae > Nansenia > Nansenia antarctica. The sequence continues at coordinate 13,472,810 of NC_137689.1, forward strand.
AACCTGGAGGATACTCATCAGATGGACTCAGAACCTCCATGTGTGGTACAGGAAAACAGACAAACCTCTCATGGTTTTCCAGCTGAGAGCCACATTGCACCATCTGTGGAGCATGAGCCAGTGGTGCCCTGGGCAGACCCCTTTTCAGCTGCAGTAGATGAGCTGGATGATCTGGGTCCCTTCTCTCTACCAGACCTGCCTCTGCCAGACAAGGAGATGCAGGAGCCTGAAATCAGAGATGTGGAGCCAGCTGAACACAAGTCGCCACCTTCTGACTTAAACCCCCCCACAGTTGAATCAATAGAGGACCCAGGCCTTATGGAGGTTGATCTGCCTAGTCTGGCCAAGGCAGCATGCCCCGCTTCCATTTTACCACCCAGTGAATCTGTGCAGGATTTGGTTGTACCCTCACCTCATCACAACTTCCAAACAGAGCTTGAGCCGGAGCCTCAGATCCTAGACGATGACTCTTCGAAACAGCAGGTTGTAGAAAAACAAGCCACTTATGATGGGATGGATGAGACTGATGGAAACATGATGTTCTCAGCTGTTGATTCAGACACTAGTCCGCATCACAGGCAGATGTCAGTGACCGACTCTCTACCACTGGCTATTGCACCATGTATGGACTCCTTGTCAACCGGTACACCAGACCAATGTGGACAAATATCAGAACCCACAGTTGGGCCATCATGCAGTCCAGTCCCCTCAGTGCCAGTCGCGGTCACCATTTCCAGCACAGTCCATGTGTCAGAAGTTCTTGAGACAACATCAAAGCTGACAGTCACCCTGACAGCAATGCCTACTGACGTTCCCAAGAAGGTAGAGGAGATCCCACAGAGGATGACCCGCAACAGGGCCCAGATGCTGGCCAATCAGAGTAAGCAGAATACCCCCTCCACTAACCCTACTAGTGTGATGCCACCATCTGCTCCTACACCAGTCACCACGGGTATGGCTGTGACCACCATCGATACCACCTTCTCCACCGCCTCTGTGGCTGTGGAGAAAGAAAAGGAGCCTGTCACTATCTCCACCGCTCCAAGCACCACTCTGGCGGCACCCGTAGTAGTCACCAAGGGTAAGGGAAGGCTGGTAGAGGAAGAGGACTCCCAGGCTCAGCATCCACGCAAGCGTAAGTTCCAAAAGTCTGGCCAGCAGCAGGTGCAAGTGCAGCTGGTCAACACGGCCATGCAGCAGACCCGGGAGATGATCCAACAAACACTGGCGGTCATTGTCAATGCCATCAAACTGGATGACATCGAGCCCTACCACAGCGACCGCTCCAACCCGTACTTCGAGTACCTTCAGATTCGTAAGAAGATTGAGGAGAAGAGGAAGATACTCTGCTACATCACACCACAGGCCCCTCAGTGCTATGCTGACTATGTGACCTACACCGGCTCCTACCTGCTGGATGGCAAGCCCCTCAGCAAGCTTCACATCCCAGTGGTTAGTACGCTCCCCCTCTCTAAGTTCTGCCATGCATTTGTGTTTCTTCAATCCAAGTAATTTTAATAGAAATAGTGAATACACATTAAATGCAGCTCAAACTTGGAAGAATAGATCGGTGACATAACCTAAACTAATGATGGGTCTTGTTTCTCAGATTGCGCCACCTCCGTCATTATCAGAGCCCCTCAAGGAACTCTTCAGACAGCAGGAAGGCGTGAGGGGAAAGCTGAGACTGCAGCACAGCATAGAGCGGGTAAGCACAGGGTTCCACTGCCCTCCCCAATATCTGTTTTTCTCTCCCATCTTATGTAACACTCTGAGTTTTTTTGAACGCCTCTTTGATGAATGATCAAAGCTGCTGTGTAATAGAAATGCAACTGCAATATGCATTTCTCCAACCAAGCAGTCACACTAGTTTAATCAAAACTACAGCTTATCTCATTTTCTGATTATGGTCTGAGGTTCATTTATATGGAACTTTCATAATGCTGATAGCTTTTTTTGAGTCAAGACATGCCGCAGTCTCTCTCCCCACCTCACTATTTCTTTCTCCGCACTTTTCAGGAAAAGCTGATTGTATCGTGTGAGCAGGAAGTATTGCGTGTCCACTGCAGAGCGGCAAGAACGATAGCCAATCAGGCGGTCCCGTTCAGCGCTTGCACCATGCTGCTGGACTCAGAGGTGTACAACATGCCGACAGAGAGTCCGGTGGGTGCACAGTGGCATAGGAGTTGTCAACCAATCAAATGGCCAAATCAAATCAAATGGCCATGTACTAGGGGTGGGCATCGACGATCGATAATTGATCGATAAGGATCTTGGTCGATCACAAAATAAAACATTTGGTCGATCACAAAAAAAAAAAAAAAAAATTTTTTTTTTTTTTGTGATCGACCAAATGTTTTATTTTGTGATCGACCAAGATCCTTATCGATCAATTATCGATCGTCGATGCCCACCCCTACCATGTACCACTGTGTAACAAGTTGTATTGTCATCTGTATCCTCAGGGTGACGAGAACAAGTCAGTAAGAGATCGCTTCAACGCTCGCCAGTTTATCTCCTGGATACAGGATGTGGATGACAAGTATGACCGCATGAAGGTAAAGAGAAGGCTAAATTACACTTTTTAGTGCACACTGGCTTAATTGACATTAATTTCCTGGATGTCTACATCAAGTTTATTACTCCTCACTCATAATGGTTTCTCTCCTTCCACACAGACTTGTCTGTTGATGCGACAACAGCATGAGGCAGCGGCCCTGAACGCAGTGCAGAGGATGGAGTGGCAACTCAAGGTGCAGGAGCTGGACCCTGCCGTACACAAGTCCCTGTGCGTCAATGAGGTCCCTTCCTTCTACGTGCCAATGGTCGACGTCAACGATGACTTTGTGCTGTTGCCCGCGTGACAGAAACACACACTCGTTCACCGAGTTAGAGATCAAGCGTCATCACTTTTCAAAGAGACATTAAACAGATCGTATGGTAAGGGCTAGCCGGTTTGAAGAGGAATTTCCTTTCTTGGAGGACTAAATCCTATATATTATATAGAAAAAAAGTAAAAGAAAAAAAAACCATGCTAATGATTCCCTTCCATGAGAGGACGAAGCATCTTTTTACCGGGGAAAAATAACACAACTTGCACTTTCATCCTTCGATTTTTATGCTTTTGTTGTTCAGAATATGAAAAAGCAAAACGGCTTTGCTTTGAAGCTCCCACACCCCCTTCGGTTGATGCTGGGGGAGGATAGAGATATTTTTCAGCATATTTTTGGGTCCCCGTAAATGAAAGGATCGCTGGAGAAGAGCTCTCGCATGTGGATCATGGTTGGAGGAGCCACCAGCTGCAGCCGACACAGAGCTCCAGGTGAGCCTGGAGGAGCAACGCCTGACAAGGGGCGTGTGCTTGCCGTGGTGCAAGATGGGGCATTTGTGGGACCTCCAGCCTCTCCCTCTTGAAAGGACAGGAAGGCCTGTGAGGACGAAATTGAACTGCTTGGAGACCATAAGGGCCCACTCAGTCAGAGAGCAGCCGTCCCCTACTGTCCACACCCACACCAACCAACACCGTGATGGTGCAGTAGACCCGGTAGGACCAGCAGCCTACACAAGAGCAAAGTACATCTGAGGGTCATTAGCATGGGTCAGGGCTCAGTGCCAGAGGGGAAGAGACAGTACCTTCAGCCTCATGGCATGGGCAGAGAGGTGTGAGTCAGAGCACTGGGGACACACCGGAATGTCTCCCATCGGCAAGCCTAATCACCTGGCTCAGCCTCTGATGCTCAGCCTCACGAAGGCACCCTGTGAATGACTGCAAAAAGGAAAAACACACAGGACAAAAGAATAACACAAGAATGTTGCGATTCAAGACTTAAGAGATAGAGGAGAGTATTCTTCTTTTTGTCTATTTCTTTACTTGGGCATTTCATTGTTTCTGAGGAAGTGACTTGAAACACTACAGAGCCAATATTAGTTTAATGGGAAAAAAAGAAAACTGAAAAAAAATTGTATTCCGTAAATTATGTACAGTTTTTATATTCGTTAACCAATGTATTCTCGCTGCCTTCTAGATAATTTATTTTGCCACACATTACTGCACAGTTGTAAATAACTTATGTACTGTAACATCACTCAGTTAAGTGTAAAAAAATAAATGAATAAAAATTATCTTTGTATGTACAGTTCACTTTCGGGCAGCACTTTCCCCCTCATACTCATGGGCCAAAATGTGTACATGTCAGTATTTTAAAGACCCCAGTGCACAGTTAATGTTCCCACCTAGAGTCTGTCCAGAGATGGCCAAAACAAGTCACCTGGGTTGTCACCAGAACATAAATAGATAGTAAAGACACCCCTCCATATGACCAGTGCCCAAACACAGAGCCACAACCATAATCCTCAGATGTAGCAGAATGATTATTGAGTTATTTAAACAATAGAAGAGGTATATTAATCATTGCTTTATTAGACAATTATATTTAAAAAAGAAAATGAAAAAAATGAAACCAAGAAAATGCCTTTTTACAGTGAATATTTTAATTTACTCATGTTGGGCAAGTCAAACAAGGTTACATCTGGATTGGTCAAGAAAGAAATGCTATTAACAAGCAAAACATCACATACTTTTATAACAATTTCAGATGGGATTTTTTTTCCGTATTTTATTTTTTTCCACTTTGTCTATAATCTACCGGTACATTAATTGTACTATAGTCGTATCTGTGGGTCTTTGATCTTCATAATTATGTACTTGTCTGAAACTCACAAGAATAGGGATCTGATAGTAGGCATCAAATACAGGTTAAGGTACAGGTTAAGAGCTTACTGGCCATATTTGAAATTATTTTTTGAGCTCTTTGGTGTAATGGCTCTAGCAAATAGACTGCAGACTTGCTTAGAAAATGTCCAATTATCTTTTAGAAATTCTTTTCACCAACAAGATGGGCCTCATTCCATAATGTTTTCAAATGTATTCTTGCTTTAAAAAAAAAAAAACTAAAAAAAAAATGTATTCAAGAATTATAATATCTCCCATGTCCCCTCTTATTTGTCTGGCTTTAAACAGGCAGTTAAGTTGACGGTATGAGGTGCAGCTCTTTGTATACTCAAATGGTAGCACCAAAGTTGAGTTTTTCTTGGTGTAGAATACAGAAATTGTTTCTTGATTACAAGAGCCTGACTTGACTTAGCAAGATGCCCATGAACAAAATTGCTGTTTTAATTCGATTTTTTTATTATCATTATTATTTAAAGAACTCGGAAATCCCAACTATGACCAATCCTTCAATTGCCAGTCATAATTGATATAGACCTAACAGCATTTATTGGACATGAATGAAGGTCCATTTCAGCTTAAATGTACCCATTCTTAAATTGATGGTTGAAGGTGTTACAACTTGTCAGGGATTTCTGAGTGTTTTGATTTCCTATATGTGATCTCATACTGTGCTCTGTTGTGTGGTCTTTGCCAGGCTCACTTGTGTTAAGGTGTACGTGTAAGGCCCAGACAGACAAATATTAGACTTTGTTCTCCTCAACATCATGAACCAAAAAGCAGACAGCATTTATTTAACTCGTACTCAAAAGGGGGAAGAATGGTGCAGAAGTGATGGTTAAGCAGTTTTCCTTTTTAGCCCATTGGAGTATTGGATTGTGATGACTAGACTATATAGGCCTATTGTTTCTTTTTTTCCATTTTTTTTTAATAACTTTTCTGACCTACCACTTAGGCTGCTTGTCAGTGTGAGAGCTGCTGGCTCATCATAATGGCAATATTAAGTGAAACGTTGTGAAGTTAACACACTTTCAACATAGTATGATATGTCTAGTCAAGTGCAATGGTTGTTGCTATTCCAGTGTACAGGCAGTTATACAGTCCTGGACATTTTGAAAGACGCAAACTAATTTCATAGCACAGGTAGTCAGGGGTTAGGGTTATGTATACTTTAGAACTTTGATTTAAGCCCTTATCTTTATTTTGGATTAGATTTTTCTTGCTCTTTCTTTTTTTTTTGAGGGGGGGGGGTGGTTGTCAACATGATTCTTGTGTGTTTTAGATCCTTGTATGTAGTGTTGGATGTTGTCTTGGATTCTTTTTGTTTTGTTTATGAAACAAACACCAGTGGCATGTCAATCACTTTGCTTATGAGCAGAATGTATACCGTTACTATGCCCCTCACTATTGTTTACAAGACATCAAGTGTTTCGGTTTCACATGCGCCTCTTACCTTTACGGTTTGAGCCCTGCCTTTTTTATTTTATTTTTTATTATTGAACCACAAAGGCTTGAAATTGTGATGGCTCGTTACAGAGGGATTGTCAGTGATGCCCATGGTTTTGGACAGTTAGGTGATGTTGTACATGCCTGCAGAAGACTTTCATTGCACAGAGCAATAGATTCAACGATATATATTGCAATTCTTCAACTGTTTAAACTTTTTGGGGGGAGGTTAGGACAACATCCCTTATTCTTTTAGTCCAGAAACCTGTCTCATTCACTGTATGTCCAATTACTTTCTCCAACGCACACCAGTGAAGGGCCACCTGAATTAGTCAATTCAAGACAATTTAGTCTCATCCCCATCCCTCCAGTAAAGCACTTGACCATGACTTAGATCACCCTTTGACCTCTCCTCAGTCTGCAACACGTTACCTCTTCTATTTCACAAATTCAGTCCGTTCATGTACATTTTTTGTCCACATAAAAACTGCTATTTTACATGATAAAATCATGATTTCAAGCCTTTTTCTAGTTTTTTTTTCTTGTTTATTATTATACCGGACAGTAGCTGTTTCTTTTTAGAATGGAAAATGACTAATAAAGCATGGAGAACTACTCTTTAAATGGTGAGAAATAACCTATTTATTATCTTTCTGACACCTGTGGTATGTTTGAGTTGGAGGTCTCCGCTGTGTAAATTTTCCTCTTGTAATGCGTTAGAGACATTGTACATAGCTGTAAATAAATCTCCCAGGACGTTTTGCACCCTCCTCTTTGTACTAGTCTAAACTTGCGTAGAATGTGGGGTTCTAACAGCAACGAGACGGTGCGCTCGCTGCAGGTGATGTAACAATGTAACTTTTTTTATTTGTACAATGTAGTTGAATTGTGTACATATTGTTGGAGCAGCTATGGGGCAGGGGGGTTGTTGATGCTATCGTCAGTGCTGTAAAAGATCCAGTACTTTCACCTCTAGCTGTGTTGATTTCCTGCAAAAACAAAAGCGAGAAACTAAAAATGAAAAAAGACTTAACTGATGAGTAAAAATTCAAAATTGTTATTTTCTACAGTTGCATGTACAGAGAGCGCGAGAACTGCTGTTGTTCCTCAGAGATTATGTTCGTAAATAAAAATTTGAAATATTTCCCATGGTTTCTAGTTTTCCTTCTTGCTTGCTGCCCTTGTACACATGCTGTAAGATGCCTTGTGTCACACTGCCTGGGTTTAGAGGGACCAGGGATGTCAAAGAAATGGCCCAGAACAGACCCATCAGATGACACAATCAGGCTTGTGGGTGATTTGTTCAATATTTTAATAATTATATTTTAATATTATATAACCTATATATTTATTATATAGCCTATCTGTTTTTTTCACCCTAATTCCTGAGTCGTACCACTGCAAACCCGACCGGACGCTCCTACCTTCTGCTTTCCTACTCAGCAAATTTTCCAGACAGGGGTACCTGAATTTTACCATTCCACCGAGTTACTGTTAACATTTTAAGTACCCCGCAAATTTCTCAAATTTTACAGAAAATGTCGTCAAAGAGAGGATGGAAGTACTCCCAGGCTGCGGGGCTTCAGAGCAACTACATTACGGAGGTAAACAAAAACGATTACACACTTCTCTGTGAAACTGATGTGTTGTTTTTGGCGAGTTTAAAGTTCTCTACAGGGTGATCAGTCATGCGCTTGTGGTGACTTTTTGTGACTTGTTACCTAATGTGGTTTTCAGGTAGGCTAATCTCAAATGATAACCATCCACTTGAACCCCAATTATGGATTGTTCAAGAAACTCTGTGGCCATAGTTGATCCTGAACATTGAAAGATGCTCCTTACACAACCTTTCTGGTATTTGTTGGGAAACATTTGTAGTAAGTGGAATACATAGGCTATTGTAAATGTTGGAAATTTGATAATCAACTATTTCCCAAACTGTTAACTCTGGGAATTTGATTGGCAAAAGATAGTACAAACTGATAATAGTGTTTTATCAACATGTATCTTGGTTGAACAACAGGGTAGGACCACATGCAATGTAAACATGTAAAATAAACTAATTATATCTGTCTATATTTTATTTTAATTTGTTGTATTGCTTCTAATGGACACTCACTTGGACACAACACTTTATTCGGAACACTACTAATGGGTAGGGCCTCCCTTTCCTCTCAAAACGGCCTCAATTCTTCGTGGCCTTGATTCCACAAGATGTTAGAAACATTCCTTTGAGATTCTGGTTCATGGTAACATGATTGCATCACACAATTCCTGCACATGGTCAGCAACAATACTCAAATAGGCTGTGGCATTCAAGCAATGATTGATTGGTATTAACAGGCCCAAAGTGTGCCAAGAAAACATTCCCAAAACCATTACACCATCTGAATGAATGAGAAGGTGTACAGGTGTTCATAATAACGTATTCAGTGAGTGTATATTGGTTAATTAATTATATTTTTAGTTCCAACCTTCAGATGCCCACAGATGAACCCATCTTGACAATGAGGCATTAGTCTTAGTTTGAGGAGGCTGCTATAACACTGTTCACTGTAATATTGAGCTCTGTGGAAATGAGGCATTGAGTGTAGACTAAGTATAGGCTACTGTAATAATATGATGCGCCCAGTGTACATCAGTGGACATTTAGTTTGACTAACAAATGTATTTTTTCTGGCCTGCTTCAGGTCACATTTGGTCCACTGTGGCCCACAACCAAAACAAGTTTGACACCCCATACGATAAAATAGGCCTACACAGACAGAAGCTGTTTTTGAACTGCTCTACTGACCTCGTCCCTAGGGCCCAGTATTTCAAAATATTTAAATCTAGATCAGAATGATCAGGTTTGTTTTTTGCTATCCAGGATGAGATCTGTCTGGCAGAGTTTGAGTAGCATTGGGAAATCCGAGACAGCTTGACCTGGTCCTCGACAGCAAAAAGGGATCCAGATTATTCAGACCCAGATTTAAAAATTCAAAAATTCAGTCAATTTCAAGTTGATAAACCTTTCTGTCATTATTTGTTACAGATTAAAGTATGCTTTCTTATATTAACTTTTTACGGTAAATGTCAATATTAGTCATAAGTTGGCTTTGATCTACACTGAATGTTTGTCAAATTGATGAATCAATTAGTCGTTCTCTGTATAGCCTAACCTAATTGGTTCAGAGTAGGAAACAATTGTGGACAGTTATGTCATATTTCATTGATTTATTTTAGAGGTTTACTGCCACCTGCTGGATAAACTTGGAAGTCAAGGTAATGGCACTAATGACCTCGAACACCAGAATGTTTGATAGAATGTTTAGGCCCAGATTAATCATTTGCTATTATTGTAATAATCCTTATTTATTCCAATTCCATGTTGTTTAAACATATTATGTCTTGGGGCAATTAGATTTAGATTTTGCTATATCCATTGCATTGTTCCACTAATCAATGTGTTAGTAGTAGAAATCGACATTATGATCTGTAGCCTACAGGCAGGAGCAGGTTATTTTGATGACGGAGATATCTCCATTCTCAGTGACAGCCATATTAATAGAATGATACGGGAACTGCAGCAAAAAATATGATTACAGTAATAAGTCTAAATATAAGTTATTCCTCTAGAAAAAAAAGAGGAAAAAAAAGTGTTTGACACTAACAATAGCGAATGTCAGGTTGACGGGACAACCCCCTGGAGCGGTTCCTTACAGAAAGCGAACAATCAATATTTGTAGTCTGTGCGTAACGAACAGGTGACGATGCCTCACCGTTAATAGTCAAGAGCCCTGCGTCTGAAGGCTCTTGGCAGAGTAGATAGAGCGCTACTCACTACTCCCCAGTAACACCCCCTCACCACTCCGCCCGTTTGCTACTTGCGTCCGTCTGCAGTTGCGCTCCCTCAGCTTGCTTTAGGGTTAGGGTTACGCATGGTGGATGCTGCCTCGCGCTGGTGACGAACAGCTGTCACGCTTTCAGTAACAATCATGGACTTTGAAACGAAGGTTTACACCCAAATCGGTGGATATGGAAGATATAATCGTACCGTCGCTATCTTCAGTTGGTTTCCGAACTTTGCTGTCATGCTGAACCTTTTTTGCGACGTTTTCTACACCCTAATTCCTGAGTCGTACCACTGCAAACCCGACCCGGCGCTCCTGCCTTCTGCCTTCCTGCTCAGTAATCTCTCCAGAGAGGAGTACCTGAATCTGACCATCCCGTGGGTGAACGGCTCTGGCCTGAGTCACTGTGAGCTTTTTAAGTACCCCGCAAATGTCTCGAATGTGACAGAAAATGTCGTGAAAGAGACGGTGCCATGCACCAGAGGATGGACGTACTCCCAGGCTGCAGGGCTCCAGAGCAACTACGTTACGGAGGTAAACACACACGATGCCACACTTCTCTGTGAAACCGATCTGTTGTTTAAAGTTCTCTCCAGGGTGATCAGTCATGCGCTTGTGGTGACTTTTTGTGACTTCGTGACGTTAGAATTATATGGTTCTATCTCCATTTTTGTCAAAATTGAGTTTTTTACATAATCTGATCCATTAGGGGTTTATTAATGACTGTGTGGTGTTATTTTTTAAATGTTGAAATGTTTGAGTTAGTAATTCATAAAATACAAAGGTTCCATCTCACAAAACATAATGGAATGTAAAAACTTTGACGCTCGATATCTCTGAACTACCCTGAACGGAGATAGAACCTTCTCATTCTAAGCTCACGACTTGTTACCTAATGTGGTTTTCAGGTCGGCTGGTGTCAAATGATAACCATCCACTCGAACCCCAGTTATGGATTGTTCAAGAAACTCTGTGGCCATAGTTGATCCTGAACATTGAAAGATGCTCCTGACACAACCTTTCTGGTATTTGTTGGGAAACATTTGTAGTAAGTGGAATACATAGGCTATTGTAAATGTTGATCATCAACTATTTCCAAAACGGTTGTTTACTCTCTGGGAATTTGATTGACAAAAGATAGTACAAACTGATCATATTGTTTAATCAAAATGTATATTGGTTAAACAACAGGGTAGGTCCACATGCTCTCTCCCTCTCATGCTAATGAGTATTGGTCTGTGTGCGTGTGTGCGTGTGCGTGTGTGTGTGTGTGTGTGTGTGTGTGTGTGTGTGTGTGTGTGTCTGTGTCTGTGTCTGTCTCTCTGTGTCTGTGTGTGTGTGTGTGTGTGTGTGTGTGTGTGTGTGTGTGTGTGTGTGTGTGTGTGTGTGTGTGTGTTGTGTTCCACACAACAGGAAATGCTGAGTGCCTTGATGTTGTCTCTTCCTGGGACAAGCTGTTCTAATGTTCTGATGTGGTCAGACTCAGATATAACCTTCCTCTCATGTCAACTCCTCGCCCCTACCTCATAGACACATGTGGGGTAGGGGTGAAGTTCTGTAGCTAGAAGAGTTTGAATCAGGGTTCTCTGGCATGGATGACCCACACATACAATGCTCTGCGTAAGTAATGGGCCAGTTAAGCATTTTTCAGTTACTATGAGGTTAAAGTAGAGATTGTCAGGCTTTTATTTAAGGGTATTTTTTGTAAATGTTGGTTTCACCATTAAAACTCTCTACTCTTACACTTTTTTTATACATAGTAGGCCACTGTAGGTGTCCTATTTCAGGACACCAAAAGTAACGGGACTGGCTCAAATAATGTCCAAATCAAGCTTCTTTTTAGGTGAGGCTTCTTGACGAGCTCTACTGCGTTTCTTAACCTCCCCTGCACAATTGGCTTTCTTCTTTTCATTTTGCCTTTCATTTATTATTGGGTGTGGGCCAATCGTAAAATAAATACATAAAATAAACTTTTTGAGCCTGAAAAAGTCCCTAGTTGCTTTGGCGGTGTTTTGATTAATTGTCTTACTGTATGGTGAAGCGCCATCCAATGGATTTGGAGGCATTTGCTTTTACTCGAGCAGTAAAAACACCATGTTTGTGTCCATTTCAATATATAACACATACAGCAGTTACGTCATCGATTAAGATAAGTTAGCCAGTTCTAGTGGCAGCTTTACCTGCCCAACCATAGAACCCCTTTCCACCATGTTTCACAGGTGAGGTGGAATGCTGTAAATCTTGGGCAGATCGATACAGATCGATCTCCAGAATTTCCTGTCCACGAGACCTTTCCCCCGACCTCTGAAGGCTTTTAGGTACTTTTTTAGCAAACTGTAACCTGTCCATCCTTTTCAAGGCTGACTATTGCTTTGCACTTTGCAGTGAAGCATGTGTACTTTGGCTGTTGACATATTCTGTGGATGGTAGTCTCTGACATCACCCCTACCTCCTGGAGAGTGTTCCTGATCTGTGGGACAGTCAGTTACTTTGGGGTTTTTCTTAATAATGGTGAACAATCACTGTAGAAGTCTTCCTTGGCCTACCATCTGATTGACTGCTCTTTTATGCCTGCACAAATGATGTTACAGAACACACCTGACTAACCACAGTGTTAGCAGTTCCTTGGGGCTAGGCACAGCCCACTTAACAAATATACACTTAACAAATATACATACAAATATTATTGCAAAAGGGATCCTGCAGAGTGACAGTCACAAAAATATGAACTGTTTATTAAACATCCAGGCTGAGAAACAGTGAAAGCAACCCATGGAAATTCCACGATATGGTTCCACTGTATGTGTTTGTACACTTGTTTGCATTAACTGTAAAGGAAGTGGATGCAGGCAGTGGTCATGAGTATTCTCCCTCATGTACCCTGGAGGAAGTCACCAGCCCCCCACTTCCTGCAGCTCTGACACCGACAGTCCTGGCTTCCCCTCGCCACGACATCAGACACTATACATTTGTTCTAGTCCGCACAGGAAGTGACCTCACAGCAGGGATGGACAGATCCTACTGGAGGCCCTGATCAAAAGTAGTATGACAGGGACAAATCAAGATAGGAGCTGGGGAAGGACAGAGAGAGAGCATCAGAGCATCAGAGCATCAGAGTGGGTGGGGAATGGTAGTGGGTGCTGACCAGCCGACATAGTGCAGTGGTTGTAATGTGATAAGTCTATCAGAAATCATGCTGCATTCAATCAGTGGGGAGATATTTTCTTTCACACACCCTACATTCCTCCGCATTCGCATAAGGCTGGCAATTGTGTGTGTGTGTGTGTGTGTGTGTGTGCGCGTGCGTGCGCGCTTGTGCTTGTGCTTGTGTTTGTGTTTACACCAGTATACTTGGTCTAGAATTTTAAGTATATTAAGGAAGAATGAAGCTAAGTAGCTACAATCTAAAACTCTGAACCCTGAAAAGAAATGCAAATACCTAATGTATGAACAAATACCTAATATGGTGTTATTTTAGTGTCGCTTTTGACATCCTTAAACCCTACTCATAATGTCATGATGGCCTCTCTCTGTCTCTCTCTGTCTCTCTCTGTCTCTCTGTCTCTCTCTGTCTCTCTCTGTCTCTCTTTGTCTCTCTGCTCCACAGTGGAACCTGGTGTGTGGAGACTACTGGAAGATTCCTCTGCAACACATCTGCCTCATGACAGGCTGGATTCTGGGATACATCTTCTTGGGAACCCTGTGTGACTGGTAAAGTGTAACCCCACCATGTTTTTGTTGTCGTCCATGTCAGTGACACACACATCATTGATATGTGACCATGGTAACATTGTGCGTATGGTTCTTGGCATGTGTGTTTTTTGTGTCTGTTTAGGTGTGGTCGGAGACGGGGGTTTCTGCTGTCTGTCTCTCTGTCTGGTCTGTTAGGAGTAGCTGTCTGTCTGTCCAACAGCCCTGTCGCTTTCCTACTGCTGCGCCTCTCCCAGGGCGCCATGTTGGCAGGGGTCTTCTTGTCCTCTTACATAGCCAGTAAGTATCAATGCACTCTGATCTCTTGAGTATACACTCACTGGGGCTCACTCCTGAGTACACACGTCCTCGGGCATTGTCTCACACTGGTATTGAATGAATGAATGAATGAATGAATGGTCTTTATTGTCATTGATATAGTACAGGTACCAAACAAAGAAATTTGGCAGGGGGGGGCTCCCCTGGTGCTAGGAAAAAAAAACTAAAAAACAAGAAGGGAAAGGAGCTGGTTTACATAAATAAAGGCTATGTACACTATCCACTATACTATACTATACAAATAAAACACTGTGCTGTACTCTATGCTATGCTCTACCTATTCTAACAGTTCCTATTCTCTGAACCTTATGTACCCGAGGGTTGTCATATTGCACATAGTGTTATTGCACATTCATTTAAAGTGTCGCAGTTTGCAGGTTTGAAATACATACATTTGTGTCTTTCTCAGCTCTGTATAGCTCTGTATAATTATATTTCCTCCAGAATATGTAATGGTATTTGTTAAGTGGTCATGTGAGTTGGTGTATTGAATTAATTATTCCGTTCAGTTAAGTTGAATCGATTCCTCAAACTAATGGTATTCCCTTGGGAATAGTGCAGAAGCGTTTTGCTTAGCTGACTTAAAACACGTAACTGGTGAAGGTCAAAATGTGTTGGTAGACGTTTTTAGTTGGGTAGCTAATAGCTCAAAATCTCTTACACAAATTGCTGTGTGTATGTGTCAATACAACTGTACCATGAGTAGGGGTGGGACGATTAGAAAATGTCATGTCACGATTATCGTGGGCAAAATAATCGCGATCCACGATATTATCGCGAGAATAAAATAAAATAAAATAAATAAAAAACTATTTTTTAGAATGCCAATAAAACACACTGTAATCACTTTAACTTAGATTTTGTTGTATTTTTATTGAATCATGTTAATAACATTAACATCATTTTAAAAACATCTTGACAAAAATAAAAATCTTTAATAAAATCTTAAATAAGGTAATGATAAATTATAAGGTATCACTGCATAAATAAAGGGAAAAAATACTGTCAAACAAAACTTGAACACTGACACTTTTCTGTCATCAAACTGAGTGCTAGCCTTGTGGCTTAGAGACTTGAAAGCTTCAAGATAGGTTAAAGTGCAAATGTGAGAAATCTCAATTATATTACTATTTATTTATAACATACGATTATGACATCCTCCCTCTCGCCAGTTTGGGGCAACATAGACTTCTCCCCTGGTGCCACGGATAGGGGTTTCAAGCGGTGGGACAGCAAAGGGATGGTTACTATCGGACATTGATATGATACGGAAATACTACTTTCATTTGACCAATTATGTAAGAAATATGACCTACCACGAAATGAGTTTTTCAGATACCTTCAGATACGAAGTTTTTTAAATAGCCAAAAAGACACTGGCCTCTGTCACCAACCCTCTCCGCTGGAGGAGATAGTCTCTGCTGGAAAGACGAGAGGCATTCTGGGGCTTGGGTATAGAGCACTTTCGAAATATGATAAAGGCAAACCTGCATTTACGCCCAAAGACTGGAATAATGACCTGAACATTAATACTGATGAAGCAACTTGGTCACTAATATGGCAATCGGCAAACGACATCTCAATCTGTAATAGGACGAAGGAAACGCAATTTAGACTACTACAACGTTTGCAGATTACTCCCCAACTTAGACATAAAATGGATCATAACAAATCGGAAATGTGTACAAAGTGTATTACCGAGGTTGGGAGCTTTGTTCATTGTGTTTGGACTTGTAGATATATAGATGATTACTGGAAAGGTATAGTGGATAAAATTCATCTAATTCTAGATGTTACATTGGATAAGGACTCCATGTGTCTATTGTTTGGGTTGCCAGACAAACAACTTAAAAGTAGGCATTCCAAAAGACTTCTGTGTATCCTCACTTTTTGTGCAAGGAAAAATATATTGCTGAAATGGATAGACTGCAAACCGCCTACAATAGCTGGATGGCACAAGGTAATTTTTGATATGATTCCTATGGAATATCTGACATAGGTCTAAGTGTAAGATAAAGACATTCTATAAGATTTGGTCTCCGTTCTTAGATTATATTGGTACCAGACTGGCTGCCATTGTAATGAAAGGTTTGGTGGATTACACTCAAGAAAGTACACAAGACTAATGTGTAACAGATCTACAATGTATGGGTCACAATATTATTTACTGTGCTGGTGTTGTGCTGCCGCTGTGTTTAGGACTGTAAGACATGGATGCTGTCTCCGATGGGGGTGATCCCCCCATATATTATGGCATTTGTTGTGTCATTTTCTTTTCTGTTTATTTCTGATATGTGACATGGCCTCCTCCCCCCCCCTGTTTTTTTGTTTTTGTTTTGTTTTTAAACATTTTCTGTTTATGGACAATGTACTGCATAACAAAGTGCAAAACTAGTTTTCTACTATTAATGGGACAATAACCTCCCCCACGGATACTAGTTGTTGTTGTTATGTCCTGTTGTGTAACACTGTGAAATATTAACCCATGTCTCTGTGAAACACTGTGAAATATTAACCCAAAAAAAAAACGCATAGGTCACATACATTAATACATACAATAAAAACAGACAGACAAAGCAGTGTTTATAAAATGTAGTGCCTATTTAAAAAGTCCAGTCATTTAAAAATAATAATTCACAAACAAAAAACATAAAAAACAAAAAACGATTATGACGATTATTCAACTAATTAAAATTCTCCACGATAAAGTTATCGCGGGTGTTTTTATCGCGATTAACGATAAACACGATAATCGTCCCATCCCTAACCATGAGACCAATCCCGAACCCACGCCTCTCGAGACTGGTATGCTAACAAACAAAGAGGGTCACTTTCAGAGAAGAGAACTGTGTTGGCATGTTTCCCCTGAGCTACTGTGTAGGAAACACAGCTACGCAAAACCTATGTAATAGCACCAGGTCCTCAACTCCTCCTCTCTTTCCCTCCCTCCTTTCCCCTCCCTCCACCGGTCCTCCACCGGTCCCTTGGAGAGATGGCGTGCGTGTGGGGTGAACACACAGCTGTGTGGGGTCGGGGTATCTAAGCCCTCCCTGGGCTCCGAGGCCTCACCTCTGCTACAGTATTTTTATATTGTGTGTTCTCACTGGAACCTTCCTGTGATTGTGTGTGTGTCTGTGTGTGTGTTCATGTGTGTGCATGTATGGAGGGCTGTTTTATGTAACAAGAGACTAGGAGAGTGCTTGATGTGTTTTTAAGACTTGGGAGTAGTTGGTGCTAGGTACAGCTGTGATAGGGAGCCCCCTCTCTCAAACACAGACACACATGCATATATATATATATATATATATATATATATATATATATATATATATATATATATATATATATGCTCATACATTCCAGTGAGGTCACTGGTAAATTGAATCAAGATGTTTGAGGCTGGAATGTTATTCCCAAGTAATCTCCAGCCAGTTCTTCTTGAAAGGAGTGGAGGAACAATAACAGGTCAGAACAAAGTGGTAGGAAATGAGTTCCCTCTTCCTTTCCTCTTGTCGCAGGAGGAGATCTAGGGCACTGGTGTTTAGGTCAATGCACACAGGAATTTCACACCAATTCAATCACTTTCACAAACGGTCACAAATAGTCTTATAGTCAGTGGATGGCTGCTTAACTATATATCCTCCCCCCCGCCCACGACCTCATGTCCTCCCCTGTGTGTTCTCTAGGGCTGGAGTTGTGTGACCCCCCCCACCGCCTCATGGTTGCCATGGTCAGTGGCTTCTTTGGCATTTGTGCCGAGCTCTTGTTGCCAGGGCTGGCGGTGATGTGCCGTGATTGGCCAGTTCTCCAAGCAGTGGCTACCTTGCCACTGCTATTGCTGATGAGCTATTGGTGGTGAGTCAATCCTGACCATGTGTTTGGACACTTCCATGTTCATATTGTATGTTTTTTTTCAGCGTATGTTCATATGTAACATGATGGAAAGAGAGAGGAGTGTATGTCTCTTATAATGTTGTGCTGCTCTAGACTCGATCGAAACTGCTGCTCTAGACTCCGATCTAAACTTCAACAGCCACATAAACTCTACCTATATCAGCCTACTATCACCTGAGAATGAGAGGTTTCATGTCCAAGCAAGACATTGAAAAACTCATCCATGCATTTGTTTCGAGTAGACTTGATTATTGTAATGGTCTACTTACAGGCCTATCTAAAGGAGCTGTTTGTAAATTGCAGCTCATCCAAAACGCTGCTGCTAGGGTCCTAACAAAAACAACAACAAAGAAGTTTGAACACATTACATCAATCCTGAGATCCCTGCACTGGCTATCACTCTCTCAGAGAATTTAATTCAATATACTCCTAATTACATACAAATTGCAAAATGGTCTTGGACCAAAATACATATCAGATCTCCTCCCACCCTATATTCCAACAAGGCCCCTAAGGTCAGCTGAGACTAATCAGCTAATCATTCCAAGAGTGAAAACAAAACACGGTAAAGCAGCATTCATTCACTCTGCCGCATGCCCCTGGAACAAACTCCCTGATGAAATCAAACAGGTCCAAAACCTACAAATATTTAAAACTAAGCTAAAAACCTTCATGTTCTGCAGCAGTTGTGATTAAACACTAACACTATCTAGGCCTTTTATCCATCAACTATTATCTTATTAAACGTTTTATCTTTTTACTTCTTATACCTGCAGCAGTTATGAGTTTCATTATCCATAATTCAAGAATGTATAATTCTATAAATTCACTGTAAATATAGGCTAAATGTGTTAGCAAATGGGTCATTTTACACTGCAATCTCACACACCGTATCGGCCAGGATTGCGGTTGAATACAGATGCAGTATCAAACGTGTCATTTTACACTGCAATCTCATACGCCGTATCGTGCAAGATAGCGGCTAAACACAGACACAGTATCTGCAATCTAACACACCATATCGGGAAGGACAGCGGTTGAATGCAGTTGCAGTAATAATACTTTTATCTATATCCTTTTATTCATTGTCGTATTATCTCGTGAAATGTTTATTTTCTATATATAGGCTATGTATCTATTCTTGTCATTTTGATTATTTTACTATCCTCTTTCTGTATTTTTTAATGCTATATGTAAAGCACTTTGAATTGCCCCTGTTGTATGAAATGTGCTATACAAATAAACTTGTCTTGCCTTGCCTTTGCCTTATCAGCTGTGCCTCATTGTTCCCTGAGTCTCCCCGATGGCTGCTGGCTACGTGTCAGATCCCTCAGGCTAAGAGGTGTCTCCAGAGCTTCTCCACCAGGAACAGAGTGTATATGAACGGGGACATCTACCCTGCAGAGAACCTTCTCTCAGGTAGGCATCACCACACATGGCCCTGGTTGCTTGTCTCAGCTCGGCATCACCACACATGGCCCTGGTTGCTTGTCTCAGCTAGGCATCACCACACATGGCCCTGGTTGCTTGTCTCAGCTAGGCATCACCACACATGGCCCTGGTTGCTTGTCTCAGGTAGGCATCACCACACATGGCCCTGGTTGCTTGTCTCAGCTAGGCATCACCACACATGGCCCTGGTTGCTTGTCGGTATGAATGGGATGAGAAATAACACAGGTTGCCACTCTACGGGCTACAACCGTTAAGTATTCACCCTGAGATTTGTTTGGCTTACTCTAGGGATGTATTCATCCCGCCTAGGCTCGTAATTTCATTGGGTCTCCGATACATATCACACCATCTTGCCCACCTGAAGCTGCTACGCGGGGATAGAATTACAGTTCAGGTTAGGTATTGAATTAATGAATATGTGGTATTCAGCCCGTAGTGTGGACTTGTTTGATGGCTCCCTGCAGTGGCCCAGTAGGCACAGCTCTCTGTCATAGCATCAGGAGTCTCACTGTACTTGTGATCCATGATCTCCATCCACCAGCGGCACAGTAACCTCCCAGCCAACACAGACCTAGTTAAGTGAGGTCCACATGGAAAGGATGTCAGACGGGTGAACCTGTATGACTATGATCCAGAACTGGCGGCTGCTTGCCCCCCCCCCCCCCCCCATCTCCCTGTGTCAGCCTGACCGTTCACTCAGGGCATGGTGCCACTCGGTTCACAAGCCCGACAGCTAATGAGTGAGAACACTCGACGCATGTGGTAGTCTCCATGAGGCAGCGCTTTGTGTGCTAGATGGTTCAATGAGTTCTAATGAACCAAACGTCTTCGCTGAAATTACATTAGTCCAAATCGAGGTCCATCAGCAGGCTTGCTGAATAGCTCTATTGAGTGATTTAATAGAAGCCACTGGTTATGAGGATACAGTATAAATGTCAAATGGAATGTGTGTGCGCTCCGAATGAACAGAGCTACTGGGTCAGGTGCCCTTGTGTGAATGTAGACTGACAATCTCTTTTCTTCTTTCTCTATCTCTCTCGCTCCCTTCTTCCTTCTTTCTCTCCCTACCCCCCCCCCCCCCCCCCTCTTCCTCTCTCTGTCCTGTAGAGATTGACGTGGCATGCCCAGAGGAGTCCAAGCCAGAGTACCACTCAGTGCTGGAGTTGCGTCACACGCGGGTTATCTGGAGGAACTGCCTCATCCTCAGCTTTACTCTGTGAGTTCATTTATCCTGTGAGTTCATTTACTCTGTGAGTTTGTATACTCTGTGAGTTTGTTGTCAGCAGGAGGTCTTCTGCATTGTTTTTCTTAGAAATGATCAATCCCACGGTCAAGGTTAAATCAGAACAGACATTTCCGGTGAGAGGTGAGGTGGAAAACACTAAATGGGCTTATTTAGAAACCTATAAGTAAGATTATACAACAGTTAGTTCCGACCAAGGAATTTGATTGGACAAGAGGCGTTCCATGAGTGCTGATATACAGTATAACAGCACTGGGACCTTTAACTATGTGCATCACTCCGTCGCACAGATGTTCTACTAAATGACCGTTAATTAGACTACATGTTTGTGTTCAGGTTACTAGGCAACAGTCCATTTGAAGTTCAGTTGTGGAACTATTTTTTTTATTTTTTTATGATTAAATAAACAAACAAATCATAATCTGTTGTCGCTTATTACTGTTAACTAATAAATCGCGCTGTAGAACTGTTGTATAAAAGCAATCCACACTTTGTTTTTGCCTACCTAGTCACTGTCCTCCCCCCCCGCCCCCCGCAATTCATGCCACAATGATGTTGATCACTTGAACGCTTAACATCACTTTAATTTCTTCCTCCTCCAGGTTCATCGGTACAGGCATCCAGTACTGTTTCACCAGGAACGTACACACCTACAGCTCCAACTTCTACTTTAGCTACTTCCTGCGTGCGGTGACGGGAGCCCTGGCTTGCGTCTTCCTCTGTCTCACCGTCAACCGCTTTGGTCGCCGTGGCATCCTGCTGCTGTCGGCCATCGTCACGGGCCTTTCTTCTCTGCTGCTGTTGGCCCTCACACAGTGTAGGTCCCTCTGCCCTATTCTCTATGGCTGTAGATTGAGGATGGCCAATCCGTTTCCCTGTCCAGTCTTGTGAATTCTGCCTCCTTTCTCTGTCAGACTTGCGGGGAGGGCTGGTGATGGTCCTGTCTGTGCTGGGCCTCCTCTCCTCCCAGTCCCTAGCTATGCTCAGTACATTCTTCGCCAGTGAGGTCATGCCGACCGTAGTGCGGTAAGCTCTCGGTCCTAGACTGTAATCTGTGTGTCCATGCTTACGCTTATTAGTGTGTGTTTGTGTGTGTGTGTGTGTGTGTGTGTGTGTGTACCGATACTGTATGAAATGTCGGTTCTCCAATAATGTGGACTGATACTGGTTCAGGTTGCCTCAGTAATGGCACTAAGAGCTCTCTCCCTCCCCTCCCTCAGTGGTGGCTGTCTGGGGCTGGTCCTGGCTGCAGGCTGCGTGGGCATGGCCGCCTCCTCGCTGATGGAGCTCCAGAACAACGGCGGCTACTTCCTGCACCACGTGGTGTTCGCCTCGTTCGCCGTGCTGTCGGTGCTCTGCATCATGCTGCTGCCGGAGAGCAAACGCAAGCCCCTGCCGGACTCCCTGAAGGACGGGGAGAACCAGCGCCTGGCCGCCCTCTTCCTGGCCCGCGGCGAACGGGACAGCATGCCTCTGCTGTGCACGCAGCAGCGCAGGCCCTCCGAGTACAACCCAGACAGCTACTCCCGCCTGGTCTCCGCCACCAAGAAGATCCTTACCAAAGACACGCTGCCCTATAAGATCGTGGTGCCAGCCCCGGCTCCGCTGTTGGAGGGGCACAGGGGGGCACAGGGCAGAGCGGAGCACGCGGTACGCGAGGAGGACTCGTCCTAGCACAGCGCCTTAGCTCTAACCTTCATCCGTCTTCCTCTCCCATTGAGACCTCACCCCCCCCCCCCCCCCCCCTGCCCAGACTTGCCCCAGACATGCATCCCTTGAATGATGGCTGATGGACTTTTTTCTTTTGTAGCAGAGCAAAAACTTTATAAAGAGATGCGGTAATGTGTGTATAGCTATGTCTGTTTTTGTGAATCCTGCCAAATGTCTCAGACTTAATTCTCTTTGTGAGAATGTTTTTCCTGAAAGAAAGAATAAGAATTGCAAAAGAAAGAAAAAGAAAGAATAAACTTCACACTGTATGTGACTGCACAGGCTTTAATGAAAAATCCAAGTTATTTCCTTTTGTATTGTTGGAGAGAGCGCTCCAGTTTCCGCTGTGCAGTATGTACTTGGGACTGAGGCTGAGGCCACTAAGGTTACTGAGGGTCACTTGAGAAGCATTGCCTGTCCACTTACTGGTGACTCGTGCTTTCTCTATTAAGTAGCAGGAAGGAGGGTCCTGACTGACTTCTCCTTATTTTAACTCTCCAGAGACTCAGATAGGAGACAGCAGTGTGGCTCAAATGATATGCATTGTTTGTTTTGGGGCTCGAGTAGAGGTCAGAGCAATCAATGAAGTATGTTGCTGATCAAGCTATAAGTCTAACTCAAATAAGAGTGTTGCTGGGCACTTTTTAGTAATACTTACTTATTTTCTAACAAATCTAAGAATTCGTTGCACCATTTAATTAATTTCGTATATTTTGAGAACCTTATGATTATGCGATATCACGTAACTTGTAGTAGTTTGGTGGCTGGAATGAGCTTACATTTTGACTAATGCTAAATAATGTGCATTTTCACCCTTTCATGGGTAGTAGGTACACAAGCATACCACAAAAGAGGACAAGTCTGGACTTTAGAATAAATCCTGTATCAAAATGCATTCAAGGGGAACAAAGACACTGTAGTATTGTTTAATTACTGACCATAATAATAAGGAAAATGTTATTTATTTCATTATTCAGTATGAACGAATAAACCTAATGAATTGTGAGGCAACTGCTTCCAAGATCACAGTGATACCAAGAGCTTTAATTGTTCTCAGAAGATTAATAACACGGTTGAATTTGAAGTAAAGCTGGGACAGGTGGTCTGTTTCTACATGTCTATCCATCAGCATCTAACTTGAAGAGTTGTATAACAGTTGAGGGCCAAAGTACCATAGACGTAATTATAATCTTGAAAATAAAATAGAAGAAAAAATAAAAAATACATTCAAAATGCCGACTTATGAGAACACATTTGGAACTACAAAACAAAACAGATTTTATGGTCTTTATGTAAATGTCAAGGAAGAAGTCACTCAAGTTATTCAGTTCAAATGGAAACAGTTAACAATTATGTACATAGATGCCTACTGTTTATTTATTCATAATAGCAAGTGTCAGTTCCAAATGTGCAATGAGCTCAGTCCTCCAGAAGGGGATTCCTACTTCTAAGTATTGCTTAAGCTTCAAAATGTTCTTTAGATTGATTAAGAAAAATTGTTATTAATAATGCATGCAACAGCATCCTTGTAAGACTAGTAAGCACTTTGGAGAGTTATGTCTGTGAGAGAAATAAGACGGACAGATTGGTTTAAGAGGCCATAAAAAGTCCTTGGCATCAGTTGTGTTGGTACTGCTCCACTCGGGCCATACACGAGTCCAACCAGAGAGAGGTTGCCAAAGAAAATGTCGTCAATTTCATTGACACACTTAAGAACAATAGTTTCAGCTGTCCAAAATCAAAATGAATCATATTCCATTTTAGGTATAGACAAGTTACAGTAAAAATCCCCTTGCCAATGCACTATAGAGGTGACCGGTCAGAAACAGTCCATTGAAGTTCTGAGCCAAACTGGCTGTACCAAACCCCTTCAGTCTGCTCATTTAACAAGGCAATAAAGAAAACAAAAACCTTCATAATCGATCTTAAAAAAATACAAAATGTACATTATACTGTTGCACATTATATACTTTCCATCTCTTTAAGGACTTCTAATAACAAATAACTTATTTCAAAACAAAAATATTTGCAGGTCGACAGCTGTACAGAACCATATCATAATGAATTGTTTTATATTAGGCTGCTTCAATCAAACTGTTTCTTCAGATAGTCCGTCACCCTAAACGACACACCCACAAAGTCTTAATGATTGCAAACCATCTTAACAATGACATCCAAAGCACCATTGAAACACAATGCCGAGAAATAAACAGTTTTTTCTTCTTTTCTTAGGATTTACAGTCCAACTCCATTTTTTATAAGATAAACATAAGTTGATACGGTCTAGAGGATATTGATGGCTTGATGTCGTTTTCCATAGTCTACAGCTCGATCCCCCTGAATGTCTCGATCTTCATCATCTGAAAGGAGATTAAAGAGAGAACATGAGGGTGTGCTTGTCTCCTTTGTGTCTCAGTAACATCTGCTTGTTGCTCGTCACAATCAAAGATGTCCCTGAAAGTCATCAGGTGTGCCCTCTACATAACAGTAACGCCAGCATCGATAAACCATCTAGCCCCTAACCATAAACCATCTGCCATGGCATTCTTAACACTCAATACTTTCTCATCAGTGTTCATCAATGACACCTTCATTGGCAGGGACAGAACTAGCAGATGATTTCCATGAGCCAAGTCCACAAATCTTTTTGCTTTTTCTTAATACAGGTCATAACACCAAAAACACTTGGGCTTAACCTGTCGAAATGAATGACAGCTACACAATAATGACATGAACAAACACACAGACATGCATTTGGAACTGTATGGACCACTCACACAAACACATCTCTAATGGTCTACAGGTGTGCACAGAGATGTTCAGTGGGCACAGACAGGTGGCAGGGCACAGGCAGTGGGAAGCACAGGCGGGAAGCACGGCTGGACTGAGCATGCAGACTTTGAAGTGGAGTCTCTCACAGAACTCACTGGCACAGGTACCCCCCCCCCAACATGAGTTGGAATAGGGTAGGGGTTTAGTATACACTGGTAAGAGGCCTGCTCTCCAGCCAAAATGTCCCACGACTAGGCAGCCCTCTGACCCAGAGAACACGTCTTTTGTGGCAGGAAGGAGGAGGGGGCGGGGGGGGTAACTGGGGGTGCTGAGGAGAACTAGGGTGGGGCTGCTACTCTAATGCAGGGGGGCAGCAGGAGTGGAGGAATGGTGACAGAGCTGGACACCCCCTGGCTCACCTTGGACGTCTTCTTCCCCACCATCACCATCCTCTTCCTCATTGTAGGCCAGCTCGGCCTGCTTGTCCGCCTCATACTCACCCACGTTCCCGTCGTCCCCATTGTAGTCCGCCAGCTTAGAGCCGTGCTGCGGATCTACAGGGGACTCGTTCTCATCAAAGAAACGGCCTGTAGAGGCAGAGAAGGGCCCCATCAGGAAGGGAAGAAGCAAAGAGTGTGAGAAAGAAAGAAGGGGAGTGAGTGAATGAATGAGAGAGAGAGAGAGAGAGAGAGAGAGAGAGAGAGAGAGAGAGAGAGAGAGAGAGAGAGAGAGAGAGGGGGGCGCGATAAAACTAAGAAACGGAGGGGGGCAAGATGGATGGATGGATGGCTGGGTTGAAGAGAGAAGGGGAAGCTTAATATAAGATTATGGCTGCATAGGACCGCTCATACTTCGTATAGTTACTAGGGTTGGTTTCATGGACGCAGATTACGGTAAGACTAATCCTAGACTAAAAAAGCATCCCCAATGGAGATTTTTTCCATTGCAAGTGTGATTTAATCCTGGCCTAGGCTTAAGCCTGGTCTGTGAAACCGGCCCATTAAATTCCAGAGTGACATATTAAATGTGCTTTTTTCATGTAGTGTGAATTCACTTCACACTATTCAGGAAGTACATTCCAGTTCTATTCTAGTCATCCAATTAAATGGAGCAGGACAGGACAGGGGGTGGGTCTGTAAGAGATATTGAACCAATTACAGTGAACAACATGGTTCAGCTACAGATGACTACACCTTAATGAGGGGTAGCTTGTTGAAATGTGTAAGCTTACTGCATACACTTGACTAAAACAGTAGGCTCTTAATAAAAAATAAAAAAAATAAAAAAGCTATGGTTTAGTATGTAGGACATACTTCTAGTAAACGGTAGGCAGTATGAGCGTTCGGACGAGGCCCATATGTGAGGGGGGAAATGAAGAGTGGCCTTGCAGCGATAGTTGAGGGAAAGAGGGACTGGAGGCAGCGCAGAGACTGAGGATGAAGCCAGGAGGGGTGGCAGCTGCTCTGGGGGTGGAGGGAGCTGAGGGCAGAGGTGCAGCACAGGGCAGCAGAGGGCAGCAGAGCTGAAGCCAGGCAGCAGGAACATCCTGACACCCTAAGAGTCTGGTGGCCACTCCCACTGTGACCTCCGTGTCCAACGGCCATCCCTCTCTCTGTCTTTGGCGACAGAACGTCAAAGTGTTCACAAACAGCACAGAACTTCACCTACTCAGTTAGAACGGCTGATGTGAATGTACTGCGAACCTTATGATGAGAGAGAGAGAACCAAGATAAAACGTATACGTCTAGAATCACAAGAGCTCACCTACGACCACTACCTGACCTCTTAACCACTTTCTTACACTAAGATCAAAACCTGGTTGGCCACACTCGACCATCAGGACTCCATAGAAGTGTGTGAGCACTGTTGGTTTGTTAAGCCCCCTGAGGTTACAATCATTTGAAAACATGCTTTTTGACAGGGGCAAAGCAGAGTAGTGCTTTTCAATGCTAACCATTCACATCAGGTAACCACGGCTATAGCCAGGTAAAGGTAGTGTGCGTTAGAGTAGTCTACTCAGATCAGTACATTTTGGTTGCTGAGAGCTGCATGTAGGATATCTAGAAATGTGTGTATGTTATCTACTGTTAATATTTCCCTTTAAGCAAAGCATTCCAATTCCAATAATGTTATCAAATATAATTTTAGTCAATACATCTCGTTGGTTTGGAAAATGATGTAAATATATTTTAGATATACATTAATATTGTTAAGTGTAAAAGAGACAGTTGGATGATAATGACTCAGTTGGTAGAGCATGGCGCTGGCATGCTCTACCCCCCCTCATCCCCGTTCACATGCACTCACTCTGGCGGTGACGCAGTGGCTCCGCAGGCGCTGGGTCTCTGGCACGCCGAGGCTCGATGGGGTTGGGCACCTGGGCGGGGTTGGGAGGCAACGGCAATCCTACCCCCTTCATCTGTAGGCCACCTGGTTTGACATTGTCTGGGGCTTTAACAAGAGGGAGGATGAGTCTATGAACAAAACATTTGACTAGAAATGAGGGCTGAAGGTAGATTCTATTCCATTGCTTCTCTGTACCACCGCCTATTAGTGCCCTTGCACAGACACACATGCATGTGGATGAGAGCAATAGGCCTATGGACCTGGGATGGGTTCGGTTAGGCTATTCATGGTTGTGTCAATCACAAGCCTACAAATTGAGTTGAGTGGACATTCTGGACGTACCTATGAGCTGTCTCTGCTGCTCTCCAAACTCATCTGCCTTGATGGCTGCCTTGATGTCCTCGTCAAACAGCACAGGTCTGTCTGCCACCGCCTGGGGAGGCTGCTGCTGCTGGAGGGGGCCCATATGGGCCACTGCTGGTTCCTCTACCCCCATGACCTTGTCCTGGAGCACAGGCTGGTCCAGAGAGAGGCCTGGGCCTGCCCCGGCCCCGGCCCCAGCCCCAGCCCCTACTCCAGCATCAGGGGCCTCTATGTGGTTCTGGGTGATGGCTGGCTTCTTCAGGGCTGTAGGGAGAGAGACAGTAGGGGAGAGAGAGAGAGATCCATTTCAGTTGATATTGGACATTTTTCTGTGTTTGGAATCATACTGCTGGAGTCATTATCACGAGTGACTAAAGCCTCCTACACACTGTGCGAGTTTGGGCTGTCCCAGATGAAAG
The DNA here is from genome assembly GCF_963989245.1 of Nansenia antarctica. Classification (NCBI taxonomy): domain Eukaryota; kingdom Metazoa; phylum Chordata; class Actinopteri; order Argentiniformes; family Microstomatidae; genus Nansenia; species Nansenia antarctica. The sequence continues at coordinate 13,501,046 of NC_137689.1, forward strand.
ATCACCAGTCGTGGCAATATCTGTGGTCGTGGATCCAAAACGGTGGTCCTACGTCGTACTGTGTGTATGGTTCAAAGATGACTGATGTTACGGTCTTGCGACAAATATCTGACAGTGTCAGAAAATTTGGACGATTGTCTGTGAGCGTCTCGCAATGTGAATGCTGCTACGACCTACGTCAACTAACTAACAAATAGAAATGCAGAATGGAATGACGCAATGATCAGAGCGACAACACAGTAAATGGTAAATGGACTGCACTTATATAGCGCCTTTATCCAAAGCGCTTTACAACGGCCTCTCATTCACCCATTCACACACACATTCACACACCAATGGTGGCAAGCTACCATGCAAGGCGCCGGCCCGCTCACTGGGAGCAATTTGGGGTTCAGTGTCTTGCCCAATGACACTTTGACATGTGGCCAGCCGGGGCTGGAATCGCCGATCTGCCAACCTTGCGATCATTAGACGGCAGCTCTACCTCCTGCGCCACAGCTGCCCCACACAACACAAGCGCTAAACTCAAATGCAATGATGGAGGCTAAACGCGAGGCAACAGAAGCCTTGTTTGTACGATGTGTCTGCCAGCTGCTATCATGACCGCACCAAGAAGGAATGCCACTATTGCAAGTGCACGCTTCCTGCTAGGCGCCATTGTTTATGTTTATCGCTGCCGCCTGCTGCCATGGGAGCCGGACGCACGCTGATGACATTTAATGACGACGCTGATGACGCTCCCTCGTAGCCTACGATTCAAGTTTGTGGCTCGTGGCACAGTGTGTATGCATCACATTGCGACATGGTCGTACCCAAGATTGTCGCACAGTGTGGCTTGCAATAAAGATCACAAAAATCTCAGTGTGTAGGAATTAATTAGCTTAATAGAGACCATACGACTCACCAAATTGGATGTCATCTATTTTTCCCACTTCACTGTCCTCAATACCAGGCATGCCTGCATCACTGCCAGGCTTCCCCATCTCCTCTGTATAGCCAGAGAGAAGAGAGAGAGGGAAGAGCAGAATGACCAAGAAATGGGGGTTAGATGAAACATCAAATAGCAAAAATATACTTAGACACTAGGGCTGGTTTCCCCCGGTAACGTGCAAACATCTGCTTTAAAGCCACTTGATGACCCGTGTACTAGACTATGGAGAGTCTCCATTGAAAGTGAGATGTAGTCCTGGACTTGGGGAAACGGTCCCTTAGTGCCAACGTGGTCGCTACCTTTCAGGTCAGGGCTGTCCCGCTGGTGTGTGGCCTCGGTGTGGCGCTCCCCCACTGCCTCCACCTCCGTTCCGCCTTCAGCACCTCCACCGCCAGTTCCAGCCTTTCTGATATCCACCACACTCTGCAGAGAGAGAGAGCGAGAGAGAGAGAGAGAGAGAGAGAGAGAGAGAGAGAGAGAGAGAGAGAGAGAGAGAGAGAGAGAGAGAGAGACAGAGAGACAGAGAGACAGAGAGAGAGACAGAGAGAGAAGGTTAAATATAACCACCCCCATTGCTGGATAATGATATTACTGACACTAACTGGGTGATGAATACCACCATTTAGAAATGAAAATGCTAAGAGCCTCATTAGGGGCTGGCAACAACGAACCTGTCTCAGCTTCACCGCCTCCTCCTCTAAGGTCTTTCTACTTTCTTCATACTCGTCTTTCAATTGTGCAATTTGGCGTCCACACTGCAAACTAGAAGAAGAAAAGCAGTTACATTACAATTACAAGCTCTAGAATTGCAATTCATGGCAATACTTACAGCAATAATGATAACCTCAACTTTTAGCCATAGTGGTGATTTTGTTAATATAGAGCAAATACATAAAATAAGTCAATCTAGAAAAGAGCAGATTTGAGTTTGACGCACCTTTCATATTCCAGCTTCTTCTCCAGGTTTGTACTGTTGTTCCTCACCTCCCTCACCTGATCTTCCTGCTTCATGTACTCCTGCTTCAGCTCCTTAACCTGCTCTGCATCCAACAAAACACACACCAAAGCTCCATTTCCATGCTCATCTCTGCCTAATAGAGTGCCCTCCATAAGTAGGAAGTAGTTTGTCCTCTTTTAGCTTCAATTACTATGAGGTTAAAGTAAAGTAGAGACCCTCATCTTCAATTCTTTTTCCCCCCTCCTGATTGGTTTCTCCATTTAGAAATTACAAACCTTTTTATACATAGTCCCCCCCCTATTTCAGAGCACCGAAAGTGTCGGGAAATTGGCTCGACAGGTGTTTCTGGTTAGTCAGTTGTGTTCCTTCACATCATTTGTGCATAAGAGAGCTGTCAATGTCTAGTATTGATTCTAGGCTCTGCATTTGCCTTTGGAGCCTGCTGTTGGTGTCTGTCAGCACCAAAGAGACATCAATGGAAGTCAAGAAAGCCATTATGAGGCTAAAATATTATTTTTATTATTTATTTTGCCATTTAGCAGACGCTTTTATCCAAAGCGACTTACAATTACGAATTACAGGGACATTCCCCCTGGAGTAACTGAGGGCTAAGTGCCTTACCCAAGGGCACACTAGTAGTGGTGTGGCTTCAGGCGGGATTTGAACTCACAACCTTCCGTTCACAAGTCCAACTCACTATCCACTAGACCACCACTACCCCTAAAATATCAATCAGAAACATAACCAAAACCTTAGACTTAGCAAAAATCAACAGTTTGTAACCTTTACGTTAAGTTTGTTTACAAAAGAATGCACTGGTGAGCTCAGCGATCACTAACAGTCACAGTCACCACGCTCTCCGGAAGGTAGGCGTGAATGTCTGGCTACCCTCCACAGAATATGTCCCCAGCTGAACTAGAGCCTTCACTGCATGGTGCAAACCACTAGTTATCCTCAAAAAGGAAGGTCAGGTTACAGTTTGCAAAAAAAAACTAAAAAGCCTGCAGAGGTCTGGAAAATTGTCTTGTGGACAGATAATACAAACATGATCATGTACCAGATTGACCCCACTTTTGACCCCATAGCCCTAACCCTAGTTACAAAATGCAGCTTTAGTTTGTAGGTGACCATAGATAGGGTTAGGATTAAAGGTTACAGGAGTTTAACTGCTAGCTACAACAACTCCTGTGTTTTGCTATATCATAACCTATAGAATCATTAAAGACAATGAGAAAACAAACAAGTTGCTGCTACCGGCTCTCATTGGGAAGATAAGTGGTTGCTGAACAGCGCCCTCTGCTGCTCAGTCTGCTCTTACCTTTCAGCCTCTGGATTTCTGACATCTGAGCTGTGACATCACTCTGTAGCCTAATCTGTAGGAGGGGAAATAGGAGGGGATAGGTTGGTTCACACACAGAACGCTGTGCTAATTGTATTGTCATGGTGGAGTCAGACACAGGCAACTCTGGGTGAACTTGTTAGACTGCCCCGGAACCCGCCCCCCCCGCCCCCCAGATCAAATACATTTCTTTGTCCCGTCTTCCCTTCCCCCTACCCGGACCACAATAAAACAGCCTGCCGTGTTGCTAAGTGACCTAAGGAGGGAGCCATTATCCAACTACTCCTCATTGGTGTGACCATCCACCCTAGAGCCTCGCTAACAAAGACCGATATGTCATCTCTTCTTCTGCATCTATGAAATTAAATTAAACATTGCAATTTGTACATTCACTTGGTGAGGGTAGTGCCTCATATCTCAAACATGCCTATTTTCGATCCAAAAACTTTTCAGTTGAAAGCTTTCCCACACAGTAACACACACCTGGATAGACCATAGGACACTGCCTGCTTGAGAAGCCACAGCTGACAGACAAAATGATGTGTCCGAGTGCTGTCCTCCTACACCTCTAGCTGACCCTCTTCAGGCCTATAGATCAGTTAGCTAGAGCTCAGAGCTCCGGTTAGGGTAGGCCTAATTTGTTTGTGCTCCCAATTGAACGCAGCCCCGCCAGATTCTCAATGATGGGTCAACTAGGCCAAGTCACTAAGCATCTGGCCTGTCTGACTCCCTCTTTACGGGCCTGTCCTGTGTTTATTCAGTGGGGTGATGGTTGAGGAACAGTCTCCCTTCAGACCCGTCTGTCCCAAAGTCTCATCAGTAATTTCCCGTCCAGGGAATTAGATTAAATCACAAAGGGGCGGAGTCTCGGGGGAGAATCCGGCGCTTTAATCAAACCCACACAGTGAGGGATGGAGCCGTAGCGTTAATGAGGCAGAGTGCACACAGGAGACTCGACAGTAATTACTGCGTCTACGTCATCCTTCCATGTGGTTCGTGCAGTTGCCACAAAAACCTGCTGGGAGGACAATAGCGGTGCTCTTTCCCCGAGTGTCCTACAAAGACATTCATTCATCACAAAACAAAGCACGAAGCACCCCCCGAGCTTCATGTGGAAACTTCCTCATTGCAACGCTTCTCTATTCTTCAACCTTGCCTCAGGTAGAAGGTAGGCTAACATGTACAACTGGTTTATGCAGTGGTTTGATCAGATCGGGCATTGTGATTGGCCGAGGAGTTTAAAACGAACATACAAATATGTACATTTCAAGCCTGCAAACTGCGACACTTTAAATAAATGTGCAATAACACTATGTGCAATATGACAACCCTAGTCGTCTATCTGTACAGTATAGTATAGTGGATAGTGTACATAGCCTTTATTTATGTAAACCAGCTCCTTCCCTTCTTGTGTTTCTTTTAAAGTTTTTTTTTTTTTTTCTTTCCTAACACCAGGGGAGCCACCCCTCCTAAATTTCGTTGTTTGGTACCTGTACTGTAGCAATGACAATAAAGACCATTCATTCATTCATTTTTAATCTATAACACATTTTACCTGTCTACCATACGTCACAGTAATATCCCTGTGCAAACACTCGAATTACGAAGACAATCGTATCACGTTACATTGACAACAGTGGCTTCGAGCCGGGCCTAACAATGCCCCTCAGCTGTGACTTTACTTATGATAAAGCACAGCCTCTTGTCCCTGATTGCTTAAATAACAAAAAAAGATTGTGCTGTTGTCAAAGAGAACAGCTACATGTATGACTCCAGCATGAGGCCATATGGCAGGCAAAACTGTTTGTTCCAAGTCTAAACTGTCGGTTTATCACTATTATAAAGCAACAAGGGAGCACTCATGTCTGTGTACTGTAACTGTTTGCTCACACACCCAAAGGGTGAGGCTACACTGCATACATCCTGTCTTGGTCCCTTGAGTATAGTTTTAGTATGATACACCAGTAGCAACAAAACCAGGTCAGAGACACTTCAGAGATGCATCTGAATTCTGAAATGCTTGAAATGGACTCACAATATGCTTCTGGGACTTGAGCTCGCTTAGTGATGCGCTACACCGGCCGCAGAAGCCACACGTCTCCATTGACAAAATGGGTTGGTTTTAAATGCGGCCGATGACTGGCAGAAAAACGGCCAAGTTGCGGTATAGCGGTGCTAATTTTATTGTCATGGTGGATTCAGACAAGACAACGCTGGGTGAACTCTCTTGTAACAACTGCCCCAGAACCTGTCCCCAGGACTTGACAGCAGTGTTCAAACCCCAAAAGAACAGAGGAACAGGCTGACATCAGGACATGACCATCGGACACCATTGACATTCAGTAGATGAGCTGTAATTATAGTGTATAAAGTTCTGCCCATACAATAGGGTGTGAGCATGGCTAGCCCACACAATACCTGAGAGCAAACATCTGTGACAATGGGAACAGAGGGACAGGTGTGAGGGACACGCCCTCAGCTATTTACTCCATCCACACTTCTAGGAAATGGCTATCAAGAACCGGTTCCAGTTGACATTTACAATTTTGAGAATGTTGAGCATCGGTTCCACATTGTTTAATCCATCAGAACACTTTTTTTCCCCACACAGAAAATGTATCAGGAATCGATAAAGAATCAGATCGATAAACAGAATCGATAGTGGCATCGGTATCGAAAACATCTTATCAATTCCCATCCCTACACACCTCTGAGGCAATTTGACGCACATCAACATATCGAGCTGTTTGGGACGCAAAAGAAAGAGTAGAAGTAGACAGTGAGGTCAAAAGGAGGCTTCTGGGCCATGTGGCAGGAGGACACTAACAGACCCTGCCCTGTCCCTGTTGCTGGCCACACAGATGAGCCCTACAGTGAAGCCCCAACTGGGGGCCCTCGACCCCCACTTAGGGAGGCTACGGCTGGTGGGAGTGTGGGGCCCTGTTTGTTCAGCACTGATATTCATTCATCAACAGCCTGAGAACTGGACTGGAAATTCCTACCTGCACACTGTGCAGAGCAAGGGTGTGTAGGAGCATTATGTGCTAAGTATTTAGTTACATATTTGCTCTCCATTTCATCTCCAACAGTCAAAGACATATATGCCCAGGATATCTTCCCTGCAGTCGTGCAGATCAGCACAGAGGGATCTCAAGAAAGCCTGTAGTAGGCCCAATATTGCCTGGACCTAAAACAGACTTTGTAAATACTGTAAAGCTAGATAAAGCTCTGGTGTACAAGTAGGTGGGATGGAATTGTTACATGTCAACTAGTCAAAGGGATGCTACAGGATTTGCCTATATTTTTTCAGCCACTAGTTGTAAAATGAACACTCTCAAGCCAAAAACGAGTCTCTGGAATAGAAAACATGTTAAGAAATGACCTCGTTGCACAGAGGTCTCACCTCCCAATATCATTAGCTTTAAGCTCATTTGGCAAAGGTTTGTTGCCCATAAACTAAAGGACTGTGTAGGGTCTAATGAGATTGTATATCACGAACAACCACACAGCCAAACACTTAAGAAACAATTATGTAAGAATAATCCTGTAGCATCTGAGTTGTAGCCTAACAATACATAACAAGGCTCCTCTTCAACCGTGGATGTTCTAGGCCTGTATGTATTCCTTACCTTTTCTTCTGTGGACTTTTTAACCAGTGCATCCCGAGCCTGCAGCTTCCCCTCCAGCTTGCCGTTCTCGCCTTCCTTCTGGTCGACCTGCCTCCTGTGCGTGTCCACCTGCGCCATCAGCTCAGAGTTGCGCTTCTCCAGGCGGCCGCGCGCCGCGTCCGTGCGCTTCACCTAATTAATTAAATAATGTTGACATTTAGCAGACGCTTTTAATCCAAATCAGGGCAGGGGTAGAGGCAGGTAGAGGGGTAGCAGGGGTAGAGGCAGGTAGAGGGGTCAGGGCAGGGTTAGAGGCAGGTAGAGGGGTAGCAGGGTTAGAGGCAGGTAGAGGGGTCAGGGCAGGGTTAGAGGCAGGTAGAGGGGTAGCAGGGTTAGAGGCAGGTAGAGGGGTAGCAGGGTTAGAGGCAGGTAGAGGGGTAGCAGGGTTAGAGGCAGGTAGAGGGGTAGCAGGGTTAGAGGCAGGTAGAGGGGTAGCAGGGTTAGAGGCAGGTAGAGGGGTAGCAGGGTTAGAGGCAGGTAGAGGGGTAGCAGGGTTAGAGGCAGGTAGATGGGTAGCAGGGTTAGAGGCAGGTAGAGGGGTCAGGGCACACGTCACCTGCGTCTGCGCCTCGGCCAGGTCCTCCAGCAGCCTGCCGTGCCTCCGGGACACGGTCCAGTAGTTGAAGGACAGGATGCAGATGATCACCACCGACGCGACGAGCACGAAGGACGGGAGGCGACCTCCCCGTCGGTTAGGGCCAAAACCCACCATGGTCAGAATCGGGGGGGTCTAACCTTTAGCTGCTTAGTCTGCTGCTAGGTACAGTAATGCTTTCACTAAGGAAGCGATCGGGTAGTTAGTTGACATGCCCGTTGTGCACAACGGCAAATTAGCTACCTAGAAAGCCCTTAGATCCAGCAAATAGTGTCAATTAAATACTATATAGCATTTCCCAACACTGGAAAAATTGAAGGACGATCCGAGAGTTTTAAGAGTTATCCGCGCGCCTTCTTCTTCCTCCTCCGTGCTCCTTCCTCTTCTGTCTTGTTTGCATGAATGAATGAATGCTTTATTTCGAACATGTGAAAAAAGAAATAGTTATAACAACAAAAAACAAAACAAAAACAAAAAACAAACAAAAAAACACTATTTACTTAACATGTCCGAAAAGGAGTAGGAAGAAGCATAAGCGTATTTAATCCTACCCCTTCTCCAATACTCAGAGATTAATAATTAATAATCTGCAGTTAACTTCAATATTAATATAATATTTTTAAAATTAAATCAAATGTATTTACGTATGTACATATTTACCAACAATAGAAAACAGATAATGTAAATAAACAAATAATCTGTGAAAACAACTGGTGACTATCAAAGCCCTTCTTCCTCCTCGTACCTGGTGAATGCGTTCATCCGATGCGTCTGTCAAAGGCGAGGGACGAGACCCATCTGACTGCAGCCTGACGTGGCCTATCCTAGCTAGCAACACAGCAGACGTGGACAAGCACACTAGCTTAGTAGCTAGCCCAGCCCATGCATTCAAGACAGTCAAGTGCCCAAATGATCTGATCTGGATCTATTTACAATCTAAACGTTCATGGTGGACTGAGGATCACACCAGATCATCAGGTCATATTGTGTGCATGCTGGCTTATACATGCAACAAATCACAATCAAACTGTCTGGCTAGGTAGCACCTTTCCCCTTTAGCTAAACTGCCTTGGCTAGATAGGGCTAGCCTTTCAAATTTCGTGCACACTGCTGCCAAATTCAATCTCTGGCTAAACACCGATCGACATAGGTCGCTAACGTCCCATGCATATGAAAGCTGTATAAGCTAGATCAAACATGTGTTTGATCATGCATGCTAGGCTTGAGACAACGAAGGAAGAAGCCTTAAGCAATGCACAGCTAAACTAGGCTAGCTCACATTACCACTCTGTCTCTCCAAGCCCCAAAGCAATCAGCGAGGTGGCTGGCTAGCTAAAGCTACAGCTGCTTATTCCATGGTAACAATAGAAGCTCGCTCGGAAGGCTGTCTCTCTAGTTAGCCACCCTCCCTCACCTCCAAGCTAGCCCGGTAAACGAGTCACGTCCAGGTCTTCTGTGATGTGCATTGCATTGCATGTACTCCTCTCTGTTCCGAGTCTAGGTGCAATCGCTTGGTTCGTTCTCCAGCCCTCTCCTCTGGCAACGCCACTGTTTCAGGATATAATTGAGAGATGTGGCTCGGGTAAATGTGACAGTAGGGTTGCCAGTTCCGTCTTATTGAATCCCCCCCTATCATCAGGGAGTAAAAAAACAAAACATGATGCTCAGCTGTTCTCGTAGTTACGCCCCCCCCCCACCATGTCTCCACTAAAAACTGGAAAAACTGGAAAAGCTTCCAAATTATTTGGCATTTCAATGTTGATAGTGTCAACTGTGTGTGGCATTACAATGGTTTCGGTTTCAGATTTCCCCCCCATCCCCATGCACGCTGGTCCTGGACCATACTCTAGTAATGTTCAATGAATCCTAATCTTAGCCCCTTAATTGAGGTCGCTCAGATATGGTTTTGTGTGTCACAGGTGGAATTCGGACCCCAGTTTCAGTTGCATACATACATAGCCATTACTGTCATTAAAACTGTCATTTAAACCAAATATGCAGCCTATATGTGCCTGCAGTCAGTTCCCACATTCAAATGAATCCTCAATCATCAAACAACTTTCCTCCTTAAAATTGTTTCAAACATTGTCTAAGACAATGCATTTTAACCTAAAACCAGTGTTGAAGACATTTATAATAACATATTATGTTATGGGAATGGGACCAGCTCATGTAGGGAATAGCTGAGCAGTGTCATAGGATAGGCTCATCATGGATGGATGGTGAAGAGCTAAACTATTTCACTCATGGCAGGACAGGATTTTACTGTGTGTGTGTATGTGATTGACTCTACATACGGTAATGAGAGCATTTGACAGGGCTACTCACAGTGTTTGGAGAGGAAAAAAATAATGAAAATTAATGAGAAAATGAATGCCCCATAAGATGAGAGGGGACATGGGACATGGCTTCAGTTTATGCTAGGAGAGAGTGGACACTATTTGGAGTGGAGTGGTGAACACCATAACCATTATGCACACAACACCATGAGCTGTGATCCCCATCATAGCAGGAAGTATCTGAACACTCAATTCAGATCAATTCAGGTATGCTCTGATGAAAGTCTTGTGAATGAAAGCTAAGCTCAATAAATGTTTGTTGCATTGAATTTAATTAAATGTGTGTTGCATTGATCTTGAGTGTGACAGTATTGCTCTTCATCTCATGCACCTCAGCTACTGTCAGGTGTGTGACAGGCCTCCTCTAACTGTGCTGCTAATTGACCATTGAGAGTGTGAGTCTGTGTATGGTGTCACTCACCTCATCAAATGTACCTGCATTGCACTGCATTCCATTTCAGATGAATCCAAGGTTATTTCAACATTAGGGGACAGTGCAGGTAGATGGTAGATGCTCAGTAGATGGCACTATTACTATTGGTGTATATGGTGGTGGTTGAGTGCAGATGATCCCACTTCAATCCCTCTTTTTTTCTTTTTAAATGTAATCTTCTTGTGAGTTTTATGGGGATGACACTGGGTCCTTTCTTATGTTATATTAATTTGTTGTTCGTGCAGTCCGCTTATGTGATTTACTATTGAATTTGATGAGAATTGGAGTGTTGTACTGTAGTATGTTAGCCATTATGTGATAATGCACAGTATTTGTTCTTACAGTATGTTGTTTGTCGCATAATAAGTTAACACTAGAGGTAGTGTTCACAGTTCTGCCTATGGCAATTTGTATACGGCTATTTCCTTTATTATCATTTTGTATGTACATTTCTTTTCTGAATGTGTTATGCACACCTTGAAACTGGAAAGCCAAATGTGGTGGAACCCCAGAGAAACAGAGACAGAAGCCAGGAGAATATATAATGATTTATTATGGAAAATATAAACAAAGAAATAGGCCCTACACTAACTAGTGGAAAAACAAACAAAAGGTGTGATGCAGGCGATAGTTATGGGGTGTGTAATTATACTATGTGTGTGTGCGTGTATGAGGTCAGGGGTGTTGTATGATGTGCTGCGATACTACCCTAGTGAGCAAAGTCCGAGATCCTTATCGGGTCAGGAAGAGTGATCCATGAGAGAGTAGTCCAGAGAGGAGTCCAGGGGTCGAGCCAGGGAGAGAAATCCAAATGAGAGAAGTCCGAGGGGGTCCATACAGAAAGTTATATCCAAGCGTTGGATCTCCGTCTGTAGCAGGGTTAAGTAGGCGGCTGTCCCGGTGGTGATTGGGACAGCTGGGCTGAAACGTAATAGCCCACACCTGCTGCAAACGGAGCCAGAGATCCGGCCCACTCAATCCGGCCGGGAGGGGGCGCCAGAACGAGGCTCACGGGGGCGTGTTAGATTAGGAGGCACAACAGTACCCCCTTCCTCAGGGGAGGCACCGGACGACGGACCCAGGGCCCCGGGGTTGGCTCGGTAGAAATCCTCCAATAAGGACGGGTCGGCGAGATAGGACGCAGGCACCCAAGTCCGGTCCTCGGGCCCGTAGCCAACCCAGTCCACTAGGTATTGAAACCCGCGACCCCGGCGGCGGACCTCCAGTAGTTTGTTTACCGTCCATACCGGGTCCCCATCATCCAGGACACGGGGCGGCGGCGGAGCCGGGCTGGGGGAAGACAAAGGGCTGGCGGCCACAGGTTTAAGCTGGGAGACATGGAACACCGGGTGTATTTTGAGGGAGGGAGGAAGGGTCAAACGTACCGCCGTGGGGTTGACGATACGGTCCACGGGATAGGGACCAACGTACCGGGGGTTGAGTTTCCGGGTGGAGGTTTGGGAGGTCTGGAGGGGCAACAGAGGGGGTTGGTAACCCAGGGAACATTCGAATGGGGACATACCAGTGGCGGCGCTCTCCATAGTGTTGAGGGAGTACTCCACCCACGGCAGGTATTTCGCCCAGGAGGAGGGATTGTGGGCGGAGACACATCGGAGAGCGGCTTCCAGAGCCTGGTTGGCCCGCTCGGCCTGCCCATTGGACTGAGGGTGGTACCCGGAGGTGAGACTGGTGGTGGCCCCAATGCCTCTGCAGAAGGCCCGCCAGACCTTGGAGACGAACTGGGGGCCCCGGTCAGAAACCACATCCGAGGGGATCCCGTGGAGGCGTACGACGTGGAGAGTTAGGAGGTCCGCCGTCTCGGCCGCTGTGGGCAGTTTCGGGAGGGGAACGAAGTGGACCGCCTTGGAGAACCGGTCCACGATGGTGAGAATGGTGTCGCACCCCTGGGAGACAGGGAGCCCAGTAACAAAGTCCACGGCGATGTGCGACCACGGTCGGCTGGGCACCGGGAGAGGCTGCAGGAGACCCGCAGGAGGCCGATGGGAGGCCTTACTACGGGCGCACACCGTACAGGCGGCCACAAACTCCCTGGTGTCCCCCCTGAGATTGGGCCACCAGAACCTCCTCCCGATGAATGCCGCCGTCCGCCGCTCGCCGGGGTGGCAAGCGAAGCAGCTGGAGTGGCCCCACTCCAACACCCTGGCTCGGACAGCTGTAGGCACAAACAAACGGTTAGGGGGTCCGGTCCTAGGGTCTGGTTCGGCCCGCTGAGCCTGTCTCACCAAAGCCTCGACGGGCCAGGTTACGAACCCCACCACCCGGGACGGGGACAGGATGGTATCTCCCCCCTCAGCGACACCCGAATCCGCCTTGGGGAACTGGCGGGAGAGAGCATCAGCTTTGACGTTCTTGGAGCCGGGACGGTAGGTAAGGGTGAAGTCGAAACGACTAAAAAAAAGAGCCCAGCGGGCTTGTCGAGAGTTGAGCCTCTTGGCGGACCCAAGGTAAGTGAGGTTCCTATGGTCAGACCACACCAGGAACGGTAGTTTGGCTCCCTCCAGCCAGTGTCTCCACTCCCTCAGGGCCTCGTGAACCGCCAGCAGCTCCTTGTTGCCCACGTCGTAATTTTGGGCCGCGGGTTCGTAGCGCCGAGAGAAGTAGGCGCAAGGGTGTATCTTCTGGTCCTCCCCCGACCGTTGAGAGAGGACCCCCCCGATCCCCGTGTCCGAAGCATCTACCTCTACAATGAACTGTCTCTCGGGGTCGGGGTGGATCAGCACTGGCGCGGAGGAGAACAGGTGTTTTAGTGTGCCGAAAGCGGTCTCAGCAGCGGCGGTCCAGCAGAAAGGCCGTGAGGTGGAGGTAAGCGCAGTGAGCGGCGCTGCGACCTGGCTGAACCCTTTAATGAACCGCCTCACAAATCCCGCGAACCCCAGGAAGCGTCTAAGTTGTGTCCGGTCCGTGGGCTGAGGCCACTCCACGACGGCCTTGACCTTGGCAGGGTCCGCCCGCATCTGTCCGTCCTCCACCACATTACCCAGGTAGGTGACCGAGCTGGTGTGGAAAACGCACTTCTCCCCCTTCACGAATAAGCGGTTCTCCAGGAGCCTCTGCAGGACTAGCCGGACGTGCTGGTGGTGCTCCTCCACGGACCGAGAAAAAATAAGAATGTCGTCAAGGTACACCACAACAAAAATGTTTAACATGTCCCGAAGGACATCGTTGACCAGGGCCTGGAAAATAGCAGGGGCATTAGATAGACCAAAAGGCATGACGCGGTATTCAAAATGGCCGAGGTGGGTGTTAAACCCGGTCTTCCACTCGTCCCCCTCCCTGATGCGGACTAGATGGTAGGCGTTACGTAGGTCCAGCTTGGTGAATACCTTGGCATGGGTGAGGGGTTCGAAGGTGGAGCTAATGAGGGGAAGGGGATAACGGTTCTTTACAGAAATGTCATTCAGAGCCCGAAAATCAATGCAAGGTCTGAGCCCACCGTCCTTCTTGGATACGAAGAAGAATCCAGCCGCGAGGGGAGAGGAGGAGGGCTGGATGATACCAGAGTTGATGGACTCCGTAATGTAGTTACGCATCGCCTCCTTTTCAGGGAGTGAGAGGCTGTAAAGTCTACCTTTAGGAAGGGTGGCACCAGGCAGGAGGTCTATAGGACAGTCATACGGGCGATGGGGTGGAAGGGAGAGTGCCTCGTCCTTGCTGAACACCTGGGCTAGGTCGTGGTAGATGTGAGGAACCCCGGTGAGGTCAGGCGGAGTGATCTTAGACTTGGGGTCGCTAGAGGGAGACAGGGCGGAGCGAAGGCAGGAGGCGTAACACGTACCTCTCCAGCCTAGGATCTGGCCCGAAGCCCAGGAGATGTGAGGTTCATGTCTCTCGAGCCAGGGTCTACCCAGCACCAGGGGAGACGTGGGGATCTGAAGGACAAAGAACCGGATCTCCTCTGTATGATTCCCGGAGATCGTAAGAGATATAAGCCCAGTGGTGTGGGTGATAGTTCCTAGGGAACGGCCATCAATGGCCCTAGGCATGATGGGGCGGTCTAGAAGGACTAGGGGAATGCCCGCCTGGTGGACTAAGTTTTCATCGATTAGACAACCATCAGCCCCGGAGTCGATGAGGGCGCTGACAGACAGGGTGTCCTTCCCCCAGGTGAGAGTGGCAGGGAATAGGCGACTGGGGGTGACCTGGGGCTGAGATAGAGAGGTGTTGCTCACCAGTATGCCCCCTACTGGTGAGCTGGGTCTTTTGGCCGGACAGGACACGCCCGGATGATGTGCCCCTCCTTGCCGCAGTACAGGCACTGCTTGTTGAGAAGCCTCCGTTCTCGCTCCTCTCGCGAGAGCCGAGAGCGTCCGATCTCCATGGGCTCCCCAGCCCCGGAAGTAGCCACGAGAGGAGGAGGCAGCAGGGGCAGAGAAGGGGGCGGGGTCGTTCCGGCGTGATAGGTAGTGGGGCGCGTGACAGCTCGCTGGACGCGGTCGGTGCGTCGTACCTGGAGGCGTGCATCCATCCTAAGGGCCAGGGTAATCAGCTCATTAAGGGTGCCGGGATCGTCGCGCACCAACAGGTCCTTGATGGAATCATGTAACCCCTTGTGGAAAAGGCTGAGGAGGGCTCCGTCATTCCAGCCTGTCTCCGTGGCTAGAGTACGGAACTCGACCATGTACTCGGCTACAGAGCGGGAACCCTGGGAGATGGCTAACAAGCGGCCGGTTACATCCTGCCCGTCCTGGGGGTGGTCGAACACGAACCGGAACTCCGCTTTAAACAGGGGGTAATCCGTGGAGTATCTTGAACTGCTCCCGACAGCGGCTATGGCCCATTTGAGCGCTTTGTCAGCGAGTAGAGACATGATAAACGCTACCTTGGCCCCGTCGGAGGAGTACTTGGAAGGCTGGTGCGTAAATACTAATTCGCACTGGGTCAGAAAACCCCGACAACAATCAAAGTCACCATGGAATGGAGCGGGGCTGACTAACCTGGGTTCCCAGTGAGCGACAGGAGGATAGAGCGAAACGGGGTTCACAGGATCGACCGGGGGATTAGTCATCTGCCCAGATATGGAACTCGTGTCAGGGGGTGGTCTGCTGCCAGCGGCGATGAGGTCCAGAGAACGCTGGATGGAGGCGAGAGACCCGGACAGGGCGTCCATCTTCGTCTCGAGACTATTTACAACCCCGACGGTGGCACGGGTGGTATTCTCCAGTACGGCTATCTGGCCTTGGACCGTGGGGAAGGCCTTCTGGAGCTCGGCCTGCAGACTGGTAAGTTGCATAGCATGGCTATTTACCTCTCTGCGTAAATCTACGACTAATGGGAGAACCCCAATACCCGGGGAACCACCCTTGTTCTCTGGAGTTCCACCTTGGCTCATAATGGCTTGGATATACTGTTATGCACACCTTGAAACTGGAAAGCCAAATGTGGTGGAACCCCAGAGAAACAGAGACAGAAGCCAGGAGAATATATAATGATTTATTATGGAAAATATAAACAAAGAAATAGGCCCTACACTAACTAGTGGAAAAACAAACAAAAGGTGTGATGCAGGCGATAGTTATGGGGTGTGTAATTATACTATGTGTGTGTGCGTGTATGAGGTCAGGGGTGTTGTATGATGTGCTGCGATACTACCCTAGTGAGCAAAGTCCGAGATCCTTATCGGGTCAGGAAGAGTGATCCATGAGAGAGTAGTCCAGAGAGGAGTCCAGGGGTCGAGCCAGGGAGAGAAATCCAAATGAGAGAAGTCCGAGGGGGTCCATACAGAAAGTTATATCCAAGCGTTGGATCTCCGTCTGTAGCAGGGTTAAGTAGGCGGCTGTCCCGGTGGTGATTGGGACAGCTGGGCTGAAACGTAATAGCCCACACCTGCTGCAAACGGAGCCAGAGATCCGGCCCACTCAATCCGGCCGGGAGGGGGCGCCAGAACGAGGCTCACGGGGGCGTGTTAGATTAGGAGGCACAACAGAATGTTCATAGAAAATGATTGTGTCTTTTCGTAGTGTTGTAGTCAGAGGTTCCAAATGGGGTAAAGCGTCCAAGACGGCTCCCTGTCTCGGCAGGTCACTCCTGACAATGTTCAGAGATTCACTGAACAGCATTAGTACAGGCATTTTGTGAGAAAAGAGGGGGGAACCTCAGACAAATTGCAACAGAAAATCTTTCAACTGTTTATTGCTCATAAATGTCTCCTATATGACATATAAAAAGTCTTAAGAAATCCAAGTGGTGGAAAGTATATGTTTTTACCATAACCTGGTAACAATTTTTGTATGAATGAATGAATGAATGAATGAATGAATGAATGAATGAATGGTCTTTATTGTCATTAATACAGTACAGGTACCATACAACGAAATTTAAGAGGGGGGGCTCCCCTGGTGCTAGGAAAAAAATACTAAAACAAGAAGGGAAAGAGCTGGTTTGCATAAATAAAGGCTATATACACTATCCACTATACTATACTATACAAATAAAACACTGTGCTGTACTCTATGCTATGCTATAAATATCATAACATTTCCTATCTCTGAACCTTATGTACACGAGGGTTGTCATATTGCACATAGTATTATTGCACATTCATTTAAAGTGTCGCAGTTTGCAGGTTTGAAATGTTCACAGTTGTATTTCAGTATTGCACTTGATTACAATCTAGTAGCTGCCATCAAATTGTCTAGATTGTCCAGGGCCTAGAACCTAGGTCTTTGCTGTGTTCAGTGCCTGAATGGCCGTAGGGTAGAAGCTGAGCTTCAGTCTATTTGTCCTTGCGGACATGGTCCTGAACCGCCTGCCTGAGGGCAGCCGAACAAAGTGTTCGTTCCCAGGGTGGGATGGGTCTCTGGAGATCTTGGAGGCCTTCCTGAGGCAGCGTGTGTTGTACAGCTCTTCCAGAGAGGGGAGGGGGGCGCCGATGATCTTCTGGGCCGATCTCACGACTCTCTGTAGCGCTTTCCTCTCTGCGGCTGTGCAGCTGGAGAACCACACGCAGATGCAGTAGGTGAGGATGCTCTCCACTGTGCAGCGGTAGAAGGTCACAAGCAGCTCCTGTCTGAGGTGGTATTTCCTGAGGACTCTCAGGAAGTAGAGCCGCTGTTGTGCCTTCTTGATGATGGCTGCTGTGTTGGTCTTCCAGGACAGGTCATCCTGTATGTGCACCCCCAGGAATCGGAGAGTTGAGACTCTCTCCACGCTCCCTCCATCGACGAGCAGGGGCTGGACCTCAGATTTTTTCCTCCTGAAGTCCACGATGATTTCCTGGGTCTTTGACTGGTTCAGCAGCAGGTTGTTAACCTTGCACAGCTTGCCCAGCTGCTCCACCTCATCCCTGTACGCCGCCTCGTCCCCCCCCCCGAGATGCAGCCCACCACGGTGGTGTCGTCTTCAAACTTTATGATGGAGTTGCTGGGGTGGACGGGGGTGAAGTCGTAGGTGTAGAGGTTGTAGAGAATGGGGCTTAGCACGCAGCCCAAAATGTTGAAACTTTAATCGAATCAATATACTTTTAGGCAGTAAACATTAATATAGGCATTGAATGAATGAATGAATGAATGAATGAATGGTCTTTATTGTCATTGCTACAGTACAGGTACCAAACAACGAAATTTAGGAGGGGTGGCTCCCCTGGTGTTAGGAAAGAAAAAAAAACACTTTAAAAAAAAATCACAAGAAGGGAAGGAGCTGGTTTACATAAATAAAGGCTATGTACACTATCCACTATACTATACTGTACAGATAGACGACTAGGGTTGTCATATTGCACAATAATGTTATTGCACATTTATTTAAAGTGTCGCAGTTTGCAGGCTTGAAATGTACATATTTGTGCCTCAGCACTACACCTGATTTTTTCAGTCCAGCAGCTGCCATCAATCCGTCCAGACTGTCCAGGGCCCAGAACCTAGGTCTTTGCTGTGTTCAGGGCCTGGACGGCCCTGTGGTAGAAGCTGTTCTTCAGTCTGTTTGTCCTTGCGGCCAAGGTCCTGAACCGCCTTTTCGAGGGCAGCCTGGTAAAGTGTTCGTACCCAGGGTGGGTCGGGTCCCTGGAGATCTTGGAGGCCTTCCTGAGACAGCGTGTGTTGTACAGCTCTTCCAGAGAGGGGAGGGGGGCGCCGGTGATCTTCTGTGCTGTTCTCACGACTCTCTGTAGCGCATTTCTCTCCGCGGTTGTGCAGCTGGAGAACCAGTTGCAGATGCCGTAGGTGAGGATGCTCTCCACTGCGCCGCGGTAGAAGGTCACCAGTATCTCCTGCTTGCTGTGTTCCTTCCTGAGGACTCTCAGGGTGTATAGCCGCTGTTGTGCCTTCTTGATGGTGGCTTTTGTGTTGTCCTTCCAGGTCAGGTCATCCTGCATGTGCATCCCCAGGAATCGGAGGGTTGAGACTCTCTCCACGCTCTCTCCGTCGATGAGCAGGGGCTGGATCTCGGAATTGATTAACAACAATTGAATTAAATTAAGGACGGGATTAAAATATCACTTTTATGTTACTTTCAAAATATTTGTGACTGGTAGATTTGCACTAATCAACATGTTGGCACTATTTTTCGGACTTTTATTCTGAAATTGTACTTTTCTGACTTTTATTCTGAAATTGTATTTTTCGGACTTTTATTCTGAAATTGTATTTTTCAGACTTTTATTCTGACATTTTATTTTTCTGACTTTTATTCTGAAGCATGGTACGTCTGCCAGTTCTTCTGTAGGTGACCACTGAGCATGTTGATGAACTGCTGCTTATTCAATAAAGGTCTTTATTCATCGTAATAGCCATTAGTTGGGGGCCTTAGGGATATTTTGGTGCAAATTTGTGCAAAAGCACCACATTTGGTCCAGATGTAGCTCAGAGTATGCTCTAGTGATGTAGCCAGGGCGCAGAGCCAACTCAATATGCAAATCAATATGCAAGCCTGGTGTCTATTTTATGTTTTTTTTACTATTAGAAACACATTAGAATGCTTATATTCATGATTGGGTGTGTCTGGACCCCTAATTTGCATAATGCAATTTTTGGGCAAATGTCAATGTCCTTGCTGTGACGTATTGCGTCGGTCTTGCAGGTGTGATGGGTGCCGCCAATGCACTTCTGACATTGACATTCTCGATTGCAGGTTGGCATCTTCTGTATTAGCTGCACAGGGTTTGAGGAACTCTGGACCATGGAGGACGATATCATTGAACACTCGTAAGTGTTCAGCAACAGATGTTGTGAGACAGTTGGACGGGAAGGAGCCGTCAAATGGGTGGGCTCGTTGTAAGCAGTACTTGTGTAAAACCAAGGCGGCCCTCATCAACAGAATTGCCTCATCCTGAGCCAATTGTTCCTGTTAGCCACTTGTTCCTTGTTTGCGATGTAGGTTTCCCTCCCCTTCTGGTGTTCACTCTATTCAGGCAGATAGCTGAGGAGATGTTGCTTGAATGTTGTTGTGTGGGGTTCATAATCAGACACAAACACCTGTGTTCTTTCATAAGGTTCCTGTAGAGTTGCCGTAATAGGAGATTGTGAAGGAGGATCAGAATCCTCAACCAGAGCAACAATTTGTGCAATAGTTAGATGGTCAGAGGTTGTCCCCCACTCACTGGTAGATGCTTCCCCTTCTGACATCCTGGCCTGGCAGTGTCATGAGATGCTTGCCGTTTTGCTGCATATCGCAACATGAGTTAACATGTCGGAGGCTTGTGTAACTAATCTACCAAGAAGCTAAAAATGTTGACAGGATTCTGCCCAGCTTTTCAGATTGGAATCAACAGTATCTGTTACTGCCTTGTGAAGGTCATCCATATCTCCCCCTCACATATGACACAATGAATGCCACAGGCTTTGGGTTGACATGATCGAAGCTTTTTAGGACTCACTACTAAGGAGGAACTAACGTCATACTTTGGAGCCCTTTTGACACGACAACTACTACAGTAGCTTCTACAGCATTTGTGATACATAGCATTATGTGTTTTAAGCATTGCTGCAATACCTGAACCGTCATTCAACTGATCAATTGTAACATTAACAGAAGAAGGAAGAACATTAGCAATAGCTAAGAAATCTTTTTTTCCCTTTCTAGTGATACAAGTCCTTCATTTTTGGGTCTTTGCAATGGTTCATCAGCATCAGAGTGAGATTTTTTGGTGGTGGAGCGACCCAAAACTGTGCACGTTTTGGCGGCAGCGGCCCCTCTCTCCCACCCAATTATTTGTGCTAGTTTCCTGCAATTTTACATGTTGTTCATAATAAACCAGTGTAACAGAGTTGGGAATGTATGTTTAGCTGTGGTGAATGTAGATGAGTTTCGCCGTGCTTTGAGCAGCCCTGGTTGTTGTTGGAGCCCCCCTTTGGAGTTTGGGTGTACTGCAGGTCTGCACGTTCGTTTGTCCTTCTCTTGTTGCCGTACTTGCGGTGGTGCGTCAGAAAATGGCCGCCAGATTAATGGGTATGTGCGCATGTAAAACGCTCCTCGTGTTTTGTTATTTGTATGGAGAATCTTGTAATGTAGGGTGAAAATGTTGGTGTAGTACTGTGCTGTTTGTTTTTACATGTATTGTGATATATTGTGATGATGTGAAACAGAACATTTATTGTATGTTGTTTTGAACGTGCAGATTCACAAGCAGACCAGAGAAGAATTGTGTTCTATATGTCTTCTCTGCAGGTATGTCGCTCCACATGTTGTTTGTAATTGTTATTTGTAATGTTTGAGGGAAGTTTGTGTTCTTTCTGTGAACAAACTGTCCTGATGTGAAATGTACATAGACGGTGGACCGAGAAAATGGCCGCCAGATTAATGGATTCACAAGCAGACCAGAGAAGAATTGTGTTCTATATGTCTTCTCTGCAGGTCAAATAAACGAATTAAATGAAAGAAGTTTGGCTGTTTGACCATCGTTACACTGGTGCCGTGACACGTCGATCTCAAGATCAGCTGAACGCCGATCTCCGTGGATGCTGCGTGGATGCCAGGTCTTAGTGTGATAGATCAAGTGTGGTCAGAGTATTATAGTAAATGGTCATTCAGTCTGAGGTCTGTGATTATATCAGTTTAAAAAGTGCTTTGATTGTTTTGGTTTTTATGTCCTGCTGTAACTTTATATTTTTTTTTAACATTATTATTATTATTATTTTTTTCATTCAGTAATATTACACAACGCAAGTCTGTACCACTATGGCTCAGAGGCCAGGTTTTAATGATGAGATTTTTGCCAGTCCAGTGTTGCCTATGGGGAGGGGTGCATGGGGGGCATGTCAGAGCAGAGCAGACAGTGCTGTCATAGACATTGACAGTGCTGTCAATAGTAGGGAGGTGGGGTGTTCCCAGTTGTTTACTGACAGTGGTAGAGGCACAGGGTCAGGTCAGGACCCAGGTTGTGCTGCTGTCGGACAGTTTACAGGGGAGGCTCCTCCCACATCCACACCCAGTGTTAATGACACTGAAGCTCTTCATCACCTTTCAGACATGATGGGTCAGCTAGGTGCTCAGATTGGCGAGTCCATTGTAACCAAGTTAATTTCAGCTGGTGTAGTTCACTCAAGTAGTATGAGCAGTGCACACCTCAACTGCACATCGCCTCCAGATCCTGTAACTGATCCTAATGTTGTTAGACAGGAGGTTCCGTGCGTTACTGTGAATGTAACATCAGACAGGGAACCACCAATGTTCCGAGATGATAGTTCTGATAAGTGTTCAGTCCAGGACTGGATTGACATGTCTAAAGCTTATCTGAGAAAGCAGAAATGTCCAATGCATGAACAGGCTGAGGAGATACTGGCAAGGCTGATGGGTAAGGCAAAGGATGTTGTGAGGGTTGGTTTGCGAAGCGATCAGACACTTGATGTGAAGCAGAACCCTGATCTCATCTATGATATCCTTCTCAAGTACTTCAGTGATGTGTCATCATGCCTCCCGTTGTCAGATTTCTATGCCACTCTACCCAGACCCAATGAGAACCCTGTAGACTACTGGTTGAGGATCAACAAAGCAGCTGATGTAGCTGGTGAGGGCCTTCGCAGACAAGGTAGGAGGATGGAGAACGTGGGTGAAGAGGTAGCACGGATGTTTGTCAGGCATTGCCCGGACTCTGGACTATCCCGTATTCTGGAATGCAAGGCTATTGAGGAGTGGAGCTCACGAGACATACAGTTGAAGATTGATAATTATCAGAGAGAGCTGAGAGCCTCTGGCAGGACCGGTAGTTTTGTGCCATTGAAGAGCCATGCCACCGCCCTCCACACTGTGCAGTCTCATCCAGAGCCTTCGATTCAGTCTGTGTCTGAGCAGTGTTCCACCCAGTACCCCCCTTCTCCTGCCCATAGTCCAGTGTACCACACACAGTGTCCGCCTTCTACCCTCATTCCTTCCCAGGACCATGCTTTAGGCCAGCTTCCGTGCCACTCCTCCGCGACTGCTGTGGCCCAGAACACTCAGCAATCTGAAGACAGGATTCTTGCTCGCATTATGGAGAGGCTGGAGCAGATGATGGGGAAAGTGCAGCAGCGTGACAGTGCTCCTCGTGGCGGAAGATACCAGGGTGGCGCCCGTGAGAAGGCCTGCCGAGTCTGTGATGACAGTAGACACACTACCATCTCACACTGCATGTCAGAGAAGCTGTGCTTTGTCTGTTTAGCCCCAGGTCACACAAAAGTTGAGTGTCCCACCAGGTCGTCCCGAGCACCTCAGCCTCAGGGAAACTAGGTGGCCTGTATTCAGAGGGAGAAAGTATAGGTCGCCAAGTAAACTCCCATTGTGAGGACGAATCTAGTGCTGAGACAGTGTATATAGCTCTCAAAAACTCAAGTGATAACTCTGAAGATATTGTTTATCAGAATACGCATACAATTAGTGGTAGTGACAGCCTTTTCTACACACCTGTGACAGTTGGTAATACAGTGACTCTAAATGCTATGCTAGACAGTGGGTCTATGGCTTGTACAATGAGTAAGACGGCAGAGGGAAAGCTTAGAGAGGTTGGAGTTGCTACAGAGCATAACCAGTTCAGTTCAAATGTGGTGCTTGTTGGCTGTGGTGGTCGCCGTGTCAAGCCTGAGTCAGCTTTCAACGTGGAAATGGAGGTGTATGGCTGTAGGATTATGGTTCCCACTCTGGTAGTTGAAGGCCAGCATGATGAGTTGATACTAGGCACCAATGTTATTAAATATATCCTCCGGCAGTATAAGCAAAGTGATGGCTACTGGAAGGCTGTGTCTACGCCCTGTCCTGCTGGCGATCCAGAATCTGAACAGTTTCTCTCGATGCTCGCTGGTCTGAACCGTTGGCGAGGTGACGTCATACCTGACAAGATAGGCACAGTCAGGTGCAACTCAGCCGTGTGTCTTGAGCCTGGTCGGGAGTACCTGATGTGGGGCAAGCTACCCAAGTCCACTATTGTGTCTCCTGGTAGCGCTGTGATGACAGAGCCCACATCGTGTCGCTCAGCTCCAAGAGGGGTTCTGGTGGCCAGAGTTGTTACTCCTTTGTGGGGAGACGGATGGGTTCCATTGAAGCTGATTAACTCGTCCGACAGGCCCGTCTTGGTAAGACGCAATGCTAAATTGGCCGACGTCTTCTCCTGCATTGCGCTCGAGGACATGGATGAGACCGGACCTGCTGAGGTCCCACTACTCAGTTGCTGTCAAGTAACCCCGTCCAGTGAAAATGCGGCCCGCACTGTTGATGAGGAACTGAAGTACATGGGATTGAGTGGGCTCGACATACACTCCTGTGACGTGTCTGAACAGTGTAGAAGCAAGATGGCTGACCTGGTTGTGCGCTACAAGGACATCTTCTCACGCCATCACCTGGATTGTGGAGAGGCAAAGGGCTTCATACATCGCATTCACCTCTCAGATCACAGGCCATTCCGGCTCCCATTCAGACGAGTGCCCCCCAGTCAGTATCAGAAGTTGCGCCAAGTACTGAGTGAGATGGAGGAGAAAGATATAATCAGGAAGTCAACCAGTGAATATGCATCTCCGTTGGTTCTTGTATGGAAAAAGAACGGAGATCTCCGTATCTGTACAGACTTTCGCTGGCTGAACAAGAGGACCCTGAAGGATGCTCACCCTCTCCCTCACCAGGCCGACTGCTTAGCTGCACTTGGAGGTAACTCCTTGTTTAGTACTATGGATCTAACCTCAGGGTTTTATAACATGCCACTACACGAGGATGACAGAAAGTACTCTGCCTTTACAACACCTATGGGCTTGTATGAGTATAATCGCCTCCCGCAGGGCCTCTGTAATAGTCCTGGGAGCTTCATGCGTATGATGACTAGCATTTTCGGAGACCAGAACTATCTGAGCTTACTGGTTTATCTGGATGATTTATTGGTGTACGCCCCTGATGAGAGGACAGCTCTGGAACGCTTGGAGATGGTGTTCAGTAGACTGCGTGGTCATAACCTGAAATTGGCCCCCAAGAAGTGTTTTTTTCTCCGGAAATCCGTCAAATTCCTCGGCCACATAATTAATGACAACGGTGTGTTGACTGATCCCAGCAAAGTTGAGAGCATCGCAAAGATGACAAGTGCTGACCTGATGGAAGCGGACGGTGTAACCCCCTCACAGAAACGAATCAGATCTTTCTTGGGGATGATCAATTATTACCAGCACTTTGTGCCTAGCTTCTCCGCTATTGCAAAGCCTCTCTTCTCTCTGTTGACGGGCCAGAAGAGAAAAGGGAAGGTGAAACAGTCCAAACAAAGGTCACAAAGCAGGAAGTTGAAGGTTACTGACTGGACCCCCGAAACGGAGCAGGCTTTCCAGAAGCTGAAAACGGCGCTGGTTGAGACGGCTGTCCTGGCTCACCCTGATTTCAGCCGTCCCTTCATGCTGTCAACGGACGCGTCCCTTGATGGCATCGGTGCTGTCCTGTCGCAGATCCAAGAGGGTGAAGACCGAGCGAGGCCAATCGCATTCGCCAGCAAGTCCCTCTCTCAGTCTCAGAGAAACTACCCAGCCCATCGGTTGGAATTCCTAGCCTTGAAGTGGAGTGTCTGTGACAAGTTTAGCCATTGGTTGAAGGGGCATGATTTCACTGTTTGGACAGACAATAATCCATTGACTCATATCATGACGAAGCCCAAGCTGGACTGCTGCGAGCAACGATGGGTGGCTAAGTTAGCGAGCTATAACTTCGACATCAAGTACGTGCCAGGCCCACAGAATGTTGTCGCTGATGCCTTGAGTCGTGTGCCTTTCGTCAAGCAGAGAGTCAGTCACAGATTACTTGAAGAGCCCTACAAGAATCTCCTCTCCGAAGTCCAGGATGTGTCGAGTGCTTCTGTACAGGACGCCTTCCGGTCGTCCAATGATAGTGGTGACACTCCACGCCAGGCAGAGAGTTACGCTCAAAGTGTCCCATCACCTCTGCATGTCCACGCTCAGTCTATGGAGATGGATGAAGTGTCTGTTGTTCTACAGTCATATGACGATCTGTGGGAGGTCGGAGCAAGAACGCGTGCTGTAGCAGTCTTGCACCATTTGCCTCAGTTAGTCCCAGGTGGTCAGGACTCACTTCCTGCTTACAGTGAGAAGGAACTCCGGGATGAACAGCTCAGAGACAGAACTCTCTCTCGAGTCTTGTACTATGTGGAGAGACATCGGAGACCCTCCAGGAGAGAGAGAGATAAGGAATCAGTCACAGTCATGAGGTACCTGAAGCACTGGGAGAAACTTGTTGTGAGCAATGGGATACTCTACAGAGTCTCGAGGGATCAAGTCGTGAAGTCAAAACGCCGCCAGTATGTGGTTCCTGAGTCTAAGAAAGTTGAAGTTCTGAGAGGTGTTCATGACCATGCCGGCCATCAAGGTCAGTTCAGGAGTCTTGGCTTGGCCAGACAGAGGTTCTTCTGGCTCAACCTCGACAGAGACGTAAGAGACTACGTCCGTAACTGCCAGCGGTGTATTGTCAGTAAGACTGTTGAACCTGCTGCGAGGGCGCCTTTGCAGAGTATCACATCAACCAGGCCACTTCAGCTGGTTTGCATTGATTTCTGGTCAGCGGAGGACTCAAGGAACAAGTCAGTTGATGTGTTAGTTGTTACTGACCATTTTACAAGAATGGCCCAGGCATTCCCCTGCAAAGATCAGTCAGCCAAACAGGTGGCGAGAGTTCTATGGGACAAGTTCTTCTGCGTCTTTGGGTTCCCAGAACGTATCCATAGCGACCAGGGAGCTAGCTTCGAGAGTCAACTAGTGAGTGAGCTGCTCAGAGTCTCCGGTGTCAGAAAGTCGCACACAACCCCGTATCACCCGATGGGTAACGGTAGTGTGGAACGTTTCAATAGAACTCTCGGTAACATGATCCGAGCGCTTGAACCAGAGGCAAAAATCAACTGGCCGAGGCGTTTGCAAACTCTGACGTTCATGTACAATAGCACAGCGCATGAGTCAACTGGCTATGCACCTTTCTATCTGATGTTCGGGCGTACTCCTCGTCTCCCTGTCGATATACTCTTCCGGACAGTCCTGAATGATCCAGCTGTGGTCAGCTACGACAAGTATGTGATGTCTCTCACGAAGGATCTGAGAGAAGCTATGGTCATAGCCCAGGAACATGTCATAAAAGAACAGCACCGTCACACAGAGCTCTACAACAGACGAGTAAAAGGGCCCACCATTGACGTCGGAGACCGTGTGCTGTTGGCGAACAAGAGAGAGAGAGGAAAGAGAAAGGTGGCTGATCGTTGGGAGTCTACTGTATACACTGTGGTGGATAGGAACTCTGAGACTCACACATATAGGATACAAGACACTGTCACTGGACGAGAGAAGGTAGTCCACCGTAATCTATTGTTGTTGGTGAACTTTCTGCCGGTGTATGATACGAGTGTGATCTCTGACCCAGTTTCATCCCTGTCTGCTGTTCATACATCAAATGAGCCAAGTGATATGTCCGTGTCGGAAGTGGAACAGGATTCCTTGCCTGGGGAAGTGAGTAGAGGAACCGCGTTCGAGTCGGAGAGAGTGGATTCCTGTCCTGGGAGTGAGGGAGGGGAGGTTGAAGACATGGAGTATGGGGGAAGAGCTGTTCGGGAGAGGGATGTTCCCTTGACTGTTCCAGAGCCCAAGGATCCCAAGGGAAGAACCCTGGAGTGGGTCACCCAGTTACCATTCCCTGACCACTCACGGACAGAGGCTACTAACACTGTAGTGTCTTCAGTCTCGTTTGCCCCTCAGAGGGTTCCCGAGCAGATGGCTGAGGAGCAAATGGTAGATCAGTCCATTAACTCTGATTCTAGATTTGTGGTTAGCGCTGATGATTGTACTGATGTTTCTGGTAACACAAATCAGACAGATGATGCTAGTGACACACAGCGTACTGACACTTTAGCTTCTGTCACACAGTGTGAACATCCTAGTACAGTCACACAGGTCAAGTCCAAGTTTGGTCGCCTTATCAAACCGGTTGACAGATTGATATATACTATGTCAGGACAAGACATTATTCAAGACACTAAGTCAAACATTCGAGCTGTTTGCAGGTCAGTGTTCCAGGCTTCCCACAGTTAGATAAGCCGAAGCTCAGTTCAGTGCATGTATACACTGTGCACACTGACATCCTATGACATATAGGTTTGTTCGTTATTCTGATTGTTTCATAAGAGGTTGTGGCCTCTTGAAGGCTAGTAATACACAGTGAAAATAGGGTCTTGTGGGGTGTAGAACGCATCCTACCGCCAGTAGTTGGTTGGAGAGGTAGTTTACCTCTCTTTCCACTTCATCCTTATAGGATACTTTTCAAGTTGGCTGTCCTGTCCTTTGGCGGCCCTATGTAATAGTGTAAAAAGTAAAAAGTAGTATTTAAATGTATAGTTGCTGCTCAAGGTTGGCGAAATTCAGGGGAGGTGGGTGTAACAGAGTTGGGAATGTATGTTTAGCTGTGGTGAATGTAGATGAGTTTCGCCGTGCTTTGAGCAGCCCTGGTTGTTGTTGGAGCCCCCCTTTGGAGTTTGGGTGTACTGCAGGTCTGCACGTTCGTTTGTCCTTCTCTTGTTGCCGTACTTGCGGTGGTGCGTCAGAAAATGGCCGCCAGATTAATGGGTATGTGCGCATGTAAAACGCTCCTCGTGTTTTGTTATTTGTATGGAGAATCTTGTAATGTAGGGTGAAAATGTTGGTGTAGTACTGTGCTGTTTGTTTTTACATGTATTGTGATATATTGTGATGATGTGAAACAGAACATTTATTGTATGTTGTTTTGAACGTGCAGATTCACAAGCAGACCAGAGAAGAATTGTGTTCTATATGTCTTCTCTGCAGGTATGTCGCTCCACATGTTGTTTGTAATTGTTATTTGTAATGTTTGAGGGAAGTTTGTGTTCTTTCTGTGAACAAACTGTCCTGATGTGAAATGTACATAGACGGTGGACCGAGAAAATGGCCGCCAGATTAATGGATTCACAAGCAGACCAGAGAAGAATTGTGTTCTATATGTCTTCTCTGCAGGTCAAATAAACGAATTAAATGAAAGAAGTTTGGCTGTTTGACCATCGTTACACCAGCACAAGAAATGAAAATAATTAACATTTTATAAAACAAGACAAAAATTCAGACAATATATCATATTTATGAAATCTTAATGAACAAATACAGTAGTCTACAGACTCTAAAAGAAAATTGGGCCCCATCAACAGGACTCAGCCCCTTGGTCAGCAGCAGAAAGACCTGTGGTCATCATCTTATATACAGTGCATTGCTCATAGATGTCTATCATGTTATATACAGTAGGCTACATACCAGGGTTTTTCCTGGGTCAGAATGAGGCCTTGGTGGTTGATCTTGTGCGCGCGTAGCGCGGCCACATTTTTTTTGAGGGACCCCCAATTGTTGTATTTGTATTGTAAATTGCAATTACTATTTATTATTACTATTGTAGGAGCAGATATGGTCCTGTGATACGTGTTGTAATTCACTATGTGGGCATGGGGTGGCGCTGTCACAATACCTGAGGCAGGTGTATATCAGGTAGCACATTTGTTGTTGTTGTCGTCAGGTGTTGACCCCGGAAGGGCAAATAGGTTTGACCGCAAGGGCGCTAAGTTTGTTATTGTTTGTACCAGTGATTAAGCCATTGATGGCACATAGTAACACAATAAATGTTTATTATGCAGCAAACCAACGACTACGGATCTTATATAACCAACAGCAACACATCAAATTTAGGACGCACGGCGCGTCAACCGGACAATCCGTCGGGTTAGCATCTCAGTAGCAAGTAGTAGACTATGCTCCTTTCACAATTATTATTAATGTACCTGGTTATGTTACAGTAGAGAAACAAAAAACAGTTACCAAAACTGAGTATTTACTAGCTAAGATTGGCAAAAGATTGGCGTGGTGCAACCGAAATTAGTAAACAACTAGTTTGAAACTAGCTAGTAACAACTAGGGGTTTAGTAACTACTGCATGCCTGCATTTAGTAATGACTTACGCCAAATTGGTGCAACCCAGTCCAGTAGGCTACCAGATACGATGTTGTAATGCAGGGGTCCCCAAACTCCGGCCCGCGGGCCGGACACGGCCCACCCCCACACTTGGACCGGCCCTTTGAACAACGTCAATTTTCTACAGGCGTTGCACTCGGTGGATTTCTGTCATTTCTGACTGCAATAGCGGCACTGCGCCGACGCGGTGGCGGGGGCGCTGTTTCGCAAATAAGTTATCTTTCGTTTTTGCTAGTGAAATAGCTGATAGTTGATGTTGACTGCTCAAGGAGAATACATATTTTAAAGGACAGAATGCCTGAGAGCCTTATATTGCATTATATTACATTATATTTTGATCATCTGGTGCCTGAATATTGTGTTTTCCTTTGCATAAATAATGACATTTCCACCATAAATTGATGCAGAAAGGTCACAAATTGGTGCATATCAATTCACCAGAATGGTAGAAATTAAGTGTTTGATGCTCGTTTAAGGACCCCCAGACAGCCCTGCTTCATGGGTCCCCCCGTGTATGATGAGGGTCCTCCCTCATGTATCAGACTGTAAAACTGATTATATTTCATTGACATATCACTATAGGTATAAATTCCATCCAAATTCAACTGTTTAGACTTTGTTTGCATCCACCAGTGCTCTCCTGCGCGCAATTGCTTTGCGCAACCGCCTCCATTTCACTCCGTTCCATATTATTTTATGTTAGAGAGACCGACCCAGGCCCCCCATCACAGAAAGGAAAAATGATGTGGCCCTCACAGAAAAAAGTTTGGGGACCCCTGTTGTAATGTATGCACATATTTTGCTACCACGGTTGCCAGATGGAATTGACAATGTCCAGCCCAACCAGTCTAAAAGCTGCCGAATCCACCCGTCCA
The DNA here is from genome assembly GCF_963989245.1 of Nansenia antarctica. Taxonomy (NCBI): domain Eukaryota; kingdom Metazoa; phylum Chordata; class Actinopteri; order Argentiniformes; family Microstomatidae; genus Nansenia; species Nansenia antarctica. Next base: position 13,531,593 of record NC_137689.1, read on the forward strand.
GTGTGACCAAAAGTTAAAAGAAAAAGTAAAATCTGGCAACACTGCTTGCTACTGTCGTATATTTTTACACATTAATAGCCTTCTTAATATAACGTATATCTTACACATATATTCACGTATATTTTACACATATTACACGTATATTTTTATTACTTCATATATACTTTATTAAATACTTTTATTTCATTACAAACGATCTCGGGAAGATTTTCAATTGTCGCACATGCGCAGTCACACACACACGCACATGCACGCCCCCGAGGGTCTAGGCCAATCAGAGGCCTAGAAGGAAGGATCATGATTGGCCAAGAACATACTGTGATGTGATTGGCTGAGGGCCGCTATAAAACCTCTGTGCTGAGTCTGGAGCGGTCTGTCTCTGTCGGCTGACTACCTCGAATCACGTTGTGACTGTTTCGTGTGCCTGTAATCTGAGGACCCGATCTTTTTTGAATAAATACTTTTAAACTTTGGCCAGGAGTTTTTACCTCTTCTTTAATCACTGAAACAGAGAAATATTCGACACTACGTTTTGATTGATTGATTGAAAACTTTATTAGAAGATTTGCAGAAGTAGGTACATGAAAGTACATATTACATACAAGGTCAACTAAAAGGATAAAAACCCAAGAAAGCCACTGGCTTATTTCAATTGGGGTCCTTGGGGTTCTTGCAGCTCGCGTGAACACAGGTTCTTCCAGCAGCGCTCGCCTGCCGCTTCGATTGCAGACTCAAGTTAACACGCGTGCAGAAAGATGCCACGAAACTCAAGTCCCGTAAAACAAATTGTTATTTCTCGCCGTGAGAAATAGAGATGCGGCGTGAGAGCGTGAGAACTGGTTGAAATGCGTGAGTCTCACGGTGATTGCGTGAGACTTGGCAGCTCTGCTAGCTAATAAGCTAACACTTGTTTGGCTAGTGTAGTAAACACACACACACAGACACACACAATAACTTGTGAACAACACAACAAACAAAACCACGCTAAGTCAGCTAACAAAAACAAACAAGCTTCTAATAAAGCTAGCTAGTTAACAAGCTAACACCTGTGTGGCCTAGTAAACACTCCCTAATACAGTGAGTAAATAACGCATTACAACTCGCTACATATGGCAGACCTTAGTATCATACTATAGTGTATTATATCCTCGGCCACTGGCTGGTTTTGTGGCGCTGTTCCGACTTTCAGTACTTCAGCAAACGAACTAGTCTCCGAAGACTAGAAGAAGTCTGGCAAACGCATTGCTTTCAGACAGTTTTCACCGATCACTGTTTATTTTAATTCTCGAATTGCTATGAGAGAATAATAGTATACTTTTATACTTCAGCTCCTACATGAACTAAAAAGGACACGTAACCTAGATGAACACTAACACTATGCTCTAGTAGTCTACCATTTGAACCACAAAAACGTAGTCAGAAGTGGGGTTCGAACCCACACCTCCAGTCTCAAGTAGGCCAATTCAACTCTTGAGACTGGCGCCTTAGACCTCTCGGCCATCCCGACAATTGTAAATCATTTAAAGATTTTTAAATGGGGTGGCGCTGTCACAATACCTGAGGCAGGTGTATATCAGGTAGCACATTTGTTGTTGTTGTTGTTGTTGTTGTTGTTGTTGTTGTTGTTGTCGTCAGGTGTTGACCCCGGAAGGGCAAATAGGTTTGACCGCAAGGGCGCTTAGTTTGTTATTGTTTGTACCAGTGATTAAGCCATTGATGGCACATAGTAACACAATAAATGTTTATTATGCAGCAAACCAACGACTACGGATCTTATATAACCAACAGCAACACATCAAATTTAGGACGCACGACGCGTCAACCGGACAATCCGTCGGGTTAGCATCTCAGTAGCAAGTAGTAGACTATGCTCCTTTCACAATTATTATTAATGTACCTGGTTATGTTACAGTAGAGAAACAAAAAACAGTTACCAAAACTGAGTATTTACTAGCTAAGATTGGCAAAAGATTGGCGTGGTGCAACCGAAATTAGTAAACAACTAGTTTGAAACTAGCTAGTAACAACTAGGGGTTTAGTAACTACTGCATGCCTGCATTTAGTAATGACTTACGCCAAATTGGTGCAACCCAGTCCAGTAGGCTACCAGATACGATGTTGTAATGTATGCACATATTTTGCTACCACGGTTGCCAGATGGAATTGACAATGTCCAGCCCAACCAGTCTAAAAGCTGCCGAATCCACCCGTCCAGTGTGACCAAAAGTTAAAAGAAAAAGTAAAATCTGGCAACACTGCTTGCTACGTTCTTGCAGCTTGCGTGAACACAGGTTCTTCCAGCAGCGCTCGCCTGCCGCTTCGATTGCAGACTCAAGTTAACACGCGTGCAGAAAGATGCCACGAAACTCAAGTCCCGTAAAACAAATTGTTATTTCTCGCCGTGAGAAATAGAGATGCGGCGTGAGAGCGTGAGAACTGGTTGAAATGCGTGAGTCTCACGGTGATTGCGTGAGACTTGGCAGCTCTGCTAGCTAATAAGCTAACACTTGTTTGGCTAGTGTAGTAAACACACACACACACACACACACACACACACAGACACACACAATAACTTGTGAACAACACAACAAACAAAACCACGCTAAGTCAGCTAACAAAAACAAACAAGCTTCTAATAAAGCTATCTAGTTAACAAGCTAACACCTGTGTGGCCTAGTAAACACTCCCTAATACAGTGAGTAAATAACGCATTACAACTCGCTACATATGGCAGACCTTTGATTGATTGATTGAAAACTTAATTAGAAGATTTGCAGAAGTAGGTACATGAAAGTACATATTACATACAAGGTCAACTAAAAGGATAAAAAACCCAAGAAAGCCACTGGCTTATTTCAATTGGGGTCCTTGATTGACCATTGATGACCTTAGTATCATACTATAGTGTATTATATCCTCGGCCACTGGCTGGTTTTGTGGCACTGTTCCGACTTTCAGTACTTCAGCAAACGAACTAGTCTCCGAAGACTAGAAGAAGTCTGGCAAACGCATTGCTTTCAGACAGTTTTCACCGATCACTGTTTATTTTAATTCTCGAATTGCTATGAGAGAATAATAGTATACTTTTATACTTCAGCTCCTACATGAACTAAAAAGGACACGTAACCTAGATGAACACTAACACTATGCTCTAGTAGTCTACCATTTGAACCACAAAAACGTAGTCAGAAGTGGGGTTCGAACCCACGCCTCCAGTCTCAAGTAGGCCAATTCAACTCTTGAGACTGGCGCCTTAGACCTCTCGGCCATCCCGACAATTGTAAATCATTTAAAGATTTTTAAATGGGGTGGCGCTGTCACAATACCTGAGGCAGGTGTATATCAGGTAGCACATTTGTTGTTGTTGTTGTTGTTGTTGCTGTTGTCGTCAGGTGTTGACCCCGGAAGGGCAAATAGGTTTGACCGCAAGGGCGCTTAGTTTGTTATTGTTTGTACCAGTGATTAAGCCATTGATGGCACATAGTAACACAATAAATGTTTATTATGCAGCAAACCAACGACTACGGATCTTATATAACCAACAGCAACACATCAAATTTAGGACGCACGGCGCGTCAACCGGACAATCCGTCGGGTTAGCATCTCAGTAGCAAGTAGTAGACTATGCTCCTTTCACAATTATTATTAATGTACCTGGTTATGTTACAGTAGAGAAACAAAAAACAGTTACCAAAACTGAGTATTTACTAGCTAAGATTGCCAAAAGATTGGCGTGGTGCAACCGAAATTAGTAAACAACTAGTTTGAAACTAGCTAGTAACAACTAGGGGTTTAGTAACTACTGCATGCCTGCATTTAGTAATGACTTACGCCAAATTGGTGCAACCCAGTCCAGTAGGCTACCAGATACGATGTTGTAATGTATGCACATATTTTGCTACCACGGTTGCCAGATGGAATTGACAATGTCCAGCCCAACCAGTCTAAAAGCTGCCGAATCCACCCGTCCAGTGTGACCAAAAGTTTAAAAAAAAAGTAAAATCTGGCAACACTGCTTGCTACGTTCTTGCAGCTCGCGTGAACACAGGTTCTTCCAGCAGCGCTCGCCTGCCGCTTCGATTGCAGACTCAAGTTAACGCACGTGCAGAAAGATGCCACGAAACTCAAGTCCCGTAAAACAAATTGTTATTTCTCGCCGTGAGAAATAGAGATGCGGCGTGAGAGCGTGAGAACTGGTTGAAATGCGTGAGTCTCACGGTGATTGCGTGAGACTTGGCAGCTCTGCTAGATAATAAGCTAACACTTGTTTGGCTAGTGTAGTAAACACACACACACACACACACACAGACACACACAATAACTTGTGAACAACACAACAAACAAAACCACGCTAAGTCAGCTAACAAAAACAAACAAGCTTCTAATAAAGCTAGCTAGTTAACAAGCTAACACCTGTGTGGCCTAGTAAACACTCCCTAATACAGTGAGTAAATAACGCATTACAACTCGCTACATATGGCAGACCTTAGTATCATACTATAGTGTATTATATCCTCGGCCATTGGCTGGTTTTGTGGCGCTGTTCCGACTTTCAGTACTTCAGCAAACAAACTAGTCTCCGAAGACTAGAAGAAGTCTGGCAAACGCATTGCTTTCAGACAGTTTTCACCGATCACTGTTTATTTTAATTCTCGAATTGCTATGAGAGAATAATAGTATACTTTTATACTTCAGCTACTACATGAACTAAAAAGGACACGTAACCTAGATGAACACTAACACTATGCTCTAGTAGTCTACCATTTGAACCACAAAAACATAGTCAGAAGTGGGGTTCGAACCCACGCCTCCAGTCTCAAGTAGGGCAATTGAACTCTTGAGACTGGCGCCTTAGACCTCTCGGCCATCCCGACAATTGTAAATCATTTAAAGATTTTTAAATGGGGTGGCGCTGTCACAATACCTGAGGCAGGTGTATATCAGGTAGCACATTTGTTGTTGTTGTTGTTGTTGTTGTCGTCAGGTGTTGACCCCGGAAGGGCAAATAGGTTTGACCGCAAGGGCGCTTAGTTTGTTATTGTTTGTACCAGTGATTAAGCCATTGATGGCACATAGTAACACAATAAATGTTTATTATGCAGCAAACCAACGACTACGGATCTTATATAACCAACAGCAACACATCAAATTTAGGACGCACGACGCGTCAACCGGACAATCCGTCGGGTTAGCATCTCAGTAGCAAGTAGTAGACTATGCTCCTTTCACAATTATTATTAATGTACCTGGTTATGTTACAGTAGAGAAACAAAAAACAGTTACCAAAACGGAGTATTTACTAGCTAAGATTGCCAAAAGATTGGCGTGGTGCAACCGAAATTAGTAAACAACTAGTTTGAAACTAGCTAGTAACAACTAGGGGTTTAGTAACTACTGCATGCCTGCATTTAGTAATGACTTACGCCAAATTGGTGCAACCCAGTCCAGTAGGCTACCAGATACGATGTTGTAATGTATGCACATATTTTGCTACCACGGTTGCCAGATGGAATTGACAATGTCCAGCCCAACCAGTCTAAAAGCTGCCGAATCCACCCGTCCAGTGTGACCAAAAGTTTAAAAAAAAAGTAAAATCTGGCAACACTGCTTGCTACGTTCTTGCAGCTCGCGTGAACACAGGTTCTTCCAGCAGCGCTCGCCTGCCGCTTCGATTGCAGACTCAAGTTAACGCACGTGCAGAAAGATGCCACGAAACTCAAGTCCCGTAAAACAAATTGTTATTTCTCGCCGTGAGAAATAGAGATGCGGCGTGAGAGCGTGAGAACTGGTTGAAATGCGTGAGTCTCACGGTGATTGCGTGAGACTTGGCAGCTCTGCTAGATAATAAGCTAACACTTGTTTGGCTAGTGTAGTAAACACACACACACACACACACACAGACACACACAATAACTTGTGAACAACACAACAAACAAAACCACGCTAAGTCAGCTAACAAAAACAAACAAGCTTCTAATAAAGCTAGCTAGTTAACAAGCTAACACCTGTGTGGCCTAGTAAACACTCCCTAATACAGTGAGTAAATAACGCATTACAACTCGCTACATATGGCAGACCTTAGTATCATACTATAGTGTATTATATCCTCGGCCATTGGCTGGTTTTGTGGCGCTGTTCCGACTTTCAGTACTTCAGCAAACAAACTAGTCTCCGAAGACTAGAAGAAGTCTGGCAAACGCATTGCTTTCAGACAGTTTTCACCGATCACTGTTTATTTTAATTCTCGAATTGCTATGAGAGAATAATAGTATACTTTTATACTTCAGCTACTACATGAACTAAAAAGGACACGTAACCTAGATGAACACTAACACTATGCTCTAGTAGTCTACCATTTGAACCACAAAAACATAGTCAGAAGTGGGGTTCGAACCCACGCCTCCAGTCTCAAGTAGGGCAATTGAACTCTTGAGACTGGCGCCTTAGACCTCTCGGCCATCCCGACAATTGTAAATCATTTAAAGATTTTTAAATGGGGTGGCGCTGTCACAATACCTGAGGCAGGTGTATATCAGGTAGCACATTTGTTGTTGTTGTTGTTGTTGTTGTCGTCAGGTGTTGACCCCGGAAGGGCAAATAGGTTTGACCGCAAGGGCGCTTAGTTTGTTATTGTTTGTACCAGTGATTAAGCCATTGATGGCACATAGTAACACAATAAATGTTTATTATGCAGCAAACCAACGACTACGGATCTTATATAACCAACAGCAACACATCAAATTTAGGACGCACGACGCGTCAACCGGACAATCCGTCGGGTTAGCATCTCAGTAGCAAGTAGTAGACTATGCTCCTTTCACAATTATTATTAATGTACCTGGTTATGTTACAGTAGAGAAACAAAAAACAGTTACCAAAACGGAGTATTTACTAGCTAAGATTGGCAAAAGATTGGCGTGGTGCAACCGAAATTAGTAAACAACTAGTTTGAAACTAGCTAGTAACAACTAGGGGTTTAGTAACTACTGCATGCCTGCATTTAGTAATGACTTACGCCAAATTGGTGCAACCCAGTCCAGTAGGCTACCAGATACGATGTTGTAATGTATGCACATATTTTGCTACCACGGTTGCCAGATGGAATTGACAATGTCCAGCCCAACCAGTCTAAAAGCTGCCGAATCCACCCGTCCAGTGTGACCAAAAGTTAAAAGAAAAAGTAAAATCTGGCAACACTGCTTGCTACGTTCTTGCAGCTCGCGTGAACACAGGTTCTTCCAGCAGCGCTCGCCTGCCGCTTCGATTGCAGACTCAAGTTAACACGCGTGCAGAAAGATGCCACGAAACTCAAGTCCCGTAAAACAAATTGTTATTTCTCGCCGTGAGAAATAGAGATGCGGCGTGAGAGCGTGAGAACTGGTTGAAATGCGTGAGTCTCACGGTGATTGCGTGAGACTTGGCAGCTCTGCTAGCTAATAAGCTAACACTTGTTTGGCTAGTGTAGTAAACACACACACACACACACACACACACACAGACACACACAATAACTTGTGAACAACACAACAAACAAAACCACGCTAAGTCAGCTAACAAAAACAAACAAGCTTCTAATAAAGCTAGCTAGTTAACAAGCTAACACCTGTGTGGCCTAGTAAACACTCCCTAATACAGTGAGTAAATAACGCATTACAACTCGCTACATATGGCAGACCTTAGTATCATACTATAGTGTATTATATCCTCGGCCACTGGCTGGTTTTGTGGCGCTGTTCCGACTTTCAGTACTTCAGCAAACGAACTAGTCTCCGAAGACTAGAAGAAGTCTGGCAAACGCATTGCTTTCAGACAGTTTTCACCGATCACTGTTTATTTTAATTCTCGAATTGCTATGAGAGAATAATAGTATACTTTTATACTTCAGCTCCTACATGAACTAAAAAGGACACGTAACCTAGATGAACACTAACACTATGCTCTAGTAGTCTACCATTTGAACCACAAAAACGTAGTCAGAAGTGGGGTTCGAACCCAAGCCTCCAGTCTCAAGTAGGGCAATTGAACTCTTGAGACTGGCGCCTTAGACCTCTCGGCCATCCCGACAATTGTAAATCATTTAAAGATTTTTAAATGGGGTGGCGCTGTCACAATACCTGAGGCAGGTGTATATCAGGTAGCACATTTGTTGTTGTTGTTGTTGTTGTTGTCGTCAGGTGTTGACCCCGGAAGGGCAAATAGGTTTGACCGCAAGGGCGCTAAGTTTGTTATTGTTTGTACCAGTGATTAAGCCATTGATGGCACATAGTAACACAATAAATGTTTATTATGCAGCAAACCAACGACTACGGATCTTATATAACCAACAGCAACACATCAAATTTAGGACGCACGGCGCGTCAACCGGACAATCCGTCGGGTTAGCATCTCAGTAGCAAGTAGTAGACTATGCTCCTTTCACAATTATTATTAATGTACCTGGTTATGTTACAGTAGAGAAACAAAAAACAGTTACCAAAACTGAGTATTTACTAGCTAAGATTGCCAAAAGATTGGCGTGGTGCAACCGAAATTAGTAAACAACTAGTTTGAAACTAGCTAGTAACAACTAGGGGTTTAGTAACTACTGCATGCCTGCATTTAGTAATGACTTACGCCAAATTGGTGCAACCCAGTCCAGTAGGCTACCAGATACGATGTTGTAATGTATGCACATATTTTGCTACCACGGTTGCCAGATGGAATTGACAATGTCCAGCCCAACCAGTCTAAAAGCTGCCGAATCCACCCGTCCAGTGTGACCAAAAGTAAAAAAAAAAAAGTAAAATCTGGCAACACTGCTTGCTACGTTCTTGCAGCTCGCGTGAACACAGGTTCTTCCAGCAGCGCTCGCCTGCCGCTTCGATTGCAGACTCAAGTTAACGCGCGTGCAGAAAGATGCCACGAAACTCAAGTCCCGTAAAACAAATTGTTATTTCTCGCCGTGAGAAATAGAGATGCGGCGTGAGAGCGTGAGAACTGGTTGAAATGCGTGAGTCTCACGGTGATTGCGTGAGACTTGACAGCTCTGCTAGCTAATAAGCTAACACTTGTTTGGCTAGTGTAGTAAACACACACACACACACACACACACACACACAGACACACACAATAACTTGTGAACAACACAACAAACAAAACCACGCTAAGTCAGCTAACAAAAACAAACAAGGTTCTAATAAAGCTAGCTAGTTAACAAGCTAACACCTGTGTGGCCTAGTAAACACTCACTAATACAGTGAGTAAATAACGCATTACAACTCGCTACATAATATGGCAGACCTTAGTATCATACTATAGTGTATTATATCCTCGGCCACTGGCTGGTTTTGTGGCGCTGTTCCGACTTTCAGTACTTCAGCAAACGAACTAGTCTCCGAAGACTAGAAGAAGTCTGGCAAACGCATTGCTTTCAGACAGTTTTCACCGATCACTGTTTATTTTAATTCTCGAATTGCTATGAGAGAATAATAGTATACTTTTATACTTCAGCTCCTACATGAACTAAAAAGGACACGTAACCTAGATGAACACTAACACTATGCTCTAGTAGTCTACCATTTGAACCACAAAAACGTAGTCAGAAGTGGGGTTCGAACCCACGCCTCCAGTCTCAAGTCAGCCAGTTCAACTCTTGAGACTGGCGCCTTAGACCTCTCGGCCATCCCGACAATTATAAATCATTTAAAGATGTTTAAATGGGGTGGCGCTGTCACAATACCTGAGGCAGGTGTATATCAGGTAGCACATTTGTTGTTGTTGTTGTTGTTGTTGTTGTTGTTGTTGTTGTTGTTGTTGTTGTCGTCAGGTGTTGACCCCGGAAGGGCAAATAGGTTTGACCGCAAGGGCGCTAAGTTTGTTATTGTTTGTACCAGTGATTAAGCCATTGATGGCACATAGTAACACAATAAATGTTTATTATGCAGCAAACCAACGACTACGGATCTTATATAACCAACAGCAACACATCAAATTTAGGACGCATGGCGCGTCAACCGGACAATCCGTCGGGTTAGCATCTCAGTAGCAAGTAGTAGACTATGCTCCTTTCACAATTATTATTAATGTACCTGGTTATGTTACAGTAGAGAAACAAAAACAGTTACCAAAACTGAGTATTTACTAGCTAAGATTGGCAAAAGATTGGCGTGGTGCAACCGAAATTAGTAAACAACTAGTTTGAAACTAACTAGTAACAACTAGGGGTTTAGTAACTAAATGCCTGCATTTAGTAATGACTTACGCCAAATTGGTGCAACCCAGTCCAGTAGGCTACCAGATACGATGTTGTAATGTATGCACATATTTTGCTACCACGGTTGCCAGATGGAATTGACAATGTCCAGCCCAACCAGTCTAAAAGCTGCCGAATCCACCCGTCCAGTGTGACCAAAAGTAAAAAAAAAAAAGTAAAATCTGGCAACACTGCTTGCTACGTTCTTGCAGCTCGCGTGAACACAGGTTCTTCCAGCAGCGCTCGCCTGCCGCTTCGATTGCAGACTCAAGTTAACGCGCGTGCAGAAAGATGCCACGAAACTCAAGTCCCGTAAAACAAATTGTTATTTCTCGCCGTGAGAAATAGAGATGCGGCGTGAGAGCGTGAGAACTGGTTGAAATGCGTGAGTCTCACGGTGATTGCGTGAGACTTGGCAGCTCTGCTAGCTAATAAGCTAACACTTGTTTGGCTAGTGTAGTAAACACACACACACACACAGACACACACAATAACTTGTGAACAACACAACAAACAGTCAGCTAACAAAAACAAACAAGCTTCTAATAAAGCTAGCTAGTTAACAAGCTAACACCTGTGTGGCCTAGTAAACACTCCCTAATACAGTGAGTAAATAACGCATTACAACTCGCTACATAATTATGGCAGACCTTAGTATCATACTATAGTGTATTATATCCTCGGCCACTGGCTGGTTTTGTGGCGCTGTTCCGACTTTCAGTACTTCAGCAAACGAACTAGTCTCCGAAGACTAGAAGAAGTCTGGCAAACGCATTGCTTTCAGACAGTTTTCACCGATCACTGTTTATTTTAATTCTCGAATTGCTATGAGAGAATAATAGTATACTTTTATACTTCAGCTCCTACATGAACTAAAAAGGACACGTAACCTAGATGAACACTAACACTATGCTCTAGTAGTCTACCATTTGAACCACAAAAACGTAGTCAGAAGTGGGGTTCGAACCCACGCCTCCAGTCTCAAGTAGGGCAATTTAACTCTTGAGACTGGCGCCTTAGACCTCTCGGCCATCCCGACAATTGTAAATCATTTAAAGATTTTTAAATGGGGTGGCACTGTCACAATACCTGAGGCAGGTGTATATCAGGTAGCACATTTGTTGTTGTTGTTGTTGTTGTTGTTGTTGTTGTTGTCGTCAGGTGTTGACCACGGAAGGGCAAATAGGTTTGACCGCAAGGGCGCTAAGTTTGTTATTGTTTGTACCAGTGATTAAGCCATTGATGGCACATAGTAACACAATAAATGTTTATTATGCAGCAAACCAACGACTACGGATCTTATATAACCAACAGCAACACATCAAATTTAGGACGCACGGCGCGTCAACCGGACAATCCGTTGGGTTAGCATCTCAGTAGCAAGTAGTAGACTATGCTCCTTTCACAATTATTATTAATGTACCTGGTTATGTTACAGTAGAGAAACAAAAAACAGTTACCAAAACTGAGTATTTACTAGCTAAGATTGGCAAAAGATTGGCGTGGTGCAACTGAAATTAGTAAACAACTAGTTTGAAACTAGCTAGTAACAACTAGGGGTTTAGTAACTACTGCATGCCTGCATTTAGTAATGACTTACGCCAAATTGGTGCAACCCAGTCCAGTAGGCTACCAGATACGATGTTGTAATGTATGCACATATTTTGCTACCACGGTTGCCAGATGGAATTGACAATGTCCAGCCCAACCGGTCTAAAAGCTGCCGAATCCACCCGTCCAGTGTGACCAAAAGTAGCCCAATCTGGCAACACTGCTTGCTACATTCTTGCAGCTCGCGTGAACACAGGTTCTTCCAGCAGCGCTCGCCTGCCGCTTCGATTGCAGACTCAAGTTAACGCGCGTGCAGAAAGATGCCACGAAACTCAAGTCCCATAAAACAAATTGTTATTTCTCGCCGTGAGAAATAGAGATGCGGCGTGAGAGCGTGAGAACTGGTTGAAATGCGTGAGTCTCACGGTGATTGCGTGAGACTTGGCAGCTCTGCTAGCTAATAAGCTAACACTTGTTTGGCTAGTGTAGTAAACACACACACACACACACACACACACACACACACACACAATAACTTGTGAACAACACAACAAACAAAACCACGCTAAGTCAGCTAACAAAAACAAACAAGCTTCTAATAAAGCTAGCTAGTTAACAAGCTAACACCTGTGTGGCCTAGTAAACACTCCCTAATACAGTGAGTAAATAACGCATTACAACTCGCTACATAATTATGGCAGACCTTAGTATCATACTATAGTGTATTATATCCTCGGCCACTGGCTGGTTTTGTGGCGCTGTTCCGACTTTCAGTACTTCAGCAAACGAACTAGTCTCCGAAGACTAGAAGAAGTCTGGCAAACGCATTGCTTTCAGACAGTTTTCACCGATCACTGTTTATTTTAATTCTCGAATTGCTATGAGAGAATAATAGTATACTTTTATACTTCAGCTCCTACATTAACTGAAAAGGACACGTAACCTAGATGAACACTAACACTATGCTCTGGTAGTCTACCATTTGAACCACAAAAACGTAGTCAGAAGTGGGGTTCGAACCCACGCCTCCAGTCTCAAGTCAGCCAATTCAACTCTTGAGACTGGCGCCTTAGACCTCTCGGCCATCCCGACAATTGTAAATCATTTAAAGATTTTTAAATGGGTGGCGCTGTCACAATACCTGAGGCAGGTGTATATCAGGTAGCACATTTGTTGTTGTTGTTGTTGTTGTTGTTGTTGTTGTTGTTGTTGTTGTTGTCGTCAGGTGTTGACCACGGAAGGGCAAATAGGTTTGACCGCAAGGGCGCTACATTTGTTATTGTTTGTACCAGTGATTAAGCCATTGATGGCACATAGTAACACAATAAATTTTTATTATGCAGCAAACCAACGACTACGGATCTTATATAACCAACAGCAACACATCAAATTTAGGACGCACGGAATCCGTCGGGTTAGCATCTCAGTAGCAAGTAGTAGACTATGCTCCTTTCACAATTATTATTAATGTACCTGGTTATGTTACAGTAGAGAAACAAAAAACAGTTACCAAAACGGAGTATTTACTAGCTAAGATTGGCAAAAGATTGGCGTGGTGCAACCGAAATTAGTAAACAACTAGTTTGAAACTAGCTAGTAACAACTAGGGGTTTAGTAACTACTGCATGCCTGCATTTAGTAATGACTTACGCCAAATTGGTGCAACCCAGTCCAGTAGCCTACCAGATACGATGTTGTAATGTATGCACATATTTTGCTACCACGGTTGCCAGATGGAATTGACAATGTCCAGCCCAACCAGTCTAAAAGCTGCCGAATCCACCCGTCCAGTGTGACCAAAAGTTTAAAAAAAAAGAGTAAAATCTGGCAACACTGCTTGCTACGTTCTTGCAGCTCGCGTGAACACAGGTTCTTCCAGCAGCGCTCGCCTGCCGCTTCGATTGCAGACTCAAGTTAACGCGCGTGCAGAAAGATGCCACGAAACTCAAGTCCCGTAAAACAAATTGTTATTTCTCGCCGTGAGAAATAGAGATGCGGCGTGAGAGCGTGAGAACTGGTTGAAATGCGTGAGTCTCACGGTGATTGCGTGAGACTTGGCAGCTCTGCTAGCTAATAAGCTAACACTTGTTTGGCTAGTGTAGTACACACACACACACACACACACACACACACACACACACACACACACACACACACAATAACTTGTGAACAACACAACAAACAAAACCACGCTAAGTCAGCTAACAAAAACAAACAAGCTTCTAATAAAGCTAGCTAGTTAACAAGCTAACACCTGTGTGGCCTAGTAAACACTCCCTAATACAGTGAGTAAATAACGCATTACAACTCGCTACATATGGCAGACCTTAGTATCATACTATAGTGTATTATATCCTCGGCCACTGGCTGGTTTTGTGGCGCTGTTCCGACTTTCAGTACTTCAGCAAACGAACTAGTCTCCGAAGACTAGAAGAAGTCTGGCAAACGCATTGCTTTCAGACAGTTTTCACCGATCACTGTTTATTTTAATTCTCGAATTGCTATGAGAGAATAATAGTATACTTTTATACTTCAGCTCCTACATTAACTGAAAAGGACACGTAACCTAGATGAACACTAACACTATGCTCTGGTAGTCTACCATTTGAACCACAAAAACGTAGTCAGAAGTGGGGTTCGAACCCACGCCTCCAGTCTCAAGTCAGCCAATTCAACTCTTGAGACTGGCGCCTTAGACCTCTCGGCCATCCCGACAATTGTAAATCATTTAAAGATTTTTAAATGGGTGGCGCTGTCACAATACCTGAGGCAGGTGTATATCAGGTAGCACATTTGTTGTTGTTGTTGTTGTTGTTGTTGTTGTTGTTGTTGTTGTCGTCAGGTGTTGACCACGGAAGGGCAAATAGGTTTGACCGCAAGGGCGCTACATTTGTTATTGTTTGTACCAGTGATTAAGCCATTGATGGCACATAGTAACACAATAAATTTTTATTATGCAGCAAACCAACGACTACGGATCTTATATAACCAACAGCAACACATCAAATTTAGGACGCACGGAATCCGTCGGGTTAGCATCTCAGTAGCAAGTAGTAGACTATGCTCCTTTCACAATTATTATTAATGTACCTGGTTATGTTACAGTAGAGAAACAAAAAACAGTTACCAAAACGGAGTATTTACTAGCTAAGATTGGCAAAAGATTGGCGTGGTGCAACCGAAATTAGTAAACAACTAGTTTGAAACTAGCTAGTAACAACTAGGGGTTTAGTAACTACTGCATGCCTGCATTTAGTAATGACTTACGCCAAATTGGTGCAACCCAGTCCAGTAGCCTACCAGATACGATGTTGTAATGTATGCACATATTTTGCTACCACGGTTGCCAGATGGAATTGACAATGTCCAGCCCAACCAGTCTAAAAGCTGCCGAATCCACCCGTCCAGTGTGACCAAAAGTTTAAAAAAAAAGAGTAAAATCTGGCAACACTGCTTGCTACGTTCTTGCAGCTCGCGTGAACACAGGTTCTTCCAGCAGCGCTCGCCTGCCGCTTCGATTGCAGACTCAAGTTAACGCGCGTGCAGAAAGATGCCACGAAACTCAAGTCCCGTAAAACAAATTGTTATTTCTCGCCGTGAGAAATAGAGATGCGGCGTGAGAGCGTGAGAACTGGTTGAAATGCGTGAGTCTCACGGTGATTGCGTGAGACTTGGCAGCTCTGCTAGCTAATAAGCTAACACTTGTTTGGCTAGTGTAGTAAACACACACACACACACACACACACACTAACTTGTGAACAACGTAGTCAGAAGTGGGGTTCGAACCCACGCCTCCAGTCTCAAGTAGGCCAATTCAACTCTTGAGACTGGCGCCTTAGACCTCTCGGCCATCCCGACAATTGTAAATCATTTAAAGATTTTTAAATGGGTGGCGCTGTCACAATACCTGAGGCAGGTGTATATCAGGTAGCACATTTGTTGTTGTTGTTGTTGTTGTTGTTGTCGTCAGGTGTTGACCACGGAAGGGCAAATAGGTTTGACCGCAAGGGCGCTACATTTATTATTGTTTGTACCAGTGATTAAGCCATTGATGGCACATAGTAACACAATAAATGTTTATTATGCAGCAAACCAACGACTACGGATCTTATATAACCAACAGCAACACATCAAATTTAGGACGCACGGAATCCGTCGGGTTAGCATCTCAGTAGCAAGTAGTAGACTATGCTCCTTTCACAATTATTATTAATGTACCTGGTTATGTTACAGTAGAGAAACAAAAAACAGTTACCAAAACGGAGTATTTACTAGCTAAGATTGGCAAAAGATTGGCGTGGTGCAACCGAAATTAGTAAACAACTAGTTTGAAACTAGCTAGTAACAACTAGGGGTTTAGTAACTACTGCATGCCTGCATTTAGTAATGACTTACGCCAAATTGGTGCAACCCAGTCCAGTAGCCTACCAGATACGATGTTGTAATGTATGCACATATTTTGCTCCCACGGTTGCCAGATGGAATTGACAATGTCCAGCCCAACCAGTCTAAAAGCTGCCGAATCCACCCGTCCAGTGTGACCAAAAGTAAAAAAAAAAAGAGTAAAATCTGGCAACACTGCTTGCTACGTTTCTGCAGCTCGCGTGAACACAGGTTCTTCCAGCAGCGCTCGCCTGCCGCTTCGATTGCAGACTCAAGTTAACGCGCGTGCAGAAAGATGCCACGAAACTCAAGTACCGTAAAACAAATTGTTATTTCTCGCCGTGAGAAATAGAGATGCGGCGTGAGAGCGTGAGAACTGGTTGAAATGCGTGAGTCTCACGGTGATTGCGTGAGACTTGGCAGCTCTGCTAGCTAATAAGCTAACACTTGTTTGGCTAGTGTAGTAAACACACACACACACACACACACACACACACACAATAACTTGTGAACAACACAACAAACAAAACCATGCTAAGTCAGCTAACAAAAACAAACAAGCTTCTAATAAAGCTAGCTAGTTAACAAGCTAACACCTGTGTGGCCTAGTAAACACTCCCTAATACAGTGAGTAAATAACGCATTACAACTCGCTACATATGGCAGACCTTAGTATCATACTATAGTGTATTATATCCTCGGCCACTGGCTGGTTTTGTGGCGCTGTTCCGACTTTCAGTACTTCAGCAAACGAACTAGTCTCCGAAGACTAGAAGAAGTCTGGCAAACGCATTGCTTTCAGACAGTTTTCACCGATCACTGTTTATTTTAATTCTCGAATTGCTATGAGAGAATAATAGTATACTTTTATACTTCAGCTCCTACATTAACTAAAAAGGACACGTAACCTAGATGAACACTAACACTATGCTCTAGTAGTCTACAATTTGAACCACAAAAACGTAGTCAGAAGTGTGGTTCGAACCCACGCCTCCAGTCTCAAGTAGGCCAATTCAACTCTTGAGACTGGCGCCTTAGACCTCTCGGCCATCCCGACAATTGTAAATCATTTAAAGATTTTTAAATGGGTGGCGCTGTCACAATACCTGAGGCAGGTGTATATCAGGTAGCACATTTGTTGTTGTTGTTGTTGTTGTTGTCGTCAGGTGTTGACCACGGAAGGGCAAATAGGTTTGACCGCAAGGGCGCTACATTTGTTATTGTTTGTACCAGTGATTAAGCCATTGATGGCACATAGTAACACAATAAATTTTTATTATGCAGCAAACCAACGACTACGGATCTTATATAACCAACAGCAACACATCAAATTTAGGACGCACGGAATCCGTCGGGTTAGCATCTCAGTAGCAAGTAGTAGACTATGCTCCTTTCACAATTATTATTAATGTACCTGGTTATGTTACAGTAGAGAAACAAAAAACAGTTACCAAAACGGAGTATTTACTAGCTAAGATTGGCAAAAGATTGGCGTGGTGCAACCGAAATTAGTAAACAACTAGTTTGAAACTAGCTAGTAACAACTAGGGGTTTAGTAACTACTGCATGCCTGCATTTAGTAATGACTTACGCCAAATTGGTGCAACCCAGTCCAGTAGCCTACCAGATACGATGTTGTAATGTATGCACATATTTTGCTACCACGGTTGCCAGATGGAATTGACAATGTCCAGCCCAACCAGTCTAAAAGCTGCCGAATCCACCCGTCCAGTGTGACCAAAAGTTTAAAAAAAAAGAGTAAAATCTGGCAACACTGCTTGCTACGTTCTTGCAGCTCGCGTGAACACAGGTTCTTCCAGCAGCGCTCGCCTGCCGCTTCGATTGCAGACTCAAGTTAACGGGCGTGCAGAAAGATGCCACGAAACTCAAGTCCCGTAAAACAAATTGTTATTTCTCGCCGTGAGAAATAGAGATGCGGCGTGAGAGCGTGAGAACTGGTTGAAATGCGTGAGTCTCACGGTGATTGCGTGAGACTTGGCAGCTCTGCTAGCTAATAAGCTAACACTTGTTTGGCTAGTGTAGTACACACACACACACACACACACACACACACACACACACACACACACACACACACACACACACACACACAATAACTTGTGAACAACACAACAAACAAAACCACGCTAAGTCAGCTAACAAAAACAAACAAGCTTCTAATAAAGCTAGCTAGTTAACAAGCTAACACCTGTGTGGCCTAGTAAACACTCCCTAATACAGTGAGTAAATAACGCATTACAACTCGCTACATATGGCAGACCTTAGTATCATACTATAGTGTATTATATCCTCGGCCACTGGCTGGTTTTGTGGCGCTGTTCCGACTTTCAGTACTTCAGCAAACGAACTAGTCTCCGAAGACTAGAAGAAGTCTGGCAAACGCATTGCTTTCAGACAGTTTTCACCGATCACTGTTTATTTTAATTCTCGAATTGCTATGAGAGAATAATAGTATACTTTTATACTTCAGCTCCTACATTAACTGAAAAGGACACGTAACCTAGATGAACACTAACACTATGCTCTGGTAGTCTACCATTTGAACCACAAAAACGTAGTCAGAAGTGGGGTTCGAACCCACGCCTCCAGTCTCAAGTCAGCCAATTCAACTCTTGAGACTGGCGCCTTAGACCTCTCGGCCATCCCGACAATTGTAAATCATTTAAAGATTTTTAAATGGGTGGCGCTGTCACAATACCTGAGGCAGGTGTATATCAGGTAGCACATTTGTTGTTGTTGTTGTTGTTGTTGTTGTTGTTGTTGTTGTTGTTGTTGTTGTTGTCGTCAGGTGTTGACCACGGAAGGGCAAATAGGTTTGACCGCAAGGGCGCTACATTTGTTATTGTTTGTACCAGTGATTAAGCCATTGATGGCACATAGTAACACAATAAATTTTTATTATGCAGCAAACCAACGACTACGGATCTTATATAACCAACAGCAACACATCAAATTTAGGACGCACGGAATCCGTCGGGTTAGCATCTCAGTAGCAAGTAGTAGACTATGCTCCTTTCACAATTATTATTAATGTACCTGGTTATGTTACAGTAGAGAAACAAAAAACAGTTACCAAAACGGAGTATTTACTAGCTAAGATTGGCAAAAGATTGGCGTGGTGCAACCGAAATTAGTAAACAACTAGTTTGAAACTAGCTAGTAACAACTAGGGGTTTAGTAACTACTGCATGCCTGCATTTAGTAATGACTTACGCCAAATTGGTGCAACCCAGTCCAGTAGCCTACCAGATACGATGTTGTAATGTATGCACATATTTTGCTACCACGGTTGCCAGATGGAATTGACAATGTCCAGCCCAACCAGTCTAAAAGCTGCCGAATCCACCCGTCCAGTGTGACCAAAAGTTTTAAAAAAAAGAGTAAAATCTGGCAACACTGCTTGCTACGTTCTTGCAGCTCGCGTGAACACAGGTTCTTCCAGCAGCGCTCGCCTGCCGCTTCGATTGCAGACTCAAGTTAACGCGCGTGCAGAAAGATGCCACGAAACTCAAGTCCCGTAAAACAAATTGTTATTTCTCGCCGTGAGAAATAGAGATGCGGCGTGAGAGCGTGAGAACTGGTTGAAATGCGTGAGTCTCACGGTGATTGCGTGAGACTTGGCAGCTCTGCTAGCTAATAAGCTAACACTTGTTTGGCTAGTGTAGTACACACACACACACACACACACACACACACACACACACACACACACACACACAATAACTTGTGAACAACACAACAAACAAAACCACGCTAAGTCAGCTAACAAAAACAAACAAGCTTCTAATAAAGCTAGCTAGTTAACAAGCTAACACCTGTGTGGCCTAGTAAACACTCCCTAATACAGTGAGTAAATAACGCATTACAACTCGCTACATATGGCAGACCTTAGTATCATACTATAGTGTATTATATCCTCGGCCACTGGCTGGTTTTGTGGCGCTGTTCCGACTTTCAGTACTTCAGCAAACGAACTAGTCTCCGAAGACTAGAAGAAGTCTGGCAAACGCATTGCTTTCAGACAGTTTTCACCGATCACTGTTTATTTTAATTCTCGAATTGCTATGAGAGAATAATAGTATACTTTTATACTTCAGCTCCTACATTAACTGAAAAGGACACGTAACCTAGATGAACACTAACACTATGCTCTGGTAGTCTACCATTTGAACCACAAAAACGTAGTCAGAAGTGGGGTTCGAACCCACGCCTCCAGTCAGCCAATTCAACTCTTGAGACTGGCGCCTTAGACCTCTCGGCCATCCCGACAATTGTAAATCATTTAAAGATTTTTAAATGGGTGGCGCTGTCACAATACCTGAGGCAGGTGTATATCAGGTAGCACATTTGTTGTTGTTGTTGTTGTTGTTGTTGTTGTTGTTGTTGTTGTTGTCGTCAGGTGTTGACCACGGAAGGGCAAATAGGTTTGACCGCAAGGGCGCTACATTTGTTATTGTTTGTACCAGTGATTAAGCCATTGATGGCACATAGTAACACAATAAATTTTTATTATGCAGCAAACCAACGACTACGGATCTTATATAACCAACAGCAACACATCAAATTTAGGACGCACGGAATCCGTCGGGTTAGCATCTCAGTAGCAAGTAGTAGACTATGCTCCTTTCACAATTATTATTAATGTACCTGGTTATGTTACAGTAGAGAAACAAAAAACAGTTACCAAAACGGAGTATTTACTAGCTAAGATTGGCAAAAGATTGGCGTGGTGCAACCGAAATTAGTAAACAACTAGTTTGAAACTAGCTAGTAACAACTAGGGGTTTAGTAACTACTGCATGCCTGCATTTAGTAATGACTTACGCCAAATTGGTGCAACCCAGTCCAGTAGCCTACCAGATACGATGTTGTAATGTATGCACATATTTTGCTACCACGGTTGCCAGATGGAATTGACAATGTCCAGCCCAACCAGTCTAAAAGCTGCCGAATCCACCCGTCCAGTGTGACCAAAAGTTTAAAAAAAAGAGTAAAATCTGGCAACACTGCTTGCTACGTTCTTGCAGCTCGCGTGAACACAGGTTCTTCCAGCAGCGCTCGCCTGCCGCTTCGATTGCAGACTCAAGTTAACGCGCGTGCAGAAAGATGCCACGAAACTCAAGTCCCGTAAAACAAATTGTTATTTCTCGCCGTGAGAAATAGAGATGCGGCGTGAGAGCGTGAGAACTGGTTGAAATGCGTGAGTCTCACGGTGATTGCGTGAGACTTGGCAGCTCTGCTAGCTAATAAGCTAACACTTGTTTGGCTAGTGTAGTAAACACACACACACACACACACAGACACACACAATAACTTGTGAACAACACAACAAACAAAACCACGCTAAGTCAGCTAACAAAAACAAACAAGCTTCTAATAAAGCTAGCTAGTTAACAAGCTAACACCTGTGTGGCCTAGTAAACACTCCCTAATACAGTGAGTAAATAACGCATTACAACTCGCTACATATGGCAGACCTTAGTATCATACTATAGTGTATTATATCCTCGGCCACTGGCTGGTTTTGTGGCGCTGTTCCGACTTTCAGTACTTCAGCAAACGAACTAGTCTCCGAAGACTAGAAGAAGTCTGGCAAACGCATTGCTTTCAGACAGTTTTCACCGATCACTGTTTATTTTAATTCTCGAATTGCTATGAGAGAATAATAGTATACTTTTATACTTCAGCTCCTACATTAACTAAAAAGGACACGTAACCTAGATGAACACTAACACTATGCTCTAGTAGTCTACCATTTGAACCACAAAAACGTAGTCAGAAGTGGGGTTCGAACCCACGCCTCCAGTCTCAAGTAGGGCAATTGAACTCTTGAGACTGGCGCCTTAGACCTCTCGGCCATCCCGACAATTGTAAATCATTTAAAGATGTTTAAATGGGGTGGCGCTGTCACAATACCTGAGGCAGGTGTATATCAGGTAGCACATTTGTTGTTGTTGTTGTTGTTGTTGTTGTTGTTGTTGTTGTCGTCAGGTGTTGACCACGGAAGGGCAAATAGGTTTGACCGCAAGGGCGCTAAGTTTGTTATTGTTTGTACCAGTGATTAAGCCATTGATGGCACATAGTAACACAATAAATTTTTATTATGCAGCAAACCAACGACTACGGATCTTATATAACCAACAGCAACACATCAAATTTAGGACGCACGGCGCGTCAACCGGACAATCCGTCGGGTTAGCATCTCAGTAGCAAGTAGTAGACTATGCTCCTTTCACAATTATTATTAATGTACCTGGTTATGTTACAGTAGAGAAACAAAAAACAGTTACCAAAACGGAGTATTTACTAGCTAAGATTGGCAAAAGATTGGCGTGGTGCAACCGAAATTAGTAAACAACTAGTTTGAAACTAGCTAGTAACAACTAGGGGTTTAATAACTACTGCATGCCTGCATTTAGTAATGACTTACGCCAAATTGGTGCAACCCAGTCCAGTAGGCTACCAGATACGATGTTGTAATGTATGCACATATTTTGCTACCACGGTTGCCAGATGGAATTGACAATGTCCAGCCCAACCGGTCTAAAAGCTGCCGAATCCACCCGTCCAGTGTGACCAAAAGTAGCCCAATCTGGCAACACTGCTTGCTACGTTCTTGCAGCTCGCGTGAACACAGGTTCTTCCAGCAGCGCTCGCCTGCCGCTTCGATTGCAGACTCAAGTTAACGCGCGTGCAGAAAGATGCCACGAAACTCAAGTCCCGTAAAACAAATTGTTATTTCTCGCCGTGAGAAATAGAGATGCGGCGTGAGAGCGTGAGAACTGGTTGAAATGCGTGAGTCTCACGGTGATTGCGTGAGACTTGGCAGCTCTGCTAGCTAATAAGCTAACACTTGTTTGGCTAGTGTAGTAAACACACACACACACACACACACACACACAATAACTTGTGAACAACACAACAAACAAAACCATGCTAAGTCAGCTAACAAAAACAAACAAGCTTCTAATAAAGCTAGCTAGTTAACAAGCTAACACCTGTGTGGCCTAGTAAACGCTCCCTAATACAGTGAGTAAATAACGCATTACAACTCGCTACATAATTATGGCAGACCTTAGTATCATACTATAGTGTATTATATCCTCGGCCACTGGCTGGTTTTGTGGCGCTGTTCCGACTTTCAGTACTTCAGCAAACGAACTAGTCTCCGAAGACTAGAAAAAGTCTGGCAAACGCATTGCTTTCAGACAGTTTTCACCGATCACTGTTTATTTTAATTCTCGAATTGCTATGAGAGAATAATAGTATACTTTTATACTTCAGCTCCTACATGAACTAAAAAGGACACGTAACCTAGATGAACACTAACACTATGCTCTAGTAGTCTACCATTTGAACCACAAAAACGTTGTCAGAAGTGGGGTTCGAACCCACGCCTCCAGTCTCAAGTTAGCCACTCTTGAGACTGGCGCCTTAGATCTCTCGGCCATCCCGACAAT
Organism: Nansenia antarctica; assembly: GCF_963989245.1. Lineage (NCBI taxonomy): Eukaryota > Metazoa > Chordata > Actinopteri > Argentiniformes > Microstomatidae > Nansenia > Nansenia antarctica. The sequence goes on from NC_137689.1 coordinate 13,555,239, forward strand.
TATTAATCAATTAAAGAACTGAGCTAAATGAGATATTAAACCTTTACTGTCACACCAGACAGACACGATAATACAACAGCTGTATACACTTGCTATACGTGTAATTACCTGAATATATCTGGCAAATGATATGTTTAAAACAAACAATATACAATTATAACCAACATCCAATATACAATAGTAAATATACATTCGCGTTCGCCATCAGAAATCAAACTTTGCAGAAGTTTTACTTTGGACACAGCCATCGGCCACAACGCAACGCGGACGCAACGTAGGCAGTGGAGCACCTTTCATTGATTACAAAAGCAACGTTCCCTGGCTGACAGCAATTCCGGACGCAACGCAGCGCAGACGCAACGCTCGATGGCCATAGTGGAGCCTGGGCGTTAGCTAGCCAACTAACTAGCTAGCTAATGTTGTGAGGTGCAGAGAGCTGGATCCTGGAATTATTGTAAGATTATGAAAATGACTGATGATGAATGATGAATTATAACTTACGTGAGGAAGAAAATTGTAGTTGTACTGTAAACAGCTTTTTAAAATTCAAATTCAAATTGTAACTGTCTAAGTTCACGAGGTCTGGCCCTCCCACATGCTCCCCAACATTCAAAATGGGTCAATATTGGATTTAAAATGTAGTTATGGTAAAACTCATTTTCGGGGAGCCGCCATCTTGGAAATATGCAAATTAGGGGTCCAGACACACCCAATTATAAATATAAGCATTCCAATGTGTTTCTAATGGCCAAGAAACATAAATAAGACACCAAGTTTTTATTTGAAGCTAATTTGGTTCAAAAGTTATAGCCAAAACCTTTTTCGGAGGGCGGCCATATTGATTTGGCCGCCATGGCGACCCCAGTGGTCGCTGGCTCGGGCGCCCTGGCTAAATCATTAGAGCATACTCTGAGCTACATCTGGGCCAAATTTGGTGCTTTTGCACAAATTTGCACGAACATAGCCTCATATAGCCCTAAGGCCCCCAACTAGCATGTCTTCATCCAAGGGTACGGCTGCTCCAGTCCTCCCACCTGCTCGCCTGCGGTGTGTCATGTCTTTTGTGGATGTGTCTGTGTTTCCCGGAAGGTCAGGTGTGAGGAGCTCCCAAATGGCATCTGCTAGCACTGGCTTCTGTGGCTGTCGAAGCAGCCGGGAGGTGTCAAACAGAGCTGGAGGATAACTACACAGCTCATACCTGAACACTGGTGCCAGGTCTCATACCTGAACACTGCCAGGTCTCATACCTGAACACTGATGCCAGGTCTTGTGAAGCTTTAGCAGCAATTATGAGTCACTGGAAAAGTTGAGGATCCACCTGCACTGCTTCACCATCAATCTTGACTGAGGACTTCATACTCATGGTGATTGCCTGCTCCTTCTTCTTGAATGTGTACTCAGCAGTAGTCTGTCCCTCCATGCTGGCCAAGATGGTGTTTCCGATGGTCTTTGCCTTTTCAACATTCACAGAAGGGTGCGCATGGACCCCAGTTGAGACACTGCGCAAGCTTGTATCGGAGCAGAAGGGGTTTCTCTCTTGGAGATAGTTCAGAACTGTCAGTGTATCCTTCATGTCACATGCTTGTCTTGCATCTGTCATGTCCTTGTTCTGCTCCCCAGTGTTGTGGTTCACCCCTGTCAGCTCTTGCATGGCATTGTTGACTTCAGCACAAGCTGGCATGGAGAGCAGCCATGTCAAACGTTGCTGCTCTGTCATCCCTCGCCCTCTTGTGAGGCCACCACAGGTTTTCATACTTCTCATCAGATAACGAGATCTACAGACAGGCCAGCCCATAAGCAATCACTTCATCTGACCACATGGAATCCCTCTCCAAGTCTCTGGTAGACATCTGGATGTTCCAACTGGACCCGCCTCCGCCATCAGACCTCTGCAGTTCATCCAGAACACTGCTGCCCGACTGGTGTTCAACCTCCCCAAATTCTCTCATGTCACCCCTCTCCTTTGCACCCTGCACTAGCTCCCGATAGCAGCTCGCATCAGTTTCAAGACCCTGGTGCTTGCATACCAGGCAGCTAAAGGGACAGCCCCTGCCTACCTGAAGGAAATGGTCACCCCCCAACTCCAGCCCATTCACTCCGCTCCTCCACCTCGGCTGGCCGACTGGCTCCACCACCTCTACACCAACACGGCAGTCATGCTGCCCGATCACGTCTCTTCACAACACTGGCTCCCCGCTGGTGGAATGAGCTTCCCACGGCTGTCAGAACTGCAGAGTCACTACCCATCTTCCGTCGTAGACTGAAGACCCATCTCTTCAGGTTACACCTTAACTGCTCCTCCTGAGACATCTACTGCACCCCAGCACTGCGTCTCCTGAAGACACCCGCTTTTCCCCTCTACTGTGTCCCCTAAAAACTTCTATTGACCCCCTTGTACTGTTTCTCTGTTTCTCCAATAAAAAAAATAAAATAAAAAACCTAGGTTTAGAAGAAGGTTTTTCCTTCTATCAATGGGCCTGAGCTGGATTATTCTTCCTGCTACGACTGGTGGATTGATGATTCACTTGCTTAGTCAAATGTATTGATTGTAAGTCGCTTTGGAATAAGGTGTCTGCTAAATGCCAAAAAATGTAAAAATAAATAAAAAAATAAGTAAAATGTAAATGGAGCTTGCACATCCGCTGCACATAGATCCGAGCCGATAGGCAAAGCTTTAGGCAAAGCTTGATCCAGACACATAATGTGATTTATCTGAATGATGATAAGGACGCTCAACACATCTGAAATGATTAACTTATCTAAATTATCTTATCTCAAAATATTTTACGTTAAGTATTACATTAGGTATTCTGGATAATAAAAACAATCCTCTCTTAACAATTAAAAAATCTACAAATTCCCAATGTTGATAAACAAAATCTATATTTGTTCATCTACAGTTTTTCTCAATTGCTTCCACAAATGTTCTGAAAGCATGACTAATTTTCTCATAACTCTATACACAAATCCAAAAACTCACACACAACACCCTAAACTTTCACAAATCTCTTGCAAATGCAAACACTGAATTCAATATAATGTTAGCCTATGTCTTTTGTCATGAAATGACACACACACACACACACACACACACACACACACACACACACACACACACACACACACACACACACACACACACACACACCGTCAAATGAATAGACACTTCTAAGAACCTATTGAACACTGATGAAAACATTATGATGAGCGGAAAACGTTACTATGATAAGATTATCAGTGTAGGCCTTTTGCATTTTCAGAAAATTTTCTTTTTCTTCATACATACAGTAGCCTGTTATAAACTGTTATGTTTTCATACTAAAATATAAAACACACAAATACAAGAATAGAATGTTTTATTCTGAAATACTGTACACATCTCAGCAAATACAGCTGAGATGCCTTTCATTTCTGTCTGGCCACAGGACCTCATCACAGGACCTCATCGACATCACAGGCAATGTTCTCCCTGGCCAAGCAGCGGGGAAAGTATCGCCTGGCATGACGAATCCTGCCCTGCTTCAGCAGCTATATCATCATGCAACTCCGCAATAGGGTTGAGAAATATGGAGAATATGGGGCCAGGGGGCGCTTAGGTGGCGTAGCGGGTTAAGCACTGACCATGTAACCGCAGGGTCCCCGGTTCGATTCTGGCTGGGGACATATCCTGCATGTCATCCCTCCTCTCTCTCTCACCCATCCTTCCTGTCTAATTCTTCACTGTAACTGTCAATAAAAATGATGAATATGAGTGGGACTGCCCCACTCAGAAAAAATAACTTTAAAAAAAAAGAATAGGGGGCCAGATGAAGAACGGAAAACCGTGGGTGGTCCAAGAACCAGTTGCGGACCAGGGCAGAGCTGGGGTGAGGATATTGTGTAGTGTGTCCAGGAAAGTGATGAGATTGGGCACTATTATAGGGGCCAAGGGTTGAATGGTGATGGAGGACACCTTGGTGATTTATAGCCGCATCACATGGTGATGTTCCCCCCTCCCTGTCCAGGAATCTCCACAATGTCACGCTGGCCGATGATGTTCCTTCCCCGTTGCCGTCCTTTTTGCGAGATTGAATCCCACTTCATCAACAGGGTCAACCAAAGTGGCCCGAATCTCATCAGAGGCAATTGCTCTCCTAGGTCGTAGTCTTGGTTGTCCTCTTGCTCGTCCTCGTCCTCCTCCTCCTCCTCTCACTCCTCTCGCTCTACCTCTCTCTGCAAAGTTGGCATCCATTGTTCTCCAACACAGGAGAGCTCACCGTTGGCCCTTTTATTGCTAAAGCTATGATTGCTAATTGAAAAGCAATAGGTGTTTGCCCATATGAGAAGTGTGACTGTGTGATTGGTGGTTTGAGTTTAGCATTCTGAATGGTATCTTGTGTTTTCCATGTGAACACAAGAGATTGTATCAATGAAGATTGTGCCAAATGTAGAGAATTGTGTGGCAGTGTTTTGCAAAAAATGTGGTTTAGAACTGCAAAATGATTGAAAAGCAGGAAATGTTATTCTGAGGGGCTCATCTCACTCCTTTTTGGGAGGCTTCTTTTCTTCTTCTTCTCCTCCTCCTCCTCCTCCTTCTTCTTCTTCTTCTTCTTTTTCTCCTCCTCCTCCTCCTTCTTCTTCTTCTCCTCCTTCTTCTTCTTCTCCTCCTCCTCCTCCTCCTCCTACTCCTCCTCCTTTAAATCCTTACTACTGCTAATCCATCTGATTCTCCTGGTCAATTTGAGCATCCTCTCAGTGACTGCCTGCTGTGTCCAGTCAGCAGAAGCTATTGTTCATAAGACCTGGTGGTGGAGTTCTTCACCTTGATGTCCTCAGATGTCTGGTCATTGAAGCGAGCCATCTCTGGCTCAATCTGATGGTCGATAAGGCCTCAACAAAGACGTTCACCGACATGGAATTGTCATTGGTGTCCTCAATGGACTGTGAACAGAATAAATAGGTCTAAACATTTAAAACATCCTGTAACTAAGCACACCAAAATATACAATGTGAATAATGATTATCACTATGATTATATGCTATCACACCATCACATGTTCAAGAGACTTAACAGTAGCCAAGCTTTACGCTCCTCTGTAGCATCAACAGTGTGATGAATGTATTAGCTATGAGAGTATGCTTTGTGTGGTCGTCTCACCCACCACCCCCAGCCTCTATCTATACAATTCAAAATGTAGTATGTATTAGTATATATGTTATGGTACATGTGGGATTACGGTACATGTGGGAAAACTAGGGTTAGGGTTAGGTTTAGGGTTAGATATGTCAGCAATCTCAGCATGTACCAAGTCACCCTAGCCTAACCCTAACCCTAACCCTAGTTTTCCCACATGTACCGTAACATATATATACAATTAATAACATATCACAGATCAAATATAATGGATCAGCATTGAACAAAATCAAACAGAGCATTTCAGATGGTTCTTACCACAGTGACCAGGCGTGGTCCAGGGGTACTGGTAAGGTGTGTGAGCTGAAGCCCCACCAAATACTTACTCACAGGTAACTCTCCATGCCTCTGTGCACAATGGCTGTCTAGAGGCCGTGACCAGAACCTTTAATGTTCATCATTAATAATCCAGCTCCGACAGGATGCTCTGGACAAGACCGGAGACTTGGAAGTGGTGGAGAAGGCAGTGCCCAACCAGAGGCTTAGAAAAAGCACTGAATGTAGTTAATACAGGGGTTCCTTTTTCAACTCACAACCCCAAATTATGACATGAACTTTCTGTGGCTCTAACTAACCCTAACTACTTGCCAACATACTGTATATTAATGAGGTCCAAGTGTTATCTAAAAAAATAAATAAAAATAAATACTATCATAAAATATATGATACGATATATATCATAAGATAAGTAAGATAAGTTACAAGGTAGCCTATCATTCAACACTTTTTGGGTCCAAATCGTTCTGGGCCGACAAATAAGCAGGCTATTTGAATAAAGATATCGGAGGCGGTAGGCTCGGTGAGCAGTTGTAAGGTAAGCTAGCTATTGAGGAATTTAAACATAAATGGAGAGCCTTCTAATACCTAAATGTATTATCATGACTGAAACAATGAATGCATAATGTTAATAAAGGCATATTTCACTCCAAATTCCAACCTAACAAGAATATACGCTTATCTTGGCTAGAGCATTGGAAAGAGATAGGCCTATAATAGGCCATAGCCACTGCCCATAAGAAACAACACAGAAAGGAAACATAGAAACTAATATTTTATTGTAACACTGATAATAATTGTAACACACTGAGGTAAGTTAAATAATCAACATTTGTAAAGTTCTCTGTCCTGTGTTGTCACAAAATATCCAGCTAATCAGTTACATTTCACAAAGTCTTCAGTCTGTCCAGTTCACAGTTTAATGCAAGTATTTTTTATCTTTTATTTTTTATTTTTTATATAAAGTTGAGCACTGGTTACGGCATATCACGGTATCCTCTCATTGACCGCCAGTGTGTTTTACAGATTTCCGTTTATTTTTTTTTATATATTTTTTTTTAATCTCCCGAAGGAGAACATTCTGGTGTTTTTGATATGAAAGAGGAAAGCTGCTCCAGCCATTACTTGCTAAGTCTGTGAATGCTACCGTTTCTGCTGAAGTCTTGGCACGGTCTCACAGGGCACTATGAGATAAAGGGAAAGTCTTTGATGGCGGGGTGGTCAGAGGATGGTCTCTCTACACACAAGGCTTTGAGGGTATTCAGAGGGTGAGGAGTCCAGGGGGGTAGGGGGTTTTGGTGGCCCAGATGTTTGAGGCGGACGGCACAATGATGAGGACAGAGAACTCAAGGCCCCACAGCTTTGTAGGTGCAGGTCTTCATAGGCACGCTTCCTTGGGCTGCCAATGATGCGTTGGGACTGTGTCATCACCTGCACAACACACACACACACACACACACACACACACACACACACACACACACAAATATTTGTGTCACTGAACTACAATTTATTAGTTAGAATTTAGTCTTGTTATCAAACCAGTTTCTTTATTATCATCACTACACACAGCAGTCTATACACATACCTGATCTATGACATTGGCACTGTATATAGCTTCCTCCATATGTCTCTCATCAGACTTGATGACATACTTGATGCTGTTGACAACCTGCTGGACCTCTGGAGGTAGACTGCAGCTGGAGTGCTCCAGGAACTTGGCCACAAGTATTTTGGTGTCTTTATAAGTCTTGAGGTCAGCCAGGGAGTGTGGCCGTTCATTGGAAACTGAGTGCAGGGCTCGGGTTTTGAGGTGGATGTCCACTTTTCTTCCGTCCTTCGGCTTCTTGCCAGTGTGGTTGCTAGGTTTTGCTCCATCATTAAGGGACGCTGCCAACTCTGTTGGTTCTGAACCCACTGAGAACACAAACCCACAACAAACTAAGTTCACTAGCTCTACATGTACAGGGATAGTTCACTCTGAAATCAAATTTAATAGGTGCACGGTAAGTGTTAAAGAATGGAAACAAGTTGAACAAGTTGAGAAGACTGTTTGGAGATAGAGTTACCCTAAACCTAACCTTAAAGGTAGAGTCAGGGATATGACAACACGTCTGTGAAAACAGTTTTCGTCAACGATATTGTAGTGAACTATAAGGTGGCAGAGCACATGCGCCAAACGCATTCAACTCTAGTGTGTAATCTATTCCTCCCTTTTCATTCTGTTTTCGCTCTGTTGCAACATGATCTATATTCTAACCTGTTGTATCTCTGTTTTTGGACCTCTTCTTTTTCTCTTTTTGAGTTGCTTGAGTTGTCATATCCCCGAGTCTACCTTAAACTAACATTAAATGTGCAGCATCAGCATCATCATAACCACCTCAGTGGCCTTGCGGTTAGAGTGTCCGAGATTGGGAGGTTGTGAGTTCGATCCCCGGCCGAGTCATACCAAAGACTATAAAAATGGTACCCGATGCCTCCCTGCTTGGCACTCAGCATTAAGGGATGGATTGGGGGTAAGACCCTGCGACATTCCAGTGTCATGTCCAGGGGGTGCACTTGTACATCAAGCCGCCTCACGCTACGGAAACAGGAGATAGGCTCCTGCCCCCTAAGGGCCATTAGGCTCAAGAACCATCGGTTATCAAGGCTACTTACTTACTTACTTAAAGGTGCAGCATGGAGTTTTGTGCATTCCTGCCATCTCTGGCCACATTGGAAATTTGAAAATCTACTTTACATTTGCTATGTTTTCTAATAGTGGCAAACGTTTCCATATCCTTGTAAACAAAGCCAGTGCTCGACCTCGTCACCAGATTTTAGAAAGCGATTTGTTTGTAGCAAAACAGCACTCTTCACTGAAATGTATTTAACATCTCATTCCTTAATGATCTCATATCATTATCATAACCACTGTGTCTGACTGCTTTACCAACCTGGGTCAGTACAAAGCAGGACTGGCCACAAAACTTTTCCTGAAAGAGGAATCAGAGAGAATCAATACCAACTGTTCGTGACAAAACTGCAGACGAGGTAAATTAGTTTCTTCTTCAATAATTGATTGAATAAATGATTTGTAAAGGACAAAAAGCCACAACCGGTTACAGAGTAGGGTGTGGGGAGCATCAGCTCATTTGCTTAAAGCTACAGACACAGAAACAGCCTGTCGAGAACAGGATTGAAAAAGAGGCGTATAGAGGCATGATAGAATGCCTTTAGATTCAAATCTGAGTGGTATTCTCAGCAAAAAAACCTGAAAAGACATGTTTTTGGGACCCCAGAGACCTATATTAAATTGTTGAATAATATGGGACCTTTAAGTTGTTTCAAAGTTCAAAATTACATACTGGACCTTTAACCACATTTTTAACCAATTGAGATTACCATTACCATTACCTTGCTCTGGAGATGTCTGAGGGGAATCTTCAGGTGGTGGGTTGCTTGTAGAGGCGCATCCACAACTGTCACCTGCAGGGGGAGATGTGAATCTTGGTTAGCAAAGATTTGCGATTGAGACAAACTTGACAAAATTGATCATTGCTATGACCCTAGTAAAGAGTATTATAGCCATCATTCTGAGAGAAAATGTAGGTTGCTCTGCATTTTCTCTACATCCCTGTTCAAAGATAGCCACTGCAAGCCAGAGCTGTAGCTTACTTTGGCTATAACCCTTGGGTTTTTGGACTTCCGAGTCACACTGTTTTGTGAGTGTGTTGAGACGGCCAGTAGGCTATAACATTACTGCTATAGCATTAGACCACACAGATATTCATAACTTCCTACTCATTTGTCTCCTGCTGTACCCTTAACGCTTTGGCTCTAGCCTTATGATTGAATACATTTACTTCTGACCACACAATTATAAATCTGCTGTCCAGTGTTAGCATACTGTAGCTATATTATCAAGCATCATTTCTACACAACATGTCTATGCAGCACATGAGGAGTAGTGCCCACTCAAGGGCAACTCACGCACTTCCTGATATGGAGTTACAGGAGATGGGGTCGCTGGTGGAGCGTACGATGTGAGCCAGCTTGCGGTACCTCCTGGACCGGAGCATGCGCGGTCTCTCAGCGGGAGAGGAGCTGCTGCGCGCTGAGGTAGAGGGGGGCTGCGAGACCGGGGAAGAGGAGGAGGATGCGGACCAAACGCTGAAGCACAGCCGAGGGCCACGAGGCCGGGCGGGGGGGGATGGAGGGGGCAAAGCAGGGGGGCTGTGGGCCGTGGCTGCCCCTACGGAGGCTGAGGTTGCAGAGGTAGAGGCACAGGGCGGGGCAGGAGGAGGAGGAGGGACAGGGAGAATAAGCTTCCTACTGGCTCTTTCTCTGAGGTGTGTGTATGTGGCTGCCTCGTGCTCCTGTGTGCTGATGTTCTCTGAGGACCAGTCTGGCGAGCGGGGCATGGAGTCCTGCGTGTGCGAGGATTCGCTGTAGCCACCGTCGTCGGGGCGAGCAGGCCCGTGTTGGGGGAGGGAGCAGCGGGCGCTGAGCTCCAGACTGGTGCAGCTCCCGTCAGTGGGGGCAGTGCGCTGGGTGCCATAGGGGGAGGAGTCAGAGCCCTGCACCTCCAGGGAACAGAGGTCCTCTGAGGAGCAGCTGTGGTCTGGTATGTCTGCCACCTCGGACACCATCAGAGAAGCACTGTCCACCGAGGCTACATGGACAAGAAACAACAGAGCATCAGCTGCATAAAACAGGCCTAAACAGTAAATATGGCATATTCCTCCAGGCGAGATAAACATGTTCACTCAGTGTGAACAGTGCGGAGGAGGAGCCTGTTGACAGACCTGTCAGTAGCTCTCCCTTACCCTGAGTACTGAGGCCAGCGGTGGTGTTCCTTTCACAGAGACTGGACTCAGTAGCCTGCTGATCAAGGCTGGTAGTGAACTGCAAAGATTAATGGATAGACACACACACACACACACACACACACACACACAGTTAGTGTAGTAGTAGTTTCAAGGATGACAAACTAACTAACACACACTGCCAGTGGGACCTGTCAGTAAACGAGGCAACAGAATAATCCTTCTAATGTTTTCACCCTTGTTAAAGACGAGGAACAGGAGGGAGAGGAGGTGACTCCCTTTAGAGAACATCTGTTTGAGACCTCGGCTCCTGCCTAGAACATCTGGAAACCAAATCCTCAGTACCACAGTCTGGCCTGTAGAGGGCTCTCAAAGAACACATTACCCTCAAGACTGCATCAATATCTCAGCATCAGGAGAAACCTCCCAATTTTTGGAACCTTTTCCCTGAAGTGTGCATTCCCTTCATGGATTTAAAACCAATGGAATGGCGTAGGCAGGGCTCTTACACCCAAGCACAAGTGCACGCATCAGGAACAAGGGTGGAGCGTTGGAACACTAATAGAGATACTGTAGAGTGTAGAATGACATATCATTTTCACAATTGCCTGTCTTCCACTATAATAACAGTGATTATAAATGAATATATTTATCTAATTGAAAAATGATTATAAAAATGATTTATTTGAGCAATTTTTCAATATTCCGGTTATTTTAGCAATACATCTACATTTCAGTTTACACATCAAAGGTAATGTGTCAGTGCTTTAATTTAATCTGTAGTCCCTGGTCAGGTTTAAACAGATAAAATGAAAATGTCATCATCAATACATAAAGACAAAAACACAGCATCACATTAAATAAATACATAACAGATTATAGAAAGGGTGCAAGAATTAAGCAAGTTATGTTTACATACGTATGTTTGATTAAAAGATTTGGGTTTCTGTTCAAAAGTATGCCAGTTAGTAAAGGCTTTCTGTCAGTTAGTAAAGGCTTTCTGTCAGTTAGCACAGGCTTTCTGTAGGCAGAATGTTTCAATGTGTCGCTGGTGACTCTGACAGAGATATTTCCAGGCTGATCCAAATTAGCACCTTTGTGAATAGATTCTTAGATGAGACTCTTTGGTATGAACTCTTCAGAATATTATATGATCCTTTATGAATATATTAATATAACCTCTTAATGATAACAATTACTCTATTCTTTTAGAAAGAATCCCACTCCTCTTCTGTAATTGTATTGACATTTGACAGTGTTAATTGTCATAATGGTGGGAGCAAGTTTGGCAGTGAAATGCCAATTAACCAAATAACCATTCAATGTTAAAAAAAACATGTCAATGTTACAGCAATACACATGTGTTTTGACTCTCCACTTTACCAGTGTATTGGAGCCAATTCCAGAATTCTGAATTTAACCCAAACCCCGGCTAACACTCATCTTCTATCTAAATTGAAATAAACATTCTCTAACCAGCTTGTTGTGTATTGCGTCTCCTCTCCCTCTCCCTCTTTTCCTATTTGTGTCTCTATTTGTCTTTGTAGTAAACATGTACACAGGGCAGTCACCACAGTACAGTATTTGATAGTGACAGAGGTCCAAATCGATCATCATAGTACAGAGTTCAATAGTGGGAGAGGTCCAGATCTTTTCTCCGACTCAGAAAGAGGTTTGATTGCATAGGACACTGAGCTAGAGTGGTAGAGTACTCACCTGACTAGCAGGAGTGTGTCCCACCACAGACTCGTACGGAGGGGGCAACTCAGAGGGATACAGTGTCCCTGGGCTGTTGATGGGCACACCATATATCGCACTGAAGGGGGAGTGTGGAAAGTCTAGATGTAGACTTCTGGGTGAGAGAAACAGGAAGGAGTTACTATTAAAGTTATATAATAATACATTATATATTTTTAAAAACCTTGCAACAACAACATGGGGTTCTATAGTTCACATGCAGGGCCATCTTCGCTCTGAACATCCATTCAAGTACACTGTCTTCACTACATTCTCAGTAGAACATAAGCAGAATATAATTCTGTAGGGTGGCAGAATAGAAATACCTTCATCCTCTAAAACACACAAATCCATTCCATAGGTGAAGAGGATTTGTAATACCATATATGACAGACACATGTTCACAGGCAGAGATACCCACAACAACAAACAAATAATTTGACCACCAATCAGAACTGAACAGAGGTCATCCATCCTTTACTTCTGCACCCTGGTTTACACAGACTATGTCATTATTATCTTTTGGGCCTAAATGTCGTTGGTTATATTGATCTCTTGTCTGTCCTTGTACCAAAATGGTATCAATTAATTTGATGTACATATCCATTTAATATGCTAATATTACTTGGTATAATTACCTATACATGTCATGTCCATGGATTTCACTCTGACTGCTACTGAATGTGGGTGTAAAATAAACAAACATAGAAACATTTCATATGGTGACAAATAGCTAAAGATGCTGTATTTGACATATGCATGAGATCTCCATCCTCATCTAAAGTGGCAGTATGAAATACAACCTGTCTAAAGCAATCATCCAGTGCATGATGATGTCATGGCATTCCCCTCCCCCTTCGCTGGGAGATTCCATAAACTGTTCCTCTGCTTGTTTATATTTACGGCCTAATTGATAACCAGACATGGCTCTTCGCCAAACAGCTACAGTATACTCTCAAGGGTTGAAATCATACAGACTCTCTTAATAGAGGAAGGGGATCAATGGCAACTTTACACCATGCCATGGATGTTACTGATGTTCAACAAAGTAGAACATTCTGACAATATACATTTATCATTGTGAGTGGCTATACAGACCGAAGGGCTTCTCAGAAAAGTAAGATTCTGTAATTAGTACATTTTTGGACTCTTACATTAATGATATACAGTGGGTGAAATAAGTGTTCAATACATTTAAAAAAAATTATTCAATTATTTCCAGCTATTCACATGAAATTTAGACCAGACAAACTCAATAAAACTACACAGCTAAAGAAATTGTAACACACCAATCCACCAATGCCTGAAGAAGGTCTATGACTGAAAGCTTATTAATAAATTAATCATCATTAATAAACTAATGATTTTTGCACAGATTTGAGTGTGCGGATGCTGCTTTTTTCACTCTATTCAACACACCAATCTATAAAGACGTTATGTGCAATAAAGGGGAATGACGCAGGAAAGAAGTATTGAACACGGATCAAGAGGCTTCCGGTATGAAAAAACTCTCACAGTGATCAGGTGGGACTTCAACACAGACAGTCTTTAAATCTTGAAGATTCCAGGGGGGCCTGCTGATGAATCTTGATATTCAGTTCCTCAAGTTTTCTATTGGATTTAAGTCTGGCTATTGACTAGGCCAGTCCAACACCTTTATTCTCTTTCTTTTGAACCAATTTAGAGTCTCCTTTGCAGTATTCTTTTGGATCGTTGTCCTGCTGTAGGTATGGTATTTTTAGGATCATGCAGAGCCATTTCTCCTCCGAACATGGTGTATCGTAATTGTTGCTGAAAGGATTTTTGTCTCATCTGAGCAGACTACATTCTCTCAGTAATCTACAGGCTTCTCCAAATGTTCTGTAGCAAACTTCAAACAAGATGCCTTTTCTTAGGTAATGGAGTCTGACTGCCCAGTCAGAAATCTTAGGAGAAGCTGCTGTGCGTGGCCAGTTGATGGTCAACTGATGTTCCTTCCACTTGCGGATCATGACCCCAATGGTGCTTACAGGAACATTTAGGAGTTGAGAAATCCATCGGTAGCCAGTACCATTACTATGCTGCTCAACAATCTTGTGGCGATTGATTCTAATTAGCACAGGTAGGAGAACTCATTAGTGGCAAAAGCTGGTTAGGTGCTTTTTTCTTACGGTGTTCAAATGGTTTTTTTCCTGTGTCATTCCACTAAAGAAAATAATTAAATTCTAATTTTATAATGACACATACATAATAATAATATATATTTTTTTCTATTATTTATTTTATCTTATTATTTTATCTTATTATCTTATTATTTTTATCTACTGAATGTTACAATTTTAGCTGTGTAGTTTATTGAGTTAATACCAATGTCTGGTCTAAATTTCATGTGAATAGCTGCAATGGAAATATGTTTATTATATAAATTGTTGATGTGTTGAATGCTTATTTCCCCCACTGTATATCTAGTGATTCTTGAAGAATATTACTTATAAATGTCTCATGAGCTTAGTTCAACTGTCTTGCCCCACCCGAATCCAACATATAATCTTGTTTTACTCCATTGTTTGTAAACAATACAATTGTAAACAAATACTGTATAGCTTCAAAACATGGTTAAAACTATAATTTTTATCTCATGGATGGTCAGTCCTTGCATCCATGGCTCTGTCTATGAAATTAAGATTTCATAGATATTTCACAGACATTTCTGCAGCCCCATCGCTCAGCTGTTCCCCCAAACAGTGGCGGAAGCCCACTTTGTTTGACTTATAGATTGCACCTTTAATGTACAGTCACCACAAAGAAAATGTATGAAAAGACTTAAACATAAAAAAATACATCTTTTAAAGGTTATGCTCTGCTGATGCATTCTATCACACAAAACATAGGTTTCTAATCAAATGGCAATAAAGAATCAAACTAGGTACTGTAGCTAGTGTACTGTATCAAACAGAACCAGAAGGAGATACCACACCCAGTCCTTCAGAGAGCCGCCATGTAATGTCATGAGAAGCAGCTTAGGCTTAGGGTTTTAAAGTCAGGTGTTCTGTGTAGTGTGTCTGTACCTCTGTCCGTCCATCACTGGGGTGCAGGTGTACTCTGGGGGATAGTAGGGGGGTGGAGGGATGGGTGGGATGAACTCATCAAAGTCAAGGGTCTGGTGCAGAATAGTGCCGTGGGGCGTCATGCAGTCGGCGCTCAGGGCTCGTGCTCTGTGTGGCATGAACTAAAATAAACAAAGACAGAAATACAGATTCTATTTCATACAGTCTTCCATAATTACCACCACCACCACCACCACCACCACTGTCTCTTCACCTCATTCTCAAGCTTTACTCTGTGAAAAAATGATTTGTTAATTTCAACAGGAGGCTGTCCATAATAACGTTCATTTACACAATGCAATTTATTTATGGAGTTGACAAAGGAACTATGCAGCAGCAGCATACGTCATCTGTGCCTAGTCTTCAAGGGTAGGGCTAACAAAGCACGACAGACACAACACCTAGCTGGTGGAAAATGGTGTTTTAATCAATAAGTGTTAAGTCTGAATGTTAGTCAGACAAGCTTTGGTACCTTCCTGGGAGCTGCTATTTTTCCTTGTGAAATGGGAATCAAGCCAGATTGAGAGGCATTTCTGAGTGCACTGGGGATAGGAGGAGACAGGTCCTTTGTCCTTCACCCTCCTGTGACCTTACCGCTACACATTCACGTTTAATCTCTCCTGGTCTGTGTTTTTAAAACAGCGGCGCATCTCACATTCCTCCTGCTCACCATGAGACATGCCATTGAGAAGTTCAGACTCAACCTGTCTGCTTTGAAGTTCAGATATGACTTTGAGAAATGTGCCTGATCTAATATAATATAACTATTATAATCATAATAATAATGATGATTCAATGTAAACCCGTTTTAGACCAAGTAGTTATCAATTGTGTTGAATTAATTGAGAATTGTTTCTTTTTCCCCCCCAGAAAGGAACCCTTGTTAAATTTACCCTAGGGTAAATAGCTGAAAATAGGGCTGGAAAATCCTCCCAAATAATACATTTTATTTGTAACAATATCTGCACTCATCATTTACATGTTTGGGAAACAGAATGTATTACTATTTAGCCATTTAAGATGAAGAAGCTGAACCAGGTGCAACAGCAAATACACTGTATAATGGTCCTCTAAGCTAATGGGCATGTACCTCATTGTGTCGGTCAATGTCTGTGTAACTGGGATCACTAATGATTTCTTGCATTTCCACCCAGCACTCTGAGATGAGACTAATCCCCTGCTGCTCTTGCGAGCTGAGGCACCTGCCCTTTACCTGCTCCTATCCTATCTCCTTTTCCCCGCCCTATCCCCATCCCCATCTCAACCACAGCCCCAGCCTTACACTATAGTATGTTTGCGTGAATTAAGGAGAGAGAGAGTTTAAAAACAATTGATTTTGTTTTCCTTTGTTGAAAATTAAAATGTGTTAGCTCTATGAATGGTACACTATGTCAGATAATGGACCATTCTATAGTGAGATGCATTTTATAGGCAGACAAGGGACATTTATACTGATATAAGTCTTGTGGAAGAATAATTGCCTGTGTTCTATATCTTCCAAAACATTTGAACCCCTACATACACAACATGGGCCTTGAAGGTTCATCCCACATTTAATATCACATCGCTAACCATATAACCATAGCTTTACATAAGCATAAGCATAATTCAACGTAACATAATATCACACACTTGGACTGTACAATTACCATGTACTGAAGTATAACACTCATGTTGGGTGTGCATTTTCAAGTCTCCTTGCACCTTGGTTTCCACCACAAAGATGTACAGTATATACTGGAGTGACAAAAACAAACATCCCCACATTAAATACGTCTATTAACAATGGCACGATGTGTGGCATATAGATGCAGCCAGCATCAATTCAGGGGATGTGGCAAGACATTTAATTTGTAAGTACCGGTATCTAAATGATATAGGCCTATATGGGAAACGTGTTGCTCATGAGGGGCTGCAAATGTGTACCAACTTTCCTGACTATAGCTCAAACGTGACAGAAGATAATGCTTATGCTGAAATTTGGAATTTCAGTTGTTATTGCAGCATCCCCTTGGGCCAATCAGTATCGTTTGGGAATTTCAGTTGTTTACTACAGCACCCCCCCTGGGACAATCAGTGTAACTTTGTAAGTGGATCTCTATGCAAGATGCATCATTCGCCCATGTTTGTTTAAAATTCACCCAGTGAGCAACATACTAACTGAGGGAGACAGATCCACAGTCCCTGTAGGGGACAATGAATGAATAAATACAATTGAAATGTGGGGTGAAGACAATCTTTGTAGCCATTCCAATTTGTTGGTTTTCTTTTGGCAGTGGGGATACTACCATTCCACCTGTCATCTAACTCGAAGTGGAAGTCAATCTGTGTTGAAACCATTGCTCAGAAGGACACACAGAGCATGGCCATGTTGATTTCCCTGATGACGGAGAACAATTTAGGTTTTGGGAACAGAGACATTGTTCCAGTCGTAGTGGAGAGAGGGTCATTTTAAGGACAGCGTGCCTTTTACAGGGGACACATTACAACCACGGCGAGGGAGCATTTCCCTTCCAAACTCTCCATAGTGTTCAGTGTACAGATTGTGAAAAGTGTGAAGAACATTAAACGGTTAAGATGTGATAGGTGCCCTTCATCATGTGTGTTGACATACGTTAGGCCACGCTGACACAATTCAAGATGGTCACGCCGATAGGATTCATACAGAACCTCAGCGGCGGCCACAGTCTGAGGCTGAGGATTAGGAGCCAGCGTTATTAGACCAGGCGTGTTTACCTTTCATGATTGTTCTGATAGGCTTGTGAAGGCTGCAGATCACACTCATTCAATCCGAGTCAGCCAAAGACAAAGTGTACATTGTGTTCCCCCCTCCCTCCATCACACTTACCATCTGCAACACATCGGCAGAGACCATCTGCATACAGCACATGGCGGTGGCCAGGGCACAGACGATAGTGGAGATGACATTCAGGGCGCACACACTGAACAGGAGCTCCTGCAGCACCCAGGGAAAAGGGAGAGATGGAGAGGAGGGAGAGGGGGGCGGGGGGTTACATTTTGCGCTGCAGGGAGGAAGGATAAGCTATGAATACAGCTAGAGAACAAAGAGGGAGAGAGAGAGTGAAAAAGAGGCAACAAATGGAGGAGAGCGGTGAAGGTGACAAAGACAATGGTGAGGCCATCGCTAGGGCAACACAATAAAGTAAATACCAGCAGGTGGGGCACTCCAGAGGGAAGATAGATATCACACTACAAACAGCACATGTAGCCCCTGAATGTCAGAACAATCCAACCAGTCCTTAGCTGCACATCACACACATCATCTCCTGCCGTCTCTTCAGCGTTCCATCCTCTTTATCTCAATAAGCCATGTGGGTATGAAGCAAATATGAACACTTCAAGTCATACAAACCTCTAAGGCACCAACAGCAGCCCAGTCTGGCTGCTTTGAGCTCCTGTCAGCTGCAACTCATATTGTTCCTTGCAATATCTTTTTATGAAAAGAGACACCCACACACTGGTCAGGATCTTTTGCAGAAATGTTCTCAAGCTCTATTTTTTCCGCTATGGGAGAAACAGTTTTTGTTTTGACTGGTGATTACCATTGGGAGGCAACTAAATTCTAACATACTTGAGGTTATGGTAATGATCTGAGTGTCTAGAGCACGCCTCAGAGACAGTGTTTAGGAGCTCAGAGGAGGAGTAGTCAGAAGAGGTAAGGTTTAGTAAAGTGTACCTAGTAATATATATGAACAGATACAAGCATAAGTCTTTTAGTGCTAATACTGTAGGTAGGTAGACCTGTCCACCTGAATTACATCTAGCTAATCATTATTTTCTAGTTGGCTCACAAAGCTGCATTATTTATCTTGTCCTAACAACTATAATAAAAGTGGAGATTCAAAACAAACTACCGTACATAAAATGCCTTCCTTTGTAGGCTAGCGTCAAAATAATCAGATGCAATAACAATTACATCTGAGCCCAGAACAGTTTTTACATCTGGTCTGGCATCAGTTTTTTGTCCAACCTGAATTAAGTACTGACTTAAAATCAACCTCCTTGTTAGCTTGTAGTTACTAAGCCAAGACCAGTTTCAACATCAGGCCTGCTGTTACTGTGTCATATGGTATTTTTCTGGGGTCAATGAATGTCTGACTATCTACCATGATATGATGTTTTTCATCACATCTTTTTTTTTTTACCAACTTATTCATTGTTGTCAGTTGTGTGAATGTACATTAGGCTTGCATATGTTTGAGCATTATATGAAATCAGGGTAATGTGAAGTGTACCGATATGTATGCTGCACAGAGCTCAAACATGTCAGAAGCAGGAAGGCTTGGATCTTAACTGTGAAACTGGGAACTTTCTTTACTGTAAAAACAAAAGGCACCTGCATTGCACATGTGAGGATAAGTTACTGCTGTGTTTTCCTACTTAACTTGCATTTGCATATTAACGTGGTAAATCATGTCAGGGTTGCAACTGTAATAATACCTTTAAGGAAGCCGTTAATAGGCTGCTCATATCGTGTTTAAACTCCCTGAACAATCCTGCCTGAAGCTGATCTGAGGTCAGGGAATTAGACAACCAAGGTGAGAGACTCCCCGCTGGAATTCAGCAGTTAACTGAATCCTCCTTCTATACTCATTACTCAATATTACATGCAATGACAAGAAAGCCATTTAGAAAGATAACATTTAAAAAGTGTGAATAGTGTGAACATTTAAAGTTCTATGGCAAGTTCTAAACAAGTGACATCAGTACAGTATCAGTATATACAGTAACGGTATATACAGTATCAGTATATACAGTGGTGCCCTGCGTAAGTAATGGGACAGTGAAGCATCTTTTCTTCTTCTTTCTGCACTCCAAAAACGTGTATTTGAAATCAAACAATTACGTTGACGTTAAAGTAGCGATTTTCAGTTTTTTGGGGGTATTTGTGTACATAATAGTTTCACCATTCAGAAATTACAACATGTTTTATGCATAGTCCCCCTATTTCAGGGTACCCAAAAGTAATGGGACAATTGACTTGACAGGTGTTTCTGGTAAGTCAGGTGTGTTCCATCACATCATTTGTGCAGACAGGTATTGATTCTAGGCTTTGCATTTGCCTTCGGAGTCTGCTATTGATGTTTTTCAACATGAGGACATAAAAACCTACCCAAAACCTCAGGCTTACCAAAATCAATAGTTTGGAATATCATTAAAAATAGAAAAAAGCAAAGTTGATTAATAATTAATGCTCCATAATTAATAAAAATGCCAACACACCTGTCCCACTGATCAGGAACACTCTCCATGACGTAGGCGTCAATATGTCAGAGACTACAGTCCGCAGACTGGTGACTAGTGACAAGGGGGCCACCCTAACACACTGCCTCCCATGCTTTGAGATGATTTAGGCTTTTTATTTTTTAACAAAAGCTAATTGGGGAAAGATTTACTATTAATATGTTACGGTTACAAAATGGTGACAGTGGCAAGACAAACTGAACCATTGTGTAGACTGCTTTCAAGGTTAAGAGACAAACAGAACTGAGTCTATGGGCTAAAAAAAAATCTAAAATTTGTGCAGATCTCAGGAAAATGTTATCAGTGCAGTGAGAAGAGGAGGGGAGGAGAGTGAGAAGAGGAGGGGAGGAGAGTGAGAAGAGGAGGGGAGGAGAGTAAGAGGAGGATGGCAAAGGAGCAGGGGACGGCTTGCCAACCAGGTCAGTTGCCATCTTTGACTGGTATGACTACACGGCTAGCCGATGTCAGTGTGACAATGGACCACAGTTCAGGTTGGTGGCTTGCCACTGTTGGACCATTGCAAAGTAGACATGCCGACAGGGCCACTGACTCTGCCGACAGCAGGCCACTCATGGGCTACCCACAAGCTTGCTGGCTGGGTTACAACAAGCACACTGTACAACACCTATAAAACATGTATCTTTCAAAACACCACACATACACACAACATCTGTATAGAATGTATCCGAATGTGTATCAAAACAAAGAAATGACATTTGCAGGCACATGCGTTGACAGACACACTCTGACACAGACTCCCACATCCCCACCCACCTTGAGGCGTAGGCGTATGGTGTTACAGTCCCTCAGGGGGTTCAGCTTGAGGGTCTCTCCCAGGTTGCTGCAGCTGGAGCTCTGGTGCTGCAGCTCACAGCATACACACACACCATCATGGTCAATCTTAATCTGGTGGAGAGGAAGGACATGGGTAAATGAGTGGGGGTGGGGTACAATGTTTAGTACTCAGTTCGCTTACCCGCCTTTACTGAACAGTAGATCTCTCCCTCTACTGTAGATCTCTCTCACATCACGATTAGAAACATCTTGTACCCTGTTTTGTAGATCTCTATCTTGTCAACATTTGACAGTGACATTTCTGGCCGTATAAAATATGAGCAGGTGCAGACGGAGTTGCGGGTCTATGACTGAGGTCTCTTTTGAAGGAGAGAGTGTGGCCTCACTAGCTGCTTGTACGTTACTGTGGTACATCTGAGAGAGTCAGAGCATGCTTTTGCCAAAGAAATGTAAAAACCCAAAGACTTAACAAAAACTAAATGACCGCCTGTGACGCCCACGAGGCAGACTGGCGAGTGCAGACCAAGACGGGTTACAGAGAGCAAGTCATCGTTAGTTAAGTAGATCCACTGTAGAGGGACAGATTATGTCTATTCATCACACGAGACAGATCTACTGTACAGTAGGGATAGGTTATAAGGCAGTGATTTGTAAAGCTGAGTTTACAAGCGAGATACCTTACTACATGACCCAGATTGTAAGAAAGCAGGACGTGAACTTACCCAGCATGGGCTAATTGCATTAGGGAGGAAAGCACATTAATATTTCAGTCATAGTGGGGGGATGGTCTCCAAGGGGCCATGTACAGTATGAAGCAAGCTTCGTCTCATATGCTAATCAGTGTAGTCAACTGGTTAAGTGGTGCAGGTGACATCTCTGTGCCTTGGTGTTAGCCTGGCCCTACACCTAGTCCTACCTGGCCACTACGGTTATTCAGGACTACGTCAGTCCTGAATTAATCTCTGAGTCCATTAATCTCTCAATCGAAATTCTGGGGGCGCATGAAGTACCGTAAACTTTGTAGTAGTCACATGTGAGCAGACTGGGCCCTGGGCCCTGGACAGTCTGGACGGATTGATGGCAGCTGCTGGATTGAAATCAGGTGTAGTGCTGAGGCACAAATGTGTACATTTCAAGCCTGCAAACTGCGACACTTTAAATGAATGTGCAATAACACTATGTGCAATATGACAACCCTAGGGTACATAAGGTTCAGAGAATAGGAAATGTTAGAATAGGTATAGCATAGCATAGAGTACAGCACAGTGTTTTATTTGTATAGTATAGTATAGTGGATAGTGTACATACCGGTAGCCTTTATTTATGTAAACCAGCTCCTCTCCCTTCTTGTTTTTTAGTTTGTTTTTCCTAGCACCAGGGGAGCCCCCCCTCCCAAATTTCGTTGTTTGGTACCTGTACTATATCAATGACAATAAAGACCAATCATTCATTCATTCATTCATTCACTTACGGTGGGTGTTTTAACACCAACAGTCTGGCAAGACCACCCTGGAAGTGACTGATTTGTGCTTAAGAAGACTGTCAGAGGGTGTATCATGCATGACCCATGGCACGTTTTTAGGCAGTGTGTCCAGCTCCAAATAACCTTTATAATAAGGCATTTATGGACTTCAAATGCAAACATCAGTCTGATGTATTCACCACTCATGTATGTTTCTGAATGGCCGTATGACTGAGGAACTGAGGTAGTAGTTGACTAAAACAAGGGCTGTTCCTTGTGATAGACTCCTGGTTAGACCCTTTGTGAATTGAGAAAGGTCACATGAGGCGCCATTGAGGATACAGAGTTATTATTACTGAACAAGGAATGGAAATTAATTCAAATGAAGGTAGCTTGCTAGCAATGACTAAATAGCATGGCTTATTAGCTAGGCCTATAGGGTCAAGTCTGTTTGGCAGTGGAATGTCTTTTAGAAGCTAGTTATGATTTTACTGGTTCTGGAGGTTTAAAACCTTTTTACGTGATTGGGGCCAGATCTTCCGCAAGCTATACAAATCATATTTATCATGATATTATCATAATTTATTATTGCTTCATTAATTCGAAAAGAAACCGAATCGTTTTTGTGACATGCGTTCCTTTGTGTTTTCTGCTTGATGGATTTGGGGGGAATTTCCACTATTGCAAAATGTGAAGAATAAACATTGTTTGTTTATCTGCAGTGCGGGATGGATGGAGTCCCTGTCATTGGGTCTGTCCGTGCTAGGGTTGAAGAAGGGTAGAATGGAGCAAAGAATAGGGGCCATGCTCTGGATTACAGAATGCAGCACACTGTATACAGAGCCTCAGCCTGCACTGAGCACAGTGCCAATAAAACCCCACACAGCAGAGGGCTCACATAAACACTGGCTGGGAGTTTGTGCTGTTGTGTTGCAGTAAATAATCCTGTGATGGCCATCCATTCATCAACCACAATGGCCAGCATACAAGCACACTGGGCTATTCAGAGTAGGATCTGTGTATCATAGTAATGAAAAATGTGTTCAAATCTGAACTCGATTAATTCTTTATAAGCTATTAAACAGACCAAATGAGACCTGGATTTATGGATGTCAGTCTAAGAGAAGTGAAAGACTTACAGAGCTATGACTCTCTACGCTGTGCTTAAACTCCTACAGTGAGATCCAGTTGGGCCGTGCCACGTGAAACGAGCTGCCCTGTGGCTGGGAGTCAGCGGAGGCTCCTAGCCTTCCAGCCTCAGCTGAAACAGCCGTCGCCGCTGTGAAGAAGTGTCCCCCCCCGCTGCTCAGGTATTTATAATACAACTGAAAAAGGAATATCCTGCTACCTGCTGCATCTTCTATGTGCAGATGTACTTTTGTTTTCCATCATAATGAAAGCTGCCACCCCCAGACAAATGGAGACAGCTCTGCCCCAGACTGATTATCATTATGATATGATTATGTTTTTCTTAATAATTAAAGTGTGAGCTCCAGTGGGTAATCAGCCAGCCAGACGGCGCAGAGCCCTAATATTAATAAGGACATGGAGTGGCTGGCTGTTAATATTTATTTTTACAGTGAGGTGGCACTCTGCAGCCTAATGAGGTTGGAGTGAGAGAGATCCCAGAGTGGCTGGGTCTCTCAGCACTGAGGCCCAGGCTGCTCATACAGCTCCTCCTTCAGAGGGCCTCTGCCAGGCTCCATCAGAGGGCCCCTTCACTGGCCCTGTATGTGGGAGACAGGGGAGGCTGGTGGAGGCAGAGATCGGAGGACCGGCTCATTGTGATGCATGGAATGGCATGAGGAATGCGTCAAACACACACACGTATGGCATGACCCACGTGTTTGATACCATTCCTCATTCCATTCCATGCATGACAATGAGGCCCATCTGATCCGGTTTCTACCTCTGCCAGCCTCCCCTGGCGGGAGAGCCCAGAGGGGGCGGGGGTGGGGGTGGGGGTGGGGGGCCTGGGGGGCCTGGGGCGTCTCACCAGCTGACAGTCCTCCAAGGAGTTGACCAACTGGGCATTCTGACAGGACAGTATGGAGCCAGCCAGGTTGAGCATCACACACACAGCCGACAGCAGCATGAAGAAGGTGATCTAGGAGGAGAAAGACAGAGAGGATCAACAGAGAGGATCAACAGACTGGAACGATTACAGAGCAACAATGGACAAACACAAGGATATTGGAACGAGAGGCGGGGTAGAGTAGCTTGTCATAAGCGGGGATCGAACTCAGGACCTCCTGCTTGCCAACGGCCTCTCTAGTTAGAATACTGCCCCAAGAGAGTTAAGGAGCTTGGCGGAGATGCTAACGGGTCCTACACAGGGCTGTTACAATACCATGTCCTCTGGGAGCTCTACAGTCGTTTATTAGTTTGTTTCATTCATTTTGATACAGTTTTCTCATAACATGCCAAAAAACGGAAAACACATAAAAACAGAAACTTTTTTCTCATTTGCACAACTTGAGAATTGCCATCATGCGGCCCTTTCCACCAGGCCGTGTCCCATATGCACCGTATGCACAGTGAGAGTAAACAACAATCAATACAGACTGATTGACTGATTACAGTAAGTTGACGGGGGGGACGGGGACGGGGGGGGAGGACGGAACAGATGACCACCAAAATCAATAAGCTGTTTCAAAAGGCTGTTTCATCTAAGATAAACATCATCTAAGACAAACATCACCTAACAGTACCTATGGTCTGGCTTCCACAACACACTTCTCACATCACGTGACAGAAACCATTTCTGTTTTCACAGTTACAGTACACTTTCTCGACATCCCAAATGGTCCCAAGGTCTCTGCCGGTGAATAGCACCCGCAGACTGTACTTGAAACCCTGGCGTCTGATGGCGACGTAGAAGAACCAATCTTCTCCTGAATCCTCTACCCATCTCCCATCAACGCTGCTTCACTGCAGGCTGATAGATCTCCACGGTAGTAATATCCCTGCTCTCTGCACCGCGACCACAATTGCTGTCCCCCACATCTCCCCTCTACTCCCCATTAAAAAACGATTCTCTTTATTATATAGCTGATAGTGCTGGGACATCAATCCTGTTAGGAAAAACACCAAGAACATTTCAGGTCCAGTAAATCACAGTTCAACTGTAATAGTAGGAGATTAAAGCTGCCAGACCCCCTCCCAGGCAGAGCATGGAGCCGTATATCAACCCTGGCCTTCGTTCATCCCCATGTGATTTACAGCAGTGGTCCTCCACCTAGTGGGAATTCAACCGTGGGTGAGGACATTAACCTGGGGACGCCAGCTCCAGACATTAACCTGGGGACGCCAGCTCTAGACATTAACCTGGGGACGCCAGCTCTAGACATTAACCTGGGGATGCCAGCTCCACACATTAACCTGGGGACGCCAGCTCTAGACATTAACCTGGGGACGCCAGCTCCAGACATTAACCTGGGGACGCCAGCTCCAGACATTAACCTGGGGACGCCAGCTCCACACATTAACCTGGGGATGCCAGCTCTAGACATTAACCTGGGGACGCCAGCTCCAGGATGTGGGAAGACACACTTCACTTAGAAACTGAGGTACACACACACACACACACACACACACACACACACACATACACACATACACACATACACACGTACACACATACACACACACACACACACACACACACACACACACACACAGATGGAGAGGAAGTGCGGGAAGGGAAAAACATGAGAGCAAGGGAAAGGGGGGAAGGGGGGGAAGATGAACTAAACTGATGGAGCGATAAGTTGAAGTGCTTTTTTTCACCATGGCAGAAAATTGGAAGATTGAAAGGTTGATTGGTGGGATGGAGGTGAACAACAGTATTGGAGGAGAAACTAGGCTCAGGCCCGACTCTACGTGCACTGGGACATAATGTTTGGTGTACGTACATAATCCCATAGGATCTTGACAGAAACAGTTTGCCACATTTTAACTATTACATCCTACGACACACAATACAGCTTTTTTTTTGACATTTGTCATTTTCCATTCATTGAGAAAACAGATGAGGACAGGAGTGGCAGACCCGGGATTGGAAGAGCCAGGACCTTCGGGGGGAGAGTGCATGTGCATGTGTGCATAAGAGCGATACCACTAAGCCTCAACACTGCTAAAACTGTTTCTTCAAAAAACTAGAGACTAACTAGACCGTGGGGATTCTTCAACAGTAGATAACCAGGTCTTTAAGACATGCTAACACAGAACTATGGATGAAGACAGAGACAAAGAGGAGTGAGTAGGACGATGAGAATCAGGTGAGAGAAATAAATAGTCAGTGTACAGAACACATGTATTCATTCCATTTCATTGTTGCATACAGATGTGTTGCATGTGCAGATAGTTTCCTAAACATTGATCTTGATGTGTAATATGCCTGAATACCTGAATGCATTTAAATAGTCATATGTTGTTAATGAATCTAGGCTGATTGCATCACGTCATTGAAACCTGCATTGCCTGCGCACACACACACACACACACACACACACACACACACACACACACACACACACCCACACACACACACACACACACACGCACGGCCACACACGCCCACGCCCACAGTGTGTGACACAAACACACAAACAAATGCACGCGCACACCGTGAACCACTGAGAACCTCATGATGAGTTTATTGTTCAGATAAGTGAAAAAAGACTGCTTTAGATGTTTGCAATTACTGTAATCACCCTCAGAGGAAGTGACAGTCACATTATGCTTCAGACGCCTCAGTCCTAACCAAGAAGGAAACGAGCGGCAAGTGGGAATTACATTTTGATTCATTTGACTTAAAATACATCAATTGCTTTACTGAGACTAAAATGAGGCAATGACAACGGCTATAACGGTGCAGATTGTGTCATGCTGACAATGAGGAGAGTGAATGTTCCTCCAAAACAGCAGTCATAAACAGCTTTTTAATGGCTACCTCTCAGGGGTCGCCTCATTGCCAGCTAAGCACAACCAATCAAACACACTGTATTTTTCACCATATGAGTACCTCCATCAGTAGCAATTCAGGTTTAAATTTGCCTTATTTCCATAAGAAAAATAAATTGTATACAATATACCGTTTTATCACCATGTTTACAATCGATAACTACAGCATATGGGTAATTTGTTACATTTCCATTACAGTCAATCAAACCTAGCCAAAATGCTGTCCAAACATTGTACGTAAAATGAAGGAAAAACAACTACAGTATCCCATACTGTTCTTTTCCCCATCTTTAATTCATTATATCTGATTGACATCTGCTTCCGTTCATCAAATATATTCCATCCCTTCTATTCTGTGCATTCTATTCATCATATTCTATAAGGAACAGTGAATAGAAAGATAACAGTGAATAGAAAGGCTCATCGTAAATCCCATTGATGGCTGTATTTATTATCTGTGCCTTGGTTGGCTACCCTGGCTAGGTGAGCGGCCTGCAGACCTCAATCACCACGTAGCCTCTGTCTCTAGGGCTAATTAAAGTGCATGGCTCCACAGCGCTGTGTTATAATTACCATGTGGGATCACATAGCTCTGTTCAACAGCCCCTCATTAATTACTGCTGCGCTGCCCCTTGCATGCCAAACAGACACTGCCAGGCCTGGGCACGTGCCACTCTCAGACGGAGGACATTTACCCAGAATGTAACCCTCTCCGTTTAACACTCACCAGGACCGTGGTATATATCACACTGTTGTTTCCACATTGCAGTGGACCGGGGGTCAGAACGGCAGAGAACGCGCAGCAGAAGGTCTGAACCTTCCACCAGGACCCTAATCGTTGGGTTAGTCATTCCCCTTATGTGAAGTGGTATGGTGTGACTGTCCAAAGGGAGCCGTGGAATTGAAATACGACAGGAAGTGCCGTAGTCATGTACCGTAGACTTTGTCTCTTGTGTCTCGAGTGTGTGGCCCCACAGCGGCGTACGTTTTTCAGCCTTGCTTTTTGCTTGTTTTTTAGAACCTTTACTTCTTGTATCCCTTTTATATTGTTTTATACATTGTATTGCATTGTATTAGTATCTACATACTTTGATTAATACGTTGTCTTTCTGTATTTGATTGTGGAGCAGATTGCATTGCATTCATGTGCGAAATGGGCTTTAATAAAGTTGTAATGATTGATTTAGAGTCAGTCAGGGGCTGTGTGAGGTGGTGATGAGAGGCCAGTCTGTAATGTGGTTAGAGTGCCAGCAGCATCAACACACACTCTCTCCACAAAATGACACCGCACAGTCCAATATGCAAATAAGCGATACATGTAAAGGAACTAATTCACATAAGTACCAAATACTTGCAGCTAGTAATAATGCATCAAACATGCCATTCATTTGACACTTCATATCTTTCCACTTTCTAACCCTCCTCATATCCTCCCCCTACGGCACAAACAGAAAAACAAACCCATAAATCTATCTGTTTATCTGAGGACGAATGCGTCATAGAAGGCCCTTTTGTCTAAGTCGCTAACTTGTCTCAAATGGTGCTGAGAGCCATGCAGCCGAATGTCACCCTACAGCAGCCATGCAGGCAGCTCCTGTCACCAAAGCTCAGTCAGATGTAACATGCTAATTGCAGTGTTGATGGAGCGTTAGCATTCCTCGTGTGGTACATCTGTCTTAGCTGGCAGGCAGACCCTCACAGACACACAGAGGCCTGTGAAGTTCCCAAAGACTAGCTGTGGTGCTAGGCTGTCCTGCATAAGGGACACTGCCCAGAGTACACCTACGATAGGAGAAAGGAGCATGCGAAGGGATCAGATCCTCCACACAAGGCAGGGGGAGAACCAGGCATACAAGGCAGGGGGAGAACCAGGCACACAAGGCAGGGGGAGAACCAGGCACACAAGGCAGGGGGAGAACCAGGCACACAAGGCAGGGGGAGAACCAGACACACAAGGCAGGGGGGAGAACCAGGCACACAAGGCAGGGGGAGAACCAGACACACAAGGCAGGGGGAGAACCAGGCACACAAGGCAGGGGGAGAACCAGGCACACAAGGCAGGGGGAGAACCAGGCATAGAAGGCAGGGGGAGAACCAGGCACACAAGGCAGGGGGAGAACCAGGCATAGAAGGCAGGGGGAGAACCAGACACACAAGGCAGGGGGAGAACCAGACACACAAGGCAGGGGGAGAACCAGACACACAAGGCAGGGGGAGAACCAGGCATAGAAGGCAGGGGGAGAACCAGGCACACAAGGCAGGGGGAGAACCAGGCATAGAAGGCAGGGGGAGAACCAGACACACAAGGCAGGGGGAGAACCAGACACACAAGGCGGGGGGAGAACCAGGCACACAAGGCAGGGGGAGAACCAGGCACACAAGGCAGGGGGAGAACCAGGCACACAAGGCAGGGGGGAGAACCAGGCACACAAGGCAGGGGGAGAACCAGGCATAGAAGGCAGGGGGAGAACCAGGCACACAAGGCAGGGGGAGAACCAGGCATAGAAGGCAGGGGGAGAACCAGGCATACAAGGCAGGGGGAGAACCAGACACACAAGGCAGGGGGAGAACCAGACACACAAGGCAGGGGGAGAACCAGGCATAGAAGGCAGGGGGAGAACCAGGCACACAAGGCAGGGGGAGAACCAGGCATAGAAGGCAGGGGGAGAACCAGACACACAAGGCAGGGGGAGAACCAGACACACAAGGCAGGGGGAGAACCAGACACACAAGGCAGGGGGAGAACCAGGCATAGAAGGCAGGGGGAGAACCAGGCATACAAGGCAGGGGGAGAACCAGACACACAAGGCAGGGGGAGAACCAGACACACAAGGCAGGGGGGAGAACCAGACACACAAGGCAGGGGGAGAACCAGGCACACAAGGCAGGGGGAGAACCAGACACACAAGGCAGGGGGGAGAACCAGACACACAAGGCAGGGGGAGAACCAGGCACACAAGGCAGGGGGAGAACCAGGCACACAAGGCAGGGGGGAGAACCAGGCACACAAGGCAGGGGGAGAACCAGGCACACAAGACAGGGGGAGAACCAGACACACAAGGCAGGGGGAGAACCAGGCACACAAGGCAGGGGGAGAACCAGGCACACAAGGCAGGGGGAGAACCAGACACACAAGGCAGGGGGAGAACCAGGCACACAAGGCAGGGGGAGAACCAGACACACAAGGCAGGGGGAGAACCAGACACACAAGGCAGGGGGAGAACCAGACACACAAGGCAGGGGGAGAACCAGGCATACAAGACAGGGGGAGAACCAGACACACAAGGCAGGGGGAGAACCAGGCACACAAGGCAGGGGGAGAACCAGGCACACAAGGCAGGGGGAGAACCAGACACACAAGGCAGGGGGAGAACCAGACACACAAGGCAGGGGGAGAACCAGGCACACAAGACAGGGGGAGAACCAGGCACACAAGGCAGGGGGAGAACCAGGCACACAAGACAGGGGGAGAACCAGACACACAAGGCAGGGGGAGAACCAGGCACACAAGGCAGGGGGAGAACCAGGCACACAAGGCAGGGGGAGAACCAGGCACACAAGGCAGGGGGAGAACCAGACACACAAGGCGGGGGGAGAACCAGGCACACAAGGCAGGGGGAGAACCAGGCACACAAGGCAGGGGGAGAACCAGACACACAAGGCAGGGGGGAGAACCAGGCATACAAGGCAGGGGGAGAACCAGGCACACAAGGCAGGGGGAGAACCAGGCACACAAGGCGGGGGGAGAACCAGGCACACAAGGCAGGGGGAGAACCAGGCATACAAGGCAGGGGGGAGAACCAGACACACAAGGCAGGGGGGAGAACCAGACACACAAGGCAGGGGGGAGAACCAGACACACAAGGCAGGGGGAGAACCAGGCATACAAGGCGGGGGGAGAACCAGACACAAGGCGGGGGGAGAACCAGGCATACAAGGCAGGGGGGAGAACCAGACACACAAGGCAGGGGGAGAAACAGGCACACAAGGCAGGGGGAGAACCAGACACAAGGCGGGGGGAGAACCAGGCATACAAGGCAGGGGGGAGAACCAGACACACAAGGCAGGGGGGAGAACCAGACACACAAGGCAGGGGGAGAACCAGGCACACAAGGCAGGGGGGAGAACCAGGCACACGAGGCAAGGGGAGAACCAGGCACTGAGACAGAGGCCCAGTCTAAACATCCCTGCTGCCCTACTACAGTATAAAACAACACAGACCGGCTGCCCTAGACATGGTGTGGTGTTGTCCTCTCCATGACCTCTGACCTATGGGAGGGGGGATATGGGAAGATAAATAAACCCCCCAAAAGATACACATTGCAAAAACAATGGACTCTGACTTGGTTAACCCATTCAATAATGACCTGTTGACATGTGCCCCGTGCCAGGGCTCGAGAAGGTGGGGAGACAGGGTGGGGGCTGGGTGGGGAGAGGAAGGAGCCTAGTTCAGTCCACTGCAGCAGAAATTAGTATTTCGTCTGCAGCACCACTGCGACAAGACATCATTTATTTTCAATTATCTCAGCCTGGAGAGATCGGGGCAATGTTGTTGTGTTGTTCTTCTTGGAACCAACCTTTTGATTTGGTTTGCTGCCGACCCATCCATCCTATGTCCCCGCAGGGCTGCTAAACAGTCTTTAGTGGTTTCACAGTGGTTATTTTTAAGTGTATTGAAATGAAAGTGATATAAAAACATGTTCTTATAACATATCAACCAATTTGTTATATGGCAAATAATAATAAATAATATGTTAATAATGTGAACATTTCCAGTGGGGTAAGGAAAGTATTTAACACTTAAACATAGACAACATGTTCTATAGCCTTTGATCAGGCATAGAAAATAAAGCATTTTTATATGTTCTCCCCCTAATACCTGTGCTATCAGCCCTGTTGACTTGATAAATATTGGAGTCTGAGGGTTAAGGATGGTTTATTGCGGTCTGATTAGCGGGGGTAGCCGAGGGCTACAGCAGCTGGTTCAAATAGCAGGGAGTAACCCTTTCCTTCCTTGCTCCCCTCACAGTCCTCCCCTGTAAGATATGCACACTCACACAACCGTATCTAGTTACCACGGCCGTGCCCCACAGCGTGTGTTTGTCCTCCATCACCATGGATACATCAGTGGAAGTCGTGGGTCCAGACGCAGTCGCCTTCGTCCAAACAAACTCAGGATGTGTTGTTCCTAAAAGTCCGGGAAGTCAATCTGAAGCGGGCATAATGGATTCTACAGACCCGAACCATTTCAAATCACTTAGACATCCATTCATTACCTGAGAGACGCAGATGCTGACGAGTTACACACTGAGCTCTATCAGCGCAGTCTGGGGGGGAAGAGCAAACACTTTCCCACTGTGAAAAAGCAGCCCTGTGCGCGAATCCACAGTCTGCATAGTATCTGCTGGGGCCCAATGCCATGCTTCCTGGAGGACAGCGCGTGGAAATATCCCAGGACACTCATATCCCCAGAGGACACTTTCAATCCTCTTACTGACCTACGGGATCGAACACTACTCACTGTTACCATCAACTGTCAGCTGCATTCAAAGAACACAGGTGAACATTGGGCATAAACCAACCTCAATTCTATCCCTTCATATAGTAAATGGTAAATGGACTGACTTATAGCGACCTATTCCAAAGCGCCAATTTGGAGCAAAGGACACTTCGACTTGTGGCCAGCCGGGGCTCGAACCGCCGATCTGCCAACCTTGCGATCATTAGACGGCGGCTCTACTTCCTGCGCCACAGCCGCCCCGTATCTCAGACAAACACTAGACAAGAGGGAACACGGTCGAATGGCATAGAAATCCCAACGGCATATTGGAACACTGGCTAATAATGAACATTTCAGGTAATGAGAAAGGAGAGGGAGAGAGAGAGAGAGCACTGGGGGCTGAGGTGACGGCAGTGGAAGAGGGTGGCAGAGTGTGGTATCTGGACTGCTCTGGGTAATTGGTCTATAGGAGGAGCACATTTCAGAGCCGGCCTAAAGCCACCTGAAAGACTCATTGATTACAATGGACAGAGGGGCAACATATCGCCCGGAGAGGTCACCATGTAATTAACCTCCACTTTTCAACTTTTTAATCAGCTCCTGACCTCTATGTGCTAAAAAACAAGCCTGGGCCCCCACTGTGGGAGGATGTAATGAGTTTGGGCTATAATGGCTCCGTCTCTCAGCTGGTACAAACCTGGGAGCGGACAGAGGAGAGAACGGAGAGAGAGAAAGAGAGAAAGAGAGAGAGAGTAAGAGATATGGGGGAGAGAGAGAGAGAGAGATTGAGGGGGGGTGTGAGAGATAGAGAGGGAGAGAGAGAGAGAGAGAGAGAGAGAGAGAGAGAGTGAGGGGGGGGGGGTGAGAGAGAACGAGAGAGAGTGAGTGAGAGAGAGAGAGGTGGGAGGAAGGAGAGAGAGTTAGAAAGTGAGAAAGTGATGGGGCAGGAGTGAAAAATGGTACTAAAGGTCTGGGATTGTGCGGTGCCACAGAGGACAAGACGGACAGTACACCCTCCTTCTCTCTTCTCCGATAAATACACAGGTATCAGGTAGACGACCGGTCCCTTCTCCAGTCTGAAGGGCAATGGGAGAGAGAAAACCGACTGCACCATCCACTCTTTGGAGAGCGTCCTCACATAAACACAGCATGGGAACAATAGCAGGATAATATGTGACATAAGATGAAAATTGCTCCGGCTCTGGCAGCTCTGAGAACATATAATCAGGGTCTCTCCGATAAACTAATCAGATAAAGGGTCTAATTCATATTCTAATGAATACGGATATACACACTTCCTGCTCTGGAGGGCTCTGGGGGGGACATCATTCATCAGCCTTATCTCACAGCTGAGAAGCGCTCCTGCAGCAAGTGCCCTCATCTCTTGCTCTGTCTGTTCCCTCTACATGCTCTCTCTCTCTCCAGCTTTCTATTTCATTCCCTCTCTCTCTCTCTCTCTCATACAAATGCACGTTATTATTCTCTTTTTCTATCCACCCCTCTAACCCTTTCCTGTATTTTTTATGTACAGTAAGTGTATTCAAGAGAGAGAGAGAGGGGGGGGGGGGGGGAGAGAGACAGAGAAGAAACAAGTAGAAAGCTTGCGAAAAAAATCCCAAGGGAAGACGTCCTTGAATCTGTGCAAGAAAACTAGCAGGATAATCCTTCCTTAAACTGAGCTGTGCAGAGCAGGCTGCATCTCATCTCATCTCCGTTGTTTTACTCCCTAACCAAGCGGCCTCATCATCTATCAGCTATAAACTCAACATGGAAAGCTCATCTAGGCTAGCCTGAGAGCTTTCTCTCAGAGCTCTGCAACAAGACCCATGTTGAAACAGCTCATTAGTAACATCCAGTCAAGGGCAAGAGCGAAACAACTATCTGGAGGGGGGAGAAAGTGAGTGTAATTGTTGTCTGGTGGAGATCCAGCGTTGACATAGAATGTGCAGTTCATACTTTCATATATCTAATACATTTCCCAGGGCTCAGACTCATATCTGAGTAAAGCAGACACCCCCCCCGCCTCTCCCACTGTCTGAACTAAAGCCACTTCTGCTCATACTGTACATTGGCCTCATAAAAGGAAACTGGGCAAAGCCCCAGTTTTATAAACCATCGTGTCCGTCAACATAGTGTCACAACATCGCTTACATCAGTCGCTGGCTTTTATGGGTTACTTTCCTCCAACATTAATAACCACACTGTGAAGTAAACTGTTAAGTGCTGGATGGCCCAGCGGGCTGGCCTGAGATAGCTAGGGTGTGACAAGGTCCCATCCTGTGGATTTAGACTGCAGCTGCTTGCCCTCTGTGGGGGTCAAGGAGAGGTGAGGAGTTCCAGTGTCAGTTCCAGGCCACTGATGCTCACAGTGGCAACTAATTACTATACTGCCCTCCTTCCGTGTCCTTCCTCCGTGTCATTGACTCAGCTGGTCACACAGACTCATGTTTACATTCTGCCTGACCCTCCTTTCTGTGTCCGGGGAGTTTCTGGACCTTTAGTCAGATCCAGATCCATAGTTTATGGATCCCTCATTTACAACTAATAGCTCGTAGAATACAGTATGTGACACGGTCCGGTGAAAAGGGTCACATGTTGGCAATTCTCAAGCCGCGCAAATGATCAAAACGCGTCTTTTAAAAAACCTGAATTGTTCAAATAAGCCATTCAAAACTTTTTTCAGATTTCAATGTATAACGCATTGTACACACAGTACAATCTGTATGACACATTGTAGACACAGTACAATCTGTATGACACATTGTACACACAGTACAATCTGTATGACACATTGTACACACAGTACAATCTGCACTTTAATAACCTGTTGCCAATTACATTGCCCTACTTGAGGACTTTTTCACCCTGTCACATGTCAGATAACCAATGAAAGCAGTTCACCTAGAAGCTTCAACCCGGCCTACCACTGATCACAACACAGCGCTTCTCTCTCTGTGACTTCAGCCGCTCCTGACATCCAGTCCTCTGAGGCCGTCTCCACGGCAGCCAGCTACATCTCCTACTCGTCTCCTTGTCTCCTACAACGTCTCTCCATCTGGGTCAAGTCAAACACTGTGTGTGTGTGTGTGTGTGTGTGTGTGTGTGTGTGTGTGTGCGTGTGTGTGTGTGTGTGTGCGTATGTGTGCATGTATGCCTGTGTGTGTGCATGCGATTAATGTGCAGTGAGTGGGAACACACGCTGTCATACCTTTGTCTTGGCAGAGCTATAAAAAAACCAAAGCCCTGAGCTATAAAACAGAGTGCCTTTCACAACTCCCTAATTACTGAAAATGACAGAAACCAGCATCATTTAGAGGATTCTAATACACTAAACGATGATTCCTCTGTGCAATGCATCGCTCCCTTCCCTTCCCTGGGCTCGTCGAATTTACTTAGATACTTTGAATTAATAGAAGTGACTGCTAATGCACTGCAGGGGAGAAATGCAAATGTATGTCCTCGTGGTAAATGAGCAGCCACTCTAGTTGTATGGATAACAGAGATAGGCAGCAATGGCCTCTGCGGATGAAAAGAGGCCAATGTGAGTGAAAATGACTCTGACCCAAAGTTAATGCCAAGTTGGCAGAAGATAAATGCCTCACACAGTCAGAAATAACTGCTATATACTGTACAGTAGAGTGGCGGCCATTTGGGCAAACAATAGTGTCTTTCTTTTGAGCTATTCAGAGAATCTTAATACTGGCCACATGGTTTTCCCTTTTTCACTCCTGTTTTAAAAGATTGAAGGAATATTT
The DNA here is from genome assembly GCF_963989245.1 of Nansenia antarctica. NCBI lineage: Eukaryota > Metazoa > Chordata > Actinopteri > Argentiniformes > Microstomatidae > Nansenia > Nansenia antarctica. Next base: position 13,592,061 of record NC_137689.1, read on the forward strand.
TTTTTTAATGTAACCCTATACAACTCACTAGCATGAAAGTGCCCTGTACTGAAGGCACGCAGTAACCAAAGAGCCTAGTAACCAAAGAGCCTAGTAACCAAAGAGCCTAGTAACCAAAGAGCCTAGTAACCAAAGGGCCTAGTAACCAAAGAGCCTAGTAACCAAAGAGCCTAGTAACCAAAGAGCCTAGTAACCAAAGGGCCTAGTAACCAAAGGGCCTAGTAACCAAAGAGCCTAGTAACCAAAGAGCCTAGTAACCAAAGAGCCTAGTAACCAAAGGGCCTAGTAACCAAAGAACCTAGTAACCAAAGAGCCTAGTAACCAAAGAACCTAGTAACCAAAGAACCTAGTAACCAAAGAACCTAGTAACCAAAGGGCCTAGTAACCAAAGGGCCTAGTAACCAAAGGGCCTAGTAACCAAAGAACCTAGTAACCAAAGGGCCTAGTAACCAAAGGGCCTAGTAACCAAAGGGCCTAGTAACCAAAGAGCCTAGTAACCAAAGGGCCTAGTAACCAAAGAACCTAGTAACCAAAGAGCCTAGTAACCAAAGGGCCTAGTAGCCAAAGGGCCTAGTAACCAAAGGGCCTAGTAACCAAAGGGCCTAGTAACCAAAGGGCCTAGTAACCAAAGGGCCTAGTAACCAAAGAGCCTAGTAACCAAAGAGCCTAGTAACCAAAGAGCCTAGTAACCAAAGAGCCTAGTAACCAAAGGGCCTAGTAACCAAAGAACATAGTAACCAAAGAGCCTAGTAACCAAAGGGCCTAGTAACCAAAGGGCCTAGTAACCAAAGAGCCTAGTAACCAAAGAGCCTAGTAACCAAAGAGCCTAGTAACCAAAGAGTCTAGTAACCAAAGAGCCTAGTAACCAAAGGGCCTAGTAACCAAAGAACCTAGTAACCAAAGGGCCTAGTAACCAAAGAGCCTAGTAACCAAAGAGCCTAGTAACCAAAGGGCCTAGTAACCAAAGAGCCTAGTAACCAAAGGGCCTAGTAACCAAAGAGCCTAGTAACCAAAGAGCCTAGTAACCAAAGAACCTAGTAACCAAAGAGCCTAGTAACCAAAGAGCCTAGTAACCAAAGAGCCTAGTAACCAAAGAGCCTAGTAACCAAAGAGCCTAGTAACCAAAGAGCCTAGTAACCAAAGAGCCTAGTAACCAAAGAGCCTAGTAACCAAAGAGCCTAGTAACCAAAGAACCTAGTAACCAAAGAACCTAGTAACCAAAGGGCCTAGTAACCAAAGAACCTAGTAACCAAAGAGCCTAGTAACCAAAGAGCCTAGTAACCAAAGAACCTAGTAACCAAAGGGCCTAGTAACCAAAGGTTGCTGGTTCAAATCCCAAAAATTATAAATATTTTTTTTTAATTTGAAAGTTAAAAATAGACACATACATAAAATCACAGTGTGACACTCAATAACTAACGAGGATAAAACACAGAAAAGTCAGAGACTTATTTCCACTGTGGTCCTCTTCGACATGACAGACCTGACAGACAAGGCATCAACATATACAGTGACAACAATCAAAACAACAATATGAAACACAATATGAAACCATATAAAACAATATAAAACACTATATAAAACAATATAAAACAATATAAAACACTATAAAACAATATAAAACAATATAAAACACTATAAAACAATAGACAACTGATGAGGTGTACTCTGGCAACCGGAGAGCAGCTGGCATCAACAACTCAGGTGCCAACACCACAGTTGAGCAGCACACTTAACCCTGCACTGCTCTAGCTGCACTGCACTGTAGCTGACGCTGTGCTTCTCCCAGACAGAGATTGACATAATATGTGTGTATATGCAATCTACGTATGTCTTTGGGTGTCTTGAGACAGCAAACAATATCAGTTACAAATGGACAATAACTATGGTATTGTACCTCAAAACATATAGACGCACATGTGAATCCTGAGTGTGTCAGTGAGATTTGCACTAGCTAACTTTTTAGCACAAACAACCCGTGTTTCAGAGAGTCACCATCTGCCAGCCAAATGCTCCTCTGAGGGTCCTGATGGAATAGCTCTTGGAGCAATGAGTGAATGTTAAATGGATCCTCTGTAATGAGACCCTAGTTTATTTGAAATGATATCCAGACAGAATAAATACTGGATAAATAAAAGATAGGCCCAAACCAAACCAAGGCAGAATACTGCATGTGTGAGTGCAGGGTGTCTCTGTTTTCTCCCAGAGTACACAGCCTTGGACACAGAGATACATGTTGATGTCAGGGTAATGCAGAGGCCTCACTTGGCTCCTCTGACACAGGACACTCACAAGAAACCAGCCTTGGGGCTGGGAACTGAAGAATCTGAGCTAATTCAGCCTTTTCATGGGAAATATGTCTGACCTTAAATAAGTTATGACATTTAAGCAATATCACACGAGAGGGAGTGCTGTTATACTGAATATCAGCACGGAGTCTGTGATGCGGTCGTAGGTACGAGGCCGCAGGCCGAGTACCGAAGACAATCACAGCCGTGCTGATATTCAGTATAACAGCACGACCTCGAGTGTGATATTGCTTTTATACAACAGTTCTTCAGCACCATGTATTAGTTAACAGTAATAAGCGACAACAGATTATGATTTGTTCGTTTATTTAATCATTTATTTTGGCTCCACCAACAAAAAATTGTTCCGGAACTGAACTACAACTGGACTGTTGCCTAGTAACCTGGACACAAACATCCACAGGCTAGCTACTTTGTATCGTGTACATTTATCTGTACGTTTCCATTTATTGTGCAACCAGGGAAATATGACTCGGTTGACAGTCGCTTTGGTGGTGAATGTGTGAATGCGAGTTGAGAGATACATTGCTCCATCGTTTCCTGTTCTCGGTGGATGGTCTCCAGTAACTTTTTTTGCAAGCTTTCAGACCTGCAAAACACATTCGTCCTCTTCTGATGACCATTCATAATTTAACTCAAATGTTATATTTGGAAATATATCCATCTTTGTTTGAAACCAACACACTGATAGATAATCTGATAGATAACGACCGTTAATGTAGTCTAATTAACGGTCATTTAATAGAATACCTGTGCGGCGGAGTGATACATATAGTTAAAAGTCCCAGTGCTGTTATACTGTATATTGGCACTCATGGAATGCCTCTTGTCCAATCAAATTACTTGGGTCGGAACTAACTGTTGTATAATAACAGATATTTCAGGAAGCATATATTCAAATACAATCATGGTCAGAATTGATGATAAAAAAATTCAAAAGCAATCATGAATATTTTATGTGACGGAAATAAGACAATAGGAACTACAGAACCGTTTCATTGCTTTAAGATGGATAAAACGTCGGTCTCATGATATGAGTTATCCCTCAATACCATGGAGGCTTTACTGATACTACATAAAGACTAGAAACATGTTGCTGTTCCTGGGTCTTGAATGTGTTGTCACTCACATTCATATTACACTGGCAGTGAAAGTCATTTGAGAGTATATTGTGTATTGGATTCCAACAGCAGCAGCCTCACCATCTCCAGAGACAATTCAGCTGTCATTACCTTTTATCGCTCAGAGGTTTAATGAGAAACTGAGACAGAGTGACCTGGTCTGTTTCTGTTTCAGAGCTTGTGGAGGAGGCCAGGTCTCCCCCCGCCAGGCATCAATACACACAATTTGGCACCTTCTTCCTGGGTCTGACTTTACTTAAGACTCTCAACCTCCAGCCCTCCATCACCAACAATAGCTGGGCCAGAGATTACAAGAGTATGGGTACCTTATCTCTCACAACTCTTTACCTTCACATAGAAACGTTTGGGACAAAAGTTAACTAAAGTCAACTAAAGGAGAAACTATTTCTCAAAGTCCCTTATTGGATACACTTAACATTCATACCTAACCCTAACCCTATTTAGCAGCCTAAAGTTAAGTATCAGCCTTTCTGTAGGGTCTGTTACCCAGGCAGTGTCAGTAGAAAACACACAGCAGGTCTACTTCAGTGGCGTAGCGGACGGGCCCGCAAGCGACGCACCGCGGGGGGGCCCCAGCCACTAGGGGGCCCCCTAACATTGGATCCACTTTTTTTTTATTATTATTTTTTTTTAAATAATTAAAAAATATATAAAACAAAGAAAATAAGTGGCCCTTCATTGTGTCAACCTTAATTTTAATATATAGGCCTATATTTAAAAATATATACATGGTTAGCCGTATCCAATAGCAACATGACTTTGACGTCACACGTAGGCAGCGAGACACAAGGAAAATGAGCAAGCGAAAATACAATACAAAGTACAATAAGCATTCTTTAGGTGGTGATAGATTCTCTATTCGGACATTATAGCCGCTATATGTGGGACTGTCGGTCCGATATTGTAAAAAAAATCCAATAAAAAATGTATGTTTACGGAAGTACATGTCTCAAGTATTATCTCGGCGGTTAGTCGAGTGAAAGAAAAACAACATACAGATGATAATTCACACAATATAATACCACGAAAGCGTACAGCACTAAACAATAACATTTATTTGGGCAGCATCATACTCAAACTCAGGCAGAAAGGCAGGGTCCGGCCAGGTTCACAGTCACAGGCTGTCAGTGCATCATACAGGTACATAATTCAGCATGGTTAGGCTATATATAGCTGTTTCTTTTTCTATTCTACTATTCTATTCTACTTCTGCTGTCTGCGTCTCCCTGGGTATTCCTAGACCAGATGGCAAACAGTAAAGAAATGCCACAATATACCAGGACTTAAGAAACGAGATGTCCAACAAAGGATTTGACTAACCCTGGCCAATTTTACGCAACAAGTAGACTCTGATGCAGCGGAGACAGGGTTGCCAGATTGGCTGGTTTTTGGTGGATTTAGAAGTTTTTAGATTGATTAGGTTGGAAATTCTCAATCCCATCTGGCAACCCTTAGCGGAGAGTCTACAGATATGTTTACAGATATCACACTGCTGTGCACACCACACTTTGTTAAAATAAATAATGCTTGTACTATTCTACTTATAATACATTCTACTGATGTAGTGTAGTCTACCATTTGGTTTTAGTTATAGGCTATTGCTCTCACTTGTTTGTACCTTTTGCTAAGTCAAGCATTTAGAATGTAGAGTGCATATTGCGAAATTTCGCAACGTCAATAACGCATCGGCCTCTAAAAAACGTTTTTTTTTTTTTTTTTTTTTTTTTACTCCGTTGCGAAAGGGCCCCCGCCGCCACCTTGCGGGGGGGCCCCGGGATTTTGCGCTACGCCACTGGTCTACTTCCATCAGTAACAGTAAACAGGCCTCTTTAATAAAGGTGGTGTAGTACCATGAGTTACTCCACAGTATATCTGTTCAATCATCAGTGAAGTGTTGGATGTGTGCTAACTGCAATTACAGCTAACCCCCTGACTGGAGCATGTTAACACATCCAATTAGACAATCATATTAGCTGGTGAACTTTGAATGAAATGCCTAAACCAAAAACACCCTCTATGATGTGTTCACACATTGTTCCACTATTGTAAATAACTTTATCTTGAAATACCATGGCAACATGACACAGCCAAAGGGAATGCTATGTGTTGCTGATAACTGTAACTCATAGTGAATGAGGCAAATAAAAAATGCACAACTCCATTATGTTGAGTGGTTTGAATTCATAAACGTCCATGTTTCCCACTTACGTACTCGCCTTAAGGTGAATTTGACAAAAATGTAAATGAACGAGAACAGAAAATTAAGTCATTCTACTCAAACACAGTCCTCAGGGAGATAACAGAGTAATGTGAAATGTGTTTTTCCCTAACATTCATCAGGACTTTAAAGACGGCTGAGTACGATGTGTTAATAATCACAAGGGCAATCTTGAGCGTAGAGCATGAGTCACCCCAGCAGCATCCCGATTCTGTCTTTCACAAGCAAGATGGGGTCTAACCCTGATCGACACGCTGCGCTGGATCCTGAGTGTCCACTTGACTGTCTATTTTCCAGTGGCATAGCGGTGATTTAAGCATGGTACAGCAATCAAAGCTGTCACCCCCCTCTCGCCTACCTTTTTCTTCCCTCGGCAAGCCTTTCAATCCACCTTTCCATCACATCAAACGGCAGTGCTCCATTATCCCACAAGAGGACTATGGGTAATTAATAAATTAATTAATATTTGGCTCATCCATTCAGCCAGGAGCAGTCCAACACGTAGGAGCTCTTCTGTGCCAACAGCTCAGTTATGTTTTACTTGCTGTGAGAGGTGAGGGGTAAAAACGACAGTTTTGCTAACTCAAGTGGAAGGACTTAAGGATCCATAGACTTCGGCTTTCATTTAGCTCTCCTCTCTCTCCAATTAATTGCATGGGTGCTTAAGCTCAGAGTGCTGAGAATAGTTTCCTATCCAACCTTCCTAGTGTGAATGAGAGACATGCGTTGCTTATTACAGGGTAGTACCGTATTCCCATTGTATTCTTTGGTGCTTAACATGGAGTTGGAATATTTTATTATCTGTATTCACTGCTGTGTATACTGGCCATGACCCTTTATTCTTGGTAGTTATATCCTCACCCACAACACAAGCAACTGACGAATACACCACATGGAACCCCTCTATAACCCCTCTCTGTTGGATTTGTTTGAACATTTATCTGACTCTCAGGAAGGCTATCATCATTCGAAGTCTGGGACACACAGGACCCACTGGCGCAGGAGGATCTAAACCCACGCACAATCACAACCACATCAGACTGATTACTGAGGCTGCTACTGATAATGCTATACCAAGGCCTAATAAACAGACAATCTGCGGGCCATGTTTACTGACTCATTCTTTTATGAGGACAGCAGAAGGTAGCATGATAGCATGGTGTGTGTGTGCGTGTGTGTGTGTGTGTGTGTGTGTAACTTACATTTACATGAGAAGAGTTTATGTTTTGCTCCCAGATGGCTGTGGTTGCAGTAGCACAATGTGTGGGTGTCTGGGTGATTATCTTGGGGAATTGCTGTTTGTTAACAATGCTAGATGTCTGTTCTTCGTGTTACAAAGACTGTTTCTGACAACACACATCCTGCATGAATCCAATCAGGAAAACTTCAGTGGAACCGCAGCACCTGCTTTCCACTTCACACACACAAACATACAGTCTGTTGGATACACAAACCTTTTTAAATGTGACAGCAGCGGGTGAAAGCGGGAACAAGTCGGCAACCAATCAAAATGTTCTGACTTTTATTCCGAAAAATGCTAATAAATGTCAACGTTGTTGAAAATCAATGACACAGTCAAGCCAACATATTGCAATGCAATGGATTCAGTGAGTAATTCCCACTACTACCTAGTTAACTATAACACTACTTGTTAGCAGGCTCACAAAACAAGCTGTGTTAGTTGACTAGCAAGTGTGTCATTGATATTCAACATTGAATTGACATTTTTCAGAATAAAAGTCGTTGACTTTTCACCAGCTGCTGTCATAATGGTTTCAAGCTTGATTAAGTGATTGGCATATAGACTAATATGCACACTTCTTTTAATCTTTATTTTGGAAGGGATTCACATTGCAGTCTCTTTTACAAGGGGAGCCCTGAATACACAAAATGTACAACCATACTGTAAATCATACAACATTATAAAACACAATCAAGAAAAACAACTACATTTTTCAAATCAACCAACTATAATGTACTTTGTAGATTTTTACAGCAGTGAGGTGCACCAAAACAAAAAAAACTGATTTACCCAATTCAGTGGAGACAGTTGTTTAAGGAACGAGTTTGGTAACTTATGTTCTTATACTTCAATAACAAGGTTAGGTAAGCTTGGAGCTTATGCAGTAGGGCTTTGGATGATGTGATCTACACGACTTGAATGAGGTCCAGCCGACCTTTTGATAAAGGATGCAATGATTAGAATTATCCCCTGTGATAAAGCAAAGGGCGCCATGGTAGATGGAATCCAATGGTTTAAGAGTAGTGGCTGTTGCATTGTGGTAAATTATATCACCATAATCAAGCACTGGCATGAAGGTTGATTGCACAATAATACTCCTCTGTATGTTTTCTAAACGTCAACTCTTTGTTAACCCAGGGATTTATTTTTATACATACTGTACATGGTGGTGCCCCCATTGAGCATGATGCATCAATACCATGGCAATAGGCCTGGATCAACCAGAGCTTCTCTTTTTACCTCCGTTTTAGAGCCGACATCTAGTACATCACAAGTCGAAAATGTTTGAAATGAAAACAAAGATTCGCTAGTAGTTAACTGATCTCAGGCCAACTGGAGGCTGGAAGATGGAAGCGCTGTCGACTGACTGACCAGGGTCAGCCAAACCACACTTTCTCTCAAACAAAAAGCCTGCTGAGATAAAAAGCTGATTAAAAGCATCACTTATCTAGTTTATCTCAGTATTAAGGCCAGAGTCTGACTGAAGGTAGCACATCTTTTTCTCAAAATCTTCTACTGATTCAGTTTGTCTAGATTTGGCCCAGGCCTGGTTCCTCATCAAAAGGAGATCTGAAAGTTCTGTGAAATACCAATATACAAACGCATGTATAATGCACACACACGCACACACACACACACACACACACACACACACACACACACACACACACACACACACGCAAAATCATTAAACCATCAGAAGTTATTAGCATAGAAAGATGTGAAGCCACTGGTTCAGGGAGGCAGTGATAGCAGATGTAGTGATAATGGAAAGAGGTTCAATAGAGTGTATCTTATAAATTAAATATGACTATATTGATGGTTCAGTGCTTCTCCAGATATCAACCAGATTTATATTTCAATACCCCTCCCAAAATAATCCCAAACTTATCCCTGCACATAATTGCTGTGGAGCTGAGGCAGCACAACATCAACAATGCTGCGTTGAGCAAGACTCAGCTGTCCTCCGAAGGTTATTCATCCAGTTTGCTCTTCATGATTTAATGATTTAATTTCATCCTCTGAGGATGGTGTTCAGTGTGTGGCAGGGCTCAGGGACACCCCCCCCCCCCCCCCCTCACCGACACACTGGTTACGGAGCAGAGCTGAGACTGCTAATTGGTTAATTTTAAATCACAATTAGCAGATTAATCTGGGCACTAATACTATAAGGCCAGCTAAAATCTGTATGAGGAGAACAGGCCAGGGCGCACACATTGATTTTTACAGAAACTTAAAAGCTGACGTATGTGCACATTTTCCTGTGTCCCCGCTGCAGCTATGTATTGAGGAGCTATTTTCAAAGACCTTTCTATGCTGCACTTGTGTGTGGAGGTGAGCGCAAAAAGAGGTGGACACACCTTATTTAAATAACTTGTGCCCCTCACTCTTTGCTTTACAAGGGACTGTAACTTGGAAGAGGGGAAATTCAGGTCAGAAAACCTTCGGCCTATCTCAAATGAAATCATGGATTTGTCAGACTTAACAATAGAGATTTAAGATTTCCTGCAAAGGAAATTGCTTCATGAAAAGAGAAAATCTGGCAAAGAATCAACAACTCAATAAATGTCTCCTATCAAAAACAAATAAAAAACAAAGGTTGCTGATTTAAAACGAAGAGCTAACGATAAACACTTAATACGATCCCATGAAAGTGACCCCGGTGGGGGATCGGAGGTGAGTGAAAACCGGGACGAATGTGAGGAAAAGGCTTTAAAGCTTGTGATCCAAGTGGCCAGAGACAGCCCGGGTATGGAGGGGTCACTCAGAATCCAGATGGATAATAGGTAAGAGCCACCTGTAATATGTTTGTTATTTTTTATTTAACGTCATATGGTTTGGACTGTACACTTTACTTGATTATAGAATGAATATGATGTTTTGTTTTTAAGATTCACCTTCACCATCGCCCCCAATGAGTCTGAACCATTCCTCCTGTGTTCCATTGCCATCTGTCTCAAAACCAAAAGCACATTTTACTGCATCAAAGATTGCTATTAGACATAATGCTGTATGGCTGATAGTTTGTCAAATCTATATTTCTGATATACAGTATCATATACAGTACTACTTGATCATCGGTAGCATATGAAGCATCCACACAATTGTAACGATATGAAAATCTAAAGCTTTTGATTTTGATTGGATATCCTATACTCTATTTTCTGGGTAGCGTCCTTATCTGGTGATAAAGCAATTTAAATGTCATTTCTTCCCAAGTACTGTATGGGGTACCACATCCTACCCCAACTTTACCTGGGGTATATGTGCATACATGTTTTTAAAAATGGAGGTGTGAATATTGTATTAGCGAGTATTATTCTGCGAGCCAGGCGCATATGGAGCACAGAGATGCGCACCATATCACTACTTTTGAAAATTGGCCAAGAACATGCAAGTCAGGCTCAAACCTCAGATGCTTGCATATCTGCTTGTGCCTTTTGGAAAATCACTGTGACTGCCTCTTCAGTATAACATGTAAGGATCAAAATCAGACAATTGAAATCCAACTTAATCGAGTGATGCAATATCAAGTGTTCCGTATAGAACATTCCGCAAGTGCTAATTAGGAAAATAACATCCTTAAAGCTAGTTTACTTTTCCACAATAAGAATGTGTTGCTGCAGCTTGATGTCCATGAACTCCATGGAAGGTCTGCTTTTTGATAATGAGAATGTGGAGGGGGGAAAAGCAAACTAATAACTACAAGCCTTCACCAGAAAGCTCACACCATAGGAAGCGTGACTATCTCTGTATTTCAGCATCACTCATCTCACTAGTCTTTCCCTCCAGGACCTCACTAATGTTTTTTTTATGAAAAAGTTTTTATACTATGCAGAAAATGCATAGTATGTATGTTTTCTATGCCGAAAATTATGCATCATGATTAACATCATAACCTTACTGAAATCATCACAAGTTTCCTACCATAATTATTTTTTAAATATGCACTTTTATTAAAATGATGCTAGGAAACTTGTGATGATTTCAGCAAGTATGATTTTATGCAGGGTAAATAATGCAAAAAAAATATTCGAGATATACACAATCTAATGAGAAAGGGAAGTAACTAGAAAATAGTTTTAATGCGATAATAGTAAGTTGATTGGGCTTGCAATGGTATGACATTAGCGATGTTTGTGTTGTTAGTGATATGTGTTCTGTTCTGTTAGGGGCAGGGTGGCTGCAGCTGCTCTACCCATGATCAAACAGTGTGCTCTGGGGAGCTGTGATAAAAGGACATCAGCATAGAGATGTGAGCTGGGTTATGGGTTCAGGGAGATTTACACCAAGCCTCAAGCAATCAGGAGGTTACTTCACCTCCATCAATCTCTCCATTTCTCCTGTCGACCAGGGGAGGCTAGGACTGGAGGCTCTTCTCATTATGTTATACACTGTAGCAAGGTTTGATTTGAGTAGCTGCGTAAGCCAACGCTGATGCCCTTTCATCATTTGTCTTATAGGACCAATGGGGCTCAAGAAGAAATATGAAATGTGGCTTCCACAAACTGGGATCTGCAATGTGAGAACACTTGACTAGCCCTGGGGTTGCCTTAGCGACTGGTAAATGTGGCTGCAAAGACCAAAAAAAAGAAAAGGTTCTTCATAAAGACCCTCTGGAGGTTCTGGAGCAGAGGGAGTCTGGGAGATAACGAGTGATCCCAGCAGAACAGAGCTGGGCTTGGCCTTGCCACTGGCACTATGGATGTGTAAGCTGCACAATGCAGGTGAAAATGTGTACATGTACGCACACAACTCCAACTTTGTCCTTTATCAACACCATTTAAGCTTAATCGTGATTTCTTCAGGGCCAAGAGTGCATTGGATGCTTCAGATACATTGAAATAACAAACTACAATATGATTGTGTCTCTCTCTACACTGAGATTTCTATGGTCTACTGTCTATGGTCATTTCCCCCATATTTCCCCATTTCCCCCATATTCTCCCAGACTATACACACACATTCTACATTTCATTTATCTCCCATATGCAATATACCTCAACCCCTCTATAATGCAGAAGACCAATCCTTAGAAAGAACTAAACAATGTTACTCATAAGTATTGAAATGTTTACAGCTTTAAACAAAATGACAACCAGCAGGTCTGTTTGTGGCATTGCCCAACACTGCTTACTCTCTCCTTCTACTCTTTGCAGGACCGCCCCTCGTTACTGCCAAACAACTGCTGACTCATGAGTCCTCCTCCTGTGTTGCACAAGGACGAACACCCACACAACATCTACACCAGTAGATCAACACAACAACAGAGTTATACTCCCTCCCTGCAATGGAGTGTGACCTCCATTACAGTATCCTCTCTTTAGCCGGGGGAACAGGATGAGGTGTGTTTATCTATAACCCACCCAGGTGGCTACAGCATCAGTGGGGTGAATGGGAGATGGCCCGCCCTGTTGAGTAGATGACAGGGGGGATGATCTACATGGGACATGACTCAACCCTGTGGAAGCAGCAAGGAGCTATGAGACACACTCAGAACAGAGACGAGACACACAGGTGGCTCTGCCATGTCTCTTGGAAAGGTTAATGAATGCGACAGTAGAACAGAGAGCATAAGCCAGAAGAACCAGCCTGTCATTTTGGGGTGTCCTCTCCATGCAAATGAATAATAATATTAATTTAATCATGTAAAATGTAGTCCTGAAATGACATTAGCTAATGTGATCACTCTTTACCCTTTGCACTACTTGCCGTATATAATACTACCCTTGCACATACTGTATTATTGCACATTGCACATACCTCTTGAAATAGCCTCTTTTATACATCTGTATTTTACATACTGTACATAAGCTATCTTAACTGTACATAGCTCATAAATGTATATACCTCTAAACTACCGTACATGCCATACTAACATTAGCATGTTTTTATATATTGTTCTTATATCATTATTTTCACTTCTGGTTCGATGCTAAACTGCACTTTGTTTTCTGGTGCTTGTACTCTACAATGACAATAAAGTTGAATCTAATCTAATCTAATTTAATCGAATCTAATCGAATGTGTTACACTTGGACAGTCTGGATTTGTGCACTCACTGTGCCGAACCTTGTTGATTTTCACCAGGCTTGGAAAATCTTTATTGATAACAATATAGTTCACATACAGTAACATGTACTGTACTAACTGTCCTGGAAATTCTCTAATGTCTTATTACACATGTGCACAACTAGACAACTGAAAACTGTTATACTGTTTCATCCTCCTCTTATCCCTCATTCTTATCATCCTTAAGTCATCTAAAGAGATGTTTATGCATGCTAGTGTACGACTATGATTCTTGCTAATGAATCTAAACATGACCGTTTTTATTCTAGTCAGGTTAACTGTAACAGTGCCAGTATCCAGTGGCAAGTGACTTATATGCCAACCTGGACCCTGTCAGCCCTGGCATGGCCATCGTACCAGAGTAAATACTGTATGGATGTACACAAGAACCCCACAACATAAATATTTCAACAATTAATTAAATGAGTGTATTGGCCTGTACATTACTATGTACTGTAAATAGCTGCAGTAAGTGTCACTTGTTCATCCTTGTATGAATGATAAAGGGAGAGGGAGCGGAGAGGACCACTATAAATGATGGGTTGTAAGTTATTTTAACCCCCACGCTGAATGGAGAGAGAGGTGAATGAGTTGGGGGGGAGGTAACTGGGGGCGGGGGTGGGGGGTGAAGAAAGAGAGAGAGGGGGAAGAGAGATGAGGCGGGAGGTCACTGAGTAGCGCTGAGGGTGAAGCCACTGTGCCTTAACATGGCAGGACTGTAGGACAGCGATTAATCTAGTCTCCTCGTCCACAGATTAATCTAGTCTCCTCGTCCACAGCCCTCAGCCCACAGCCCCCCTACCTCTGCCAGGGCCAGAGAGAGAGAGAGAGCCCTCATTCATCTCTGCTCTGACAGCTTACAACCCCGCCACACTTCCACATGTCTGGAGATTTCATTAAACAGTCCAAATCGATAGACAGATCATCAATGTGTGACTGCGTGGACAGTGCAGTGCCTGGTCTGGTGAGGTACTGTAGGGAGGTGAGGTTGGTATTCAGAGTGCAGAACACATTCAACACGGTGCTGAGGGACAGTAGGGACTAGTTATTATTCAGAGTGCAGAGGACCGTAGACTCTCCAGTCAGGCACATAAAGTAAGGCAATAAGGCATCACCTCCCTCCTGTTACAGATCTTTTACTGCAGGGACGGGACCCCTATCCCCTCCTGCCCAGCTGTAAAAAAAAAAAAAACCGCTGATACCCAACACATCTCAAACAGCTAACACTGCATTTTTTTTTTTTAACCAAACCAATGGTATCTATTTAGTATTCACAACTGTACTGGATGTAATCACTGTGATCCCAATAATGAATGCTTTCAGGGATATTATGTAAGAAGCGTCTCAGAGTTCAGCTGCCCTAATAACCGTGCTAATTAGGTACCAGGAGGTTATTAGTAAATACTGGGTAAATACCAGCTGAAACAGGGAGTACAGTAATGATATTTTTGAAGATGTATTCCATCTTGATTATTTAAACCATCGTTTCTCAACGGGGGCGTTCAGACAACATCAGGGGGCGCTGGAACCAATATTTTTTAAAGGGGGGCGTTGAGGTGTTCTTGGGGGGCGTTCGCGCATAAAGTATTTTTCTCATGAAAAACAGCTGTGTTATTACGGGCACATTCGTAAATGCACGAACGGTCAGTTCGCTCGGACAAACCGTGTTTTCAGTCAGAGCGCCCATCTCTGAGCGCTCTGAACTTGGCCGGGCTCTGTGAAGTAGACACACGTAGCGCAGTGCCCAAAAAAATAAAAGTGAGTGTCATCAAGAAGATGGAGAAGCTAAAAACTCAGCTAGCAAAGGCAGAGCTTTTGATAGTTTCCAATGTGTCTGGGTAAGCTGCATTGTAGAAGAATATTGACAGTTCATGTACAGTGCAGAAATTGCAATACTATGCTACGATAGAAAGAACCCCGTTCATCCCATCTGTAACATCATGTTGACCAATGCCCAACTTCTATGAGTGTTTTCCTTGTAGGCTATGCTTGAGTGACATATGTTACAGTTTGTGGGCTCATTGTAATTGTTGCGTTCGCTTCGTTCGCTTCCTTTCAATACAGCTTATTTAATTTAGTTAAAATGAGTGCTAATACCATACCACCATACCAGAACATCACAGCAGGAACAACCTATCTCAAAAAAGCGATCGTAATAAACCAGTCCTGAAAGTTCTCTGTCGCTTACCAATAATCGAACCTAGAGAAATCAGCTACGAATGTCCCCTCCCCTCGCAGGTTCATCACAGTATATTACATAAATGTATTACTGTTAAGTGTTGTTGTGGATGTTATCCCTAGTGCCATTCTGAGTTAGCATTGCGATGTGTTTGCAAACTAAAATATACGATCGCTTTTTTGTGTTATGTTGCTCCTCTTGTGATGTCCTGGAAACGAACGCATCAGCTGCAGCGTCTTTTGTATTGATCAGCTGTCATCAGTGTTATTACGGGTACGTTCGTAAATGCACGAACGGTCAGTTCGCTCGGACAAAACCGTGTTTTCAGTCAGAGCGCCCATCTCTGAGCGCTCCCAGAGGAACTTTGTTTGGAACTTTGTTATGTTTTGTTATGTTTTGATATGTTTTGATATGAGAAATTCGAAGTGGTCAGTTTATGAAAATAATACCCTAGAATACTAAATAAAATATTAAAATAATAGCCCCCTAGCGTTTGCCGCCATATTGTGACACCCCCCCCCAAAGTCCAATCAAAAATGAATAAATATTAGCATCATAAAACAGCAATTTGGAGAAATGCAACACCAGCACACTTAAAAAAACTAACAATGTTAGTTGTAATGTACAGTTCTGCAGCCTACTGTTTGTTCTGCATCGGACATGTGTGAAATTGCTGCTGTTCCGTAGCAGTCTATTTGTATTCTCTGATGTTGTCTGAGTTTGTTTAACACTCAGAAACAGCATTTTTATTCACATTCACATGGCTTTTCTGCTCTCTGGTAAACTAATGATAATGATATTCCAACTGCCCAGTTAAATCCAATCTATTATTTGGCATTCAGTGACATGCTTTTTAAATTATATAACACAGAATATTAGTCAACATTAATATTTAGGGAAGAAAATAAGCCTACTTTTTTTGATGGGGGGGGCGGTAAGAGGCCTGGATAATGGACAGGGGGGCGCTGGCCCAAAAAAGGTTGAGAACCACTGATTTAAACCAAAGCTTTTGACCAATGGATATGGAGTCAATAATGAGCTAACACCTAGACCTACTGCACTGAAGGCACACACATCCACGCTTGTAAAGCGATGGGAGACGCATCATCAAAGATTCAGGCAACGGTCTCAAGCCATGCTGCTTTTAATGTATGAGACCAATGCTTGGCTGCACAATGCAAACTCAATGCATACCTTTTAAATTCCATTGATAGTCTGCTTGATAGGCTGAATCTGTTTCCAAACGGAGGAGGGATTCTGAACGCAGGTCTCACTGTGCCTCATATGACAGACAATCCGAATCCCGCCCCTCAACCTCTTCCCTGATAGTGATTTCTGTCATTAGCCCTCTGGAAGGAGAAACTCATTACACAGCTGAGCAAACCAGAGAAAACATTGCAGGAGCTTCTGTCCAGGGGGAAGTGATGTGAATGTGAACTGAGGAAGAGTGACCGGTTGAACGCCTCATATGAGCATGCTGTACAGCTTCCTCCTCTATATCACTGGTGAGAGAACACACATGACAGTTACAAGAAGGGAGAAGCGCAAATGATCTAGATTTCAAACTAACCT
This sequence comes from Nansenia antarctica, assembly GCF_963989245.1. Lineage (NCBI taxonomy): Eukaryota > Metazoa > Chordata > Actinopteri > Argentiniformes > Microstomatidae > Nansenia > Nansenia antarctica. Next base: position 13,608,796 of record NC_137689.1, read on the forward strand.
TGGTTTGACCACCGTTTCCAGGTCAGTGGTTGAGAGAGTCTTTCCTCAAAGACATTGGAACTGTGATATGTTTTAGCACTGTCTTTAAAACCTCTCCACGCCATCCCAAAGCAGAGGGAGCAACAACACCATGGCACGCTGTTATCCAGGGTACCAAAACCCCAGTAGCCCAGAGAGTCGAGGAAGCTTTAGAGTCACACTATTCTATAGAGCTGAGAGAGATAGGGTTAGGGCAGGGAGTCGTAATAGTCCAGAGAACAGGGAGAGTTACGGCCAATCTATACCAACGCCGTCACAGCATCGTAATGTCTCTGTGGCGTGAGCTGCAGTTTAACAGCTCATGGTGATCTATGAGACATAAAAAAGCAGCAAGTCTGCGAAGCAGGACTCGCTTGAAGCAGCATAGTTTTACACTTCGCGTCTATTTTCCTCGGAAGTGAGGTACAGATGTAGAGAATTAGGCACATAATAGCGAATCGAAATTCACAAATAATCTCAATCCTCCTAAAACTAAGTAGGAAAATTGCAAAAAAAAATCACCCTGTGCACACATTGAAATGTTCAGTATCGCATTTTGCAGGCTTGTATTAAACATGTTGAGGTTTCAGGAATATAGCCTCCCGTTATAAAGTGTAGCCAAAATGATTTCCAGATAGCGTCTCTGTATGAAATGTAGGCTATTTTGTCATCAGATTGTTTGTGGCAGTGCATCTTGTGTCTCTCTTGGTGCAGCACCCTGAAGACTGTGTTAAAGGAACTATGACGGTACACCTTGGTTTGGGCATTAGAGTCAGGGAGTTACTCACCACTAGAGAGAGAGGCCTTTTCCATGACACAACTCCAATCAGCCCAGAGAGCAGCACCTGAGAGAGAGAAAGAGAGCAAGGCCACAGATTAGACAGCAATACAGCCCAGTCGCTCTCCCTTTCACTCTCCTTCATCCTCCATTAACCAGCAACATTCCCGCATTCAGCTTCGCTTGTTGTGGCCTATCTCTGCTAGATTTTTTACCAAGATTCCAGAAAAGAAAGCAGTATTGAAGATAACAGTAAAAAAAAAAACGTTGTTTAAACAGCGATAGCTATGGAGTCACAGTGGATGCACAGTGGAGTGTGAGGTTTTAAATTCTCCATTTCAGATCAGGACGAAAAGACCAGCGAAAGGACCAGCGAGGCTAACAGAACAATTATGGCTCAGACCCAAAAGATGCTTTGTCTTGTACAGTCACAATGGCTGTGTGGATAAATTACTTGAGATTAGGGGTGAAAAAAACCTCATAATTATTTTCATCCATAGTCAACAATATCTAATTATACTGTACGCTTGTGTTTGTTTTGATATAGTGACCGAATAACAGAGGGAGGATTTGAATTCAAATTATCATTTTAAATCATCATCAAACATACATTTGTAGGGATGTGAAGCTTTCACTATCTATTTGCTCTCATGAATAATAGATTGTGCATTCTGTTGCAGAGAGAGAGAGAGAGAGAGAGAGAGAGAGAGATAGAGAGATAGTTATATAGAGATAGAGAGAGAGCAACTGCATCCCTGAAAAAGCAGGATGGTTATAAATCTCTACCATATTAGCAGCCCTGTGCCAGACAGCAGAGACACAGAGTGCAACCCCTCTGCTCTAGTCCTGTCTTGAACACACATAAGTGTGTCCAGAGCCACACCATAACCACCTCATACACCCACTCCTCATACAGTATTATCAACCTGTGACCCCCTCATAAATAACCTAGGGAAATATGAATGGATGGCCATTATGCCACAATAACACTGTTATATATTTTCACCGAGCACACCCACGGGACACCTCTGGGGTTACCTCCAATGTTTCCCCCACTGCAGATCCAGGAAACACTGCAAACTGCAGCTCTCCATAGGCTGGCCTGAGCACTCTTCCAGGAAGGAGAGGAGTCTTCACCTCTAACACATCTGCTGTAATTACTGATAGTATACAATGATAGAGAGGGAATCAGCCCAACCCAGGCCCTGCCTTGACAGTTGCTCATTGGGGACGGGTTAGGAACTTTACACTCTGGTCCCCTAGAGTTGGAGAGAGTGGGAAGGGAGGGAGAGAGAAGCCTTGGAGGCCTGGAGCAGCTAAACGATGGTCTGCCCTGTAACAGTAAGAGGAGAGGTGATATGGCGAGAGCTGTGTGTGATAGCTTTGTGTCAATCACTAGGGGATTTTCCTCTCTGCTGCTCTCGGAACAGGATTACGAAACAAGACTTAGCAACATTAGTCAGTGAGCACTGGCTGCCTGGCTATTCAGCCCTTTCACGCTCGCTGTTATCGTTGACAAGCTACATCCTGTGTCTTTTATATGCAAATTAAAATCAATCAATCAATCAATCAAGCAATCAATGTTCCACTTGTCTTGAATAGGTTCTGTATGATACTTTCATGTGTTATCTTCTAGGTTCTGTACTTCTCAACCTTACAATTTATTAACCCCAAAAAGAATCAAATCCAAACCAAGTCAATCTATTAATTGCTTGACTGATATCAGAAAAGACTAACCTCTTCTCCAAAGAAGCAAACTATACATGAAATTGTACCTGCCCACTTTGGCAATGAAATATCACCTACATTATTCCAAAAGTAAAGTCCAACGCGCTTCAGCCAGGTTTAAGAGCCGAGGGTTTTGATGCTCAGCAGTAGAGGGCAATATAATAGCAAAACTATTACCTGGGCACTTCTATTAGACTACCCAAAGTAAGAAACTGGAGCACTCATATAGTCTGCACGTTTATTGCAGAGGAAAAGGGTGACTGATGTTTCGACTTGCGTCTTCCTCAGAGTGAACAACAGAACAGAGGAAAAGGGGGGGTATATAATATATCCTCCACCCATATCATTGGATAATATTGGAGAAGGGGTAGGATTAAATAAGCTTATGCTTCTTCCTACTCCTTTTCGGACATGTTAAGTAAATAGTGTTTTTTTTCTTGTTTTTTTTCTTGTTTTTTTGTGTTTTGTTGTTATAACTATTTCTTTTTTCACATGTTCGAAATAAAGCTTTCATTCATTCATTCATAATTGGCAGCCATTTTGAAACACCTTTTAAAAAAAAATATATATATGTATGAAATTAATAGAAGAAACAAAAACACAAAAATAAACAATGGCACTCATCATCAATTATCAATTACTCAATTATATCAAATAGCAATCATAAATTATGTAGATCTATAGCAACAACAATATATTCATATTTACAGATGTTTACAGAGTAGACTAGGGATCATTACAGGAAACAGGAGAGGCTCGGTGGGTCATTTACTCCACCAGAAGCATCTGCATTAAGAGTGGATATCCAAAAGGCTTCCCTGCATAGTAGTTGATCATTTCGCCTCCCCTTGGGGATGGCATAACCTTTTCTGTGCCTATAAATCTGAGGGAGGAAACCGAGCCATGGTTTGCTTCAGCATAGTGACGCGCCAGAGCATAATCCAGATTTGTATGGCGCTTTTGTGCTCTCACTTTGACCGCTCACTTGGTCTGACCCACGTAGACTAGACCACAAGGGCACTTCAGCATGTTAATGACATGGGTGGAATTGCAATATTTAGCTCCTTTCAAGGGATGATAAAGAAGGTAGCTTTGTGGGAGTTGGGACAGTGTGTGCAGTGGCCGCAGCAATAGAAACCGGCAGGCGGGCCCAGTAACCAAGTCTCTGAGGCTACAGTGGGGGGCATAAGCCTAGGTACTACATCATCTTTAACGTTGTGTGGTCTTCTGAAAGCCACAAGGGGGAGATTGGAGGCGATCTCTATCAGTGATGGCTCACTCTTAAGGACATGCCAGTGTTTGAGAATGATGTTCTTCACTTGGCTAACATGAGGGTTATATTCATGGAGGGCCTTTCTCTTTTGTCTCTTTTTCTCTTTTTGCCATCAGAGAGGAACGGTCTGTATGCTTGGCTCGGTTGAGTGCCGGGTCAATGTCAACTGTGCTGTAGCCTCTTTCCAAAAAAGCGTGTTTCCATCACTTTGGCTTTGGATTTAAATTCTTCAGGGCTGCTTTCAATTGCGCCTTAATCTGAGGAATTGACCTTGTGGAATATTGCGTTTGAGTTGTTCTTGGTGATTACTATCTGCATGTAGTAATGTGTTGCGGCTCAGAGGTTTGCGAAAAATAGTGGTCTCTAGGCTATTGTGACTATTTTGTCACAACACCGGTGAAT
>NC_137689.1:13615494-13645494 GCF_963989245.1 Nansenia antarctica
GACCATATATACTGAAATACGGATGCTGTCACTGCAATGTAAGACAGTCGCTTGGGTGTATATTATAACACAACACACATCCTGTCACTCAACCCAACGTGGCAGGTTGATGACTTTTCAAGCCGTAGGATTCTGATCAAAATTTGCCGACATTCTCTCCTCCCTTTGTCCTCTATGAACAGGCGTGTGTGTGGCCACACACAGAGAGAATGCCTCTCCTCCTGGACCTCTCCCGAGTTGCTGTTCCCTATCCTTTTATCCTCTCCTTTCATTTATCGCTGTTGAGAGAAAAAAGCTTACTGAAGAAAAGTGCATCCCTTTTCCAAGCTCGCCTGCCATTCACAGGCGCTCCAGTGAGCTCAGAGTAATCTTGTGTGGTTGGGATTGAGTGCCGGGGTGTGTAAATCTGGGTGTAAAGTAGCTGAGCTAGCGTGTATCCTGGGCTGAATTGAATGTGTCAGGAGAAGCTCACTTTACCTTAATGAAATGGAGCGGTCTCCTGATTAAAGGAAGGGCTAAGGGAGAACCTCTTCTAAAAGGGGTGACACTGGATGTCGACTGCCTCTCTGTCTTCAGTGGACATCCCATAACCATTTACATTTACATAACATTTTTTGGGCATTTAGCAGATGCCTTCATCCAAAGCGACTTACAGCAAATACATTTGACTAAGTAAGTGAATCATCTATCCACCAGTCATAGCAGGGTAAAAGTAATCTATGCACGGGCCAGGGGCCATTGGCAGTCGTAATGCTAGAAGAAGGAAGATCTTTTTTTTTACATTAACAGTAGGGAAACTGTACAGGGGGGTAGAGGGGATGTAGATGTCTCAGGAGGGACAGGTAAGGTGTAGTCTGAAGGGATGGGTCTTCAGTCTATGGTAGAAGATAAGGAGTGACTCTACATTAACCAGATACTGTAGGGGGGAGGAGCGTGTTTGACCTCAGTCTGTGGGTAGCCTATACTGTATGTGTGGATCAGTGGAGGCTCGTGGAGGTAGACATCGGAGGACAGGCTCACTGTGATGCTTGAGAACGGAATGAGGAATGGTATCAGACACACACGTGTTACTGGTTGATACCATTCCTCATTCCACTCCATGCATTACAATGAGCCCGTCCTCCGATGTCTACCTCCATCTGTCAAACCCCTGGTGTTGGATGGATATCTTACACCCCTACCTAGTCAGAAAGAGAACACTCCCCCTGTAGTAAAGCTACGCAGAACACTCAATAGTCTCAGGACAACATCAGGTCATGTTGGCCATAGACATCTAAACATACCGTTTGTCTTTATTATAATTCTATTCCCACTATAGAAAGAGTTCTTAGATGAGGTCATTCGGTGAAGCTGTAAAATGTAGTATGACATCACTGATGAGGTTATCATCCAGAAGCACATTAAAGGGTATTTCTACCATCAGTGGAACCTCTGTTGATTGTATCTGCAGCTCTGTTTTGACCTTCCTACAACCTTGCCATGTGTTCTGAGTGGGGTTGAGAGGTGCATGTTACAGTGCAACCCTAATGCCGTTCTTCATCTTTTTTCCAGTGGTTCTTGACAACATAACAAGGCCACTAATGCTTCCTCCTCCTCTACGAGCAACACTCCTGCTCAGGTCTCTGCTTGTACAGTAAGTGGAGAGGGACTGTCCAACCCTCAGAGAAAGCCGTAGGAAACGGAGCTGTACAATTTAACAGAGTTGGTCACCCTCTGCCTCTACTACAACCCTTGCCGAATCTCTCTCTCTCGCTCTCTCTCTCTCTCTCTCTCTCTCCTTCCCCATCTCTCTCCTTCCCCATCCCCCTTCCCATATCACTCCGCTTTGGGTTTAGAACAAGCACCTAGTACCTAGTTGTCGTTGTCATGGAAACAGGGGAACAACAGCAGGTTGGCTAGCAATGCTTAGGGGGCGGGGCATTCAGTCAGTCTATACCCGCTCTTCCTCTATTCCTCCCCTTTATCGCTCACTCTGTCCCTCATTCACATATTAAACCATATTCTCTCCATCCACTGATTTCCACTGGTAATACAGGCTTGGTTTGTTTATGTCTAATTGTGAGAATCCTCAATCACTACAATTACCTATCAGCATCAACCATTGTTTGTATGTTTAGCCTAAATATATCTTATCTTGTAAAACCTTCTGTAATTCCCCTCATTGTAAAATAGGAAACAAGCAAAAAAAAAAATCAAGGTTTTTTAAATTGCTCTACAAGATAACAGAGGCAGTCGCTCTCCTCGTCATGACCACTAAACCATGTTTACTAGTGTACAACAGTGTGAGGAGGTAACGGCGCCATAATTATGCATCTGGCACGGCCCTGAGAACAAGCAAACAAGCCTACAGCATCACCAGTGCCTACCACGAGCTGCCGACCTGCTGCATGACATACAGCTGATGTGATTGGCTAATAAGACAGTCTGGGCGAGGGGATGGGGGGGGGAGGGGCTCTAATAGGATTCCTCTGTCTGTTCTCCTGGATAATGGCTGCCTGGCCAGCTGAGAGGCAGATTGCATGAGATAGGGGCCAGCCAGTGGCACCACCAATTACTCCAATAGTCTCTCTGCCTGGGATCAAACTTAGTCAGTAGCCAGTGTTGGGAGACAAGCCTGCCTCACATGTCCCTCACTCAGCTACGCTGGGACAGAGAGATGCTGTAGCTCATCTGACCATAGGCCCGGCGCCAGAGCCAACAGCTTGGGTGGGCTTAGGGGGGGAGGGGTGGGGGGGGGGGGGTTGGTAGCAAGGCCGGCGGTGGGCAGCACTTAATAGATAGACATACTTTATGGACCTTCCTTAAATACAAATATGAGATTAAACATTCAAACACACCCCCGGAATATCAACAACTCAGCCCAGCTCACCCGTGCCCATAGCCATCCACGGCCTTGTTTGATCAACGCTTCCTTTTGATGTGGAGAGAAATATGTAATTCAACAAAACTGCTTCAGTTTCCCATTCAGTTATCCATCTGTGCTTTACAACTCAGCATATTACGCAAAACCCTGTGGAACTAAATATGGAAATGACACACATACAGTACAGTATGGAGCTATTATCTCCAAGTAATAACGAAGTAAAAGATCAGCTGATTTGGCATGAACAGGATCCAACTGTGTAGGGGAGAAAATGTAACAGGGGTCAATTGTATCACGCTGCTTTTCTCTAATCATAAACAAGTTAGAGAGATACAATTAACTCAGTAGGTTTCATACACAGTTCAGACATTAGAGAAATAGAATATATAGAAATACGGTAGAATGTTCTAGGATTGTATTGGGGACTAGAGGCTTAAATGTAAACATTTAGAAAACAAATTATTTTACTAGAAAAAACGAATTATGTTAACTTTGAGATGGTAAGAAAAATACAACAATATCTCTTGGGATTGTAGAGGGCAAATAAAGTTGTAAATGGGTATATGGAGCTGACGTTTTGACCGAGCACAGGGGATCATTTAACATCAGATCTATTTGTATTAAAATCAACACTGTGATCAAACCTCTATTAGTCTAATTCTATAGAGACCTATACATTGTATGATTGATTAGTAGACAGATGTAGGTTTCTTATATCAGATGTAATTCTCAGCCAAGTGCCCTTCAGTCTCCCCTGCGTGTGTGCATGTGCGTGTGTAAATGGTGAGGAAGATCTATGATGACATTTTGGTCCTCTTTAAGCAGGTGGCCTGCAGGGAATCCTGTGATCAGTGAAACTGACCTGACAGCACACTGGGGTCACTGACTCACTCAGAGGAGCTACCGACTGTGTCCCACTTACACTCAGGTGTGATTGTGTTTGTGTGTATGTGTGTGTTTGTGTGTGTGTGTGTGTGTGTGTGTGTGTGTGTGTGTGTGTGTGTGTGTGTGTGTGTGCATTCGTGCATGGATTGATATGTGTGTGAATTCATGCATGCCACTCCAAATAACTCCTTGACCTGATATGCCATTTTTAAACATTGTTATGTCTACTTATAACGGCTTATAAAGATAGCTAGCATCCAAAGGTTTCCTCAGAAGCATAGAAGCCAATCCAAAGAGACATTCTATAGGAGATGGCTATGCAGCTGGTGACACAGCTGAATCAGGGTTTCATGCTTGGCAGGTGTATTGCGGCGACCTGGCAGAGCAGGCAGTAAGATGGATCCCACTGACTGGATGAAGCCTGCCTGCCTCCTCTAAATTGACGCCATCTCACACATCTCCCTCTATGGTATACACACCGCTTTGATGTATCTGTACAGTACTATATGTTTCAAGAAAACTGCATTGGCCTGGTAGACTGCCACTTCCAGCCAGGCCCCTTAGCACGCATTGCCAGCCCAAAGCCAACACATTCACTCAAAACACAAGGGATCAATCACGAGCCAAACAGAGGCAAGAGGCAGACACCCTGTTTGAAGCATGGCAAACCAAAAAAAGCCAAGCTGGAAAGCTTTTTTTCCTCACCACACATTCTTCTTAGTCAATAAACGAACAACTAAAAATAACACTTGACATGTCATTTACAGGGGAGCGGTTGACTGATGGCTTCAAGAGGCAATTAGCGCATTAAAGCCAATCATCCAGTAATTAAATCCGTCCTCATATCCATCTATTTGCACAAAGGAATGCTGTCTGATCTGACAGTATCGAAAGTACATCTGCATTGCGGTACAGAGCGGCCTTCACCCACCTTCCTGGCTAGTACAACTGTCCATCCTTGAAGCCCGTGATTATAAAGGGCGTCCACTAAAAGCAATCAACAATGGATATTAAAAAAAAAGGGCCGACGCTTCAAAGACCTAAGCTGTTTCAGCTGTTTATTTTGTGACTCTAAAATAGGTACGCGCATTCTCGCGGAAGAGTGAACACGCGTAAATGATTACTATATGAAGGCAGCTGGTGACCTAGAGACAGAAAAATACCCGAGACTTATGCCACTAACCGGTGGGACTCTGCTTTAGTCAGCCAATCAAGGTTACCACCGAGAGCCCTGTGTTTCTCTGCAGTCACAGAGCTAGGTGGTTCGGGAGGCCTGATCTGTCACCGGGTAATCGGCTCGCTTACACATCACCCACGCACCCTGGGCAGGAGTTGAGAGGAGGACGGCCCCCGTGAACAAGGGGATTAGAGAGGAAGAGACAGGCAGCAGCACCCACAGGGCACAGTCAGGCATGCTGTTCCACTCTACCCTTCTCCTCCTCCCTTCCTCCCTTCCCCTCTACCTCTCCACCCCCCTCTACCTCTCCACCCCCCCCCCCCCCCCCCCTTCCTCTTCCCTTCTCTTCTACCTCTCCACCCCCCCCTACTTCCTCTTCCCTTCTCTTCTACCTCTCCACCCCCCCCCCCCCCCCTACTTCCTCTTCCCTTCTCTTCTTCCCTCCGCTCTCCTCTGGATGTACTATAGACGTATCTCGAGGTGAGGACGCAATAAGCTCACAGTCCTGTTGTATAGTTGATGGTATATAAAGAGTTTGTATGGTATCTAAAGAAGTGTCCTTTTTAAGAGACTGTTTTGAGAGTCTCTCACTCTCACATAAATCTGAACACAGTTCCCAGGAGTTCTCAGCTCAATATTATGGTTTAACTAGAGCCAAGTACTATAATGTTATTGCTATGGGAAAAGCATAAGGTTTACAAGGTGGAACAGAGTTCTTCCATTCCCACTGCTTACAACCAGTATATTATTTACAGTAAAACCCAATTTTAAATGTAAACCCACACACCCTGGGCAGTCAACACGTTTTCTTCCGTGTATGTGGGGTGTGTGTGTGTGTGTGTGTGTGTGTGTGTGTGTGTGTGTGTGTGTGTGTGTGTGTGTGTGTGTGTGTGTGTGTGCGTGTGTGCATGTACGGTATGAACAAAAGATAATGAATGTGTGTTATATTCAGAAAAGTTATACTGTAACTATCAGATAATTCTATCAGGCAGCTAAAGTTGGATTACACACATTCCAGAAGCGGTTTCCCTAATTGATTGGTTCCGTGTGAGGTGTTCTGGTGTTCTGGTGCCTTCCACACTGAAGGCTGTACATGGAGGACCCAGATAGGGGAGCTGCGGGAGGCCAGCAGGTGCCTCAGGAATGTGTTAACATTCATTTCCACAGGCAACGGCTGGTCACATGACTTCCCTCCTCTTCCCTGAAAATATTGATGAACACAGAATCCACGCAGACTACAGTAGAGGACTTGAGATGGCTGAACACTGTACCAGACTGTACAATAGAATACACTGGTTACAGGTGGAGTACTAGAGATAAAGTACTGTGTGCTGTATGCTTAATAAATGAAAAACTCTTCCCTAGTTCCCTTCTGCCCACACTGTAGCTAAAATCAGAACAGCACAGATGTGGTGTTGCTTGGGCGAGGGGACTTTGTAAACATCTTTTGGGTGTTTTCTTTCTAGACAGGAAGTCCTGAACCACAGACGTTGGTTATTTCATCAAGGCCTGCTATTCCCACACTCTGTTTACCCGATGGAGAGTGAATTTCTACAGTAAATCTAATCTGACGATAATATCATCTGAAATCTCATTTGAAAAAAATCCCCCGAAGCATTCAGGATACACACTGGGGAATAGAAACACACCTCTTCTCATATTCAGCCTCTGCTGCCTCTCTAAGCCTGTGGCAAAACACAAGAGACATATTGTGGGAGGGAGGACTAGAGAGAATATATATATATATATATAATTGCATTTATTATTTTAAGATTGAAGAGGATGTGGAAGGTGTCATTAGTCCTCTCATCATCAAACAGCCATTTGACATCTTTAAAAAATGATATATTCACTAATGAATGCATTGTGCCTTTCATCAAGCATATTATTGGTTTCCAAACTCATCATTACAACAAATGCGTAACATGACCCCTATCAGACAAGTGGCCACTAATGTAGCCATGGCAACACTGATTACAGTTTAGTCATAATTAGAAGTTTCAATGCTTCTCAAAGCAAGGCTGTATTAGAACAAGACTCTGTCATCAGAGTGTGTATATCCACAAGTAAACGGAGCCAGCCAGAGCCAGCCTAATACAGAGACCGTGTCAATTATCAGTAACTTAAAGCACATGTTTGGCGACACATTTCTTGCCTCACAAAAGGCTAGTAGGAGAGTGTTCTGTAGAAACTGTGCATTAGCATCAGTGCTACTAAACCACATATGTAAGTAAAGTGTTGTGTACTGTACAACTTGAGTAAGAAATATAAACTCACCGGCCACTTCATTAGGTATACCTTTTCAACTGCTACGGCAAATGTCTAATCAGCCAATCACGTGGCAGCAACTCAATGCATTTAGGCATGTAGACATGGTCAAGACGATCTGCTGAAGTTCAAAGGAAGCACCAGAATGGGAAAGAAAGGTGATTTAAGTGACTTTGAACGTGGCATGGTTGTTGGTGCCAGAAGGGCTGTTTTGAGTATTACAGAAAGTGCTGATCTACTGGGATTTTCCCGCACAACCATCTCTAGGGTTTACAGAGAATGGTCAGAAAAAGAGAAAATATCCAGTGAGCGGCAGTTCTCTGGGCGAAAATGGTGGTGGTGGTGTGATGGTGTGGGGGGTATTTTCTTCAGCAACTGTGTGATGCTATAATGTCAAATTATGGACCAAAATCTCTGAGGAATGTTTCCAGCACCTTGTTGAATCTCTGCCAGGAAGAATTAAGGCAGTTCTGATTTCTGAAGGGAAAAGAGGGGGTCCAACCCGGTACTAGCAAGGTGTACCTAATGAAGTGGCCGGTGTATATTACCAGAGTAGATAGTTTGAAATGCAGATGAGAGGGAACTACATAACGAGGCTCGATTACTTTCAACATGAAGTTTAAATCCTATGTTCTCGACAACGGAGTACGGTCGACTGCTATAAAACCACTTATGGCGTTTGTTATGGCATTGGCCCTGTCTGTATTGTTAGCGAGAGGATGCTTAAATGCCATGGGGAGCTGGGTTTGCACATCACAGTTTTTCTCTTGTACCTGTGATGTTCATATTCGGGTGATGTCGTCTCAAATGAGTGAGCAAGTTCAACATACAGCCAGCCGCTTTGGTCCGATCCACCTCTCTTTGTGGCTTTGGTGGCTTAACTGGATAGCTACCATACGAAGCCAAAATGCAGAGGCAGGTCGCATTTCTAACTCAATCTAATCAAATGTATCTGCAGGGATGAAGGAAATTAAGTTATATACTTGCATGGATCCCAATTGTCCACACTCAAATGGAATAGTGAACCCAAAATCAAAGCCAACATCTATTCTATATATTCTTTATCTCTGTGTGTGTGTGTGTGTGTGTGTGTGTGTGTGTGTGTGTGTGTGTGAGCGTGTGTGTGTGTGTGTGTGTGTGTGTGTGTGTGTGTGTGTGTGTGTGAGCGTGTGTGTGTGTGTGTGTGTGTGTGTGTGTGTGTGTGAGCGTGTGTGTGTGTGTGTGTGTGTGTGTGCGTGCATGCGTGTGCGCGTGCGAATGCCAAACAGCCAAAGGCACAGCAGGGTATAGATGTGATTGTAGCAGTTTTCCCACCATGGCTAATGATAGGGATTCAACTCACTTAGCAGACTCTCCCTCTGGAAACATCATAGTCACATGGACAGATACAAGGACACATATTATTATAGTTATCCTCTAATCACAACATGAACACCAGCATCAAATCTATCTATCATTAAACATAATATTCAATTATATCATGAAATAATATTGACTAAATCCTCCAACAATCGTTTAGATATGTAATAAAACATTGGCTGACAATTTGCTTGTGCAAAATGCCTTGAGTAAACTTGTGAAAAAGTGGTATTTTCTTTCAGTAAAGTTAAACAGCAGAAGACAGGCCTCTGATTTAGTACTGTATGGGTGGTGTGCCATTGTCCTGGCCAATTAGGATTTCATTATAAAACAATGAGTTCAATGTGGCAAGAATGTAAAAAAGGACCTGCAACGCAGCCTTCAGGCTTGGCACAGAGTTTACTAAGATCTGTGCAGACGCACCTAAAGGTTACTCAAAAATACCATCTGGGGGCGCTTAGGTGGATTAGCGGGTTAAGCGTCGACCATGTAACCGCAGGGTCCCCGGTTCGATTCCAGCCGGGGACATATCCTGCATGTCATCCCTCCTCTCTCTCTCACCCATCCTTCCTGTTATAATATATACTGTACTGTCAATAAAAATGAAAAATATGAGTGGGACTGCCCCACTCAGAAAAAATTACTTAAAAAAAAAAAAAAATACCATCTGTCGTTGTCCAAGCACCTACAGTATACATGACAAGCAGGCATTTTACTGTATCTTTAAACCGCAACACAGCTTGGTGAGGGAGTGTGGTGTCTTTTGAAGCTTTGAAGAATATTAAACCACACACGCGCGTGCACGCGCACACGCACACCCACACACACACACACACACACACACACACACACACACACACACACACACACACACACACACACACACACACACCTCAGCTGAGCCATGAACCATGAGCCATGAGCCATTACTATGCCTCTCAATTTATAAAAGTGCCCCCACAAATCAATGTGGATTAGTTTAAGGAGAAAACAGTATTGGTGTGCCTGCGCATTCCCATTAAAACAAAGAACACTATTGCCCTCTTGGGAGGCTGGTGTAATTTTGTCTATTGATCTTAACACAAGCAGAGATAATCTATTGCTCCGTATTATTGAATTTCAGCAATAGCCTATGCTGGAATATTGTTAACTTGTATCGCTTTAAAAAGCACATATATCATCTGCACTGGAGGCTACAGGACAACACAAATGGAAAGCACATGTGCGTGTACATGGTCTACGCACACACACACTCACACACATGCATGCATGCACACACGCACACACACACACACACACACACACACACACACACACACACACACACACACACAAACAATATCACATTATCCATAGAGGTCAAAACAGACATGGACAACACCTTTCTTATTGTAAAATAATAAGTGGATTATCCCTGTAAATCCAAAAGCAGCAACTAAAAAACCTTAGTGTGGAAGGTACAGTATCAACTGTAATTTACAGACTACAGTTGTAATTTAAATATTGAAATATACCCAACTTGCAATCCAAGAAAGCTGAAATGAGACCCTGTACACAGGAGAATCTGGTGCTCTGAGGTCAGCTGGCTTCATGAAGACACTCCAGGTTCTGGTGCTCTGACACAGCTCTGAGGTCAGCTGGCTTCATGAAGACACTCCAGGTTCTGGTGCTCTGACACCGCTCTGAGATCAGCTGGCTTCATGAAGACACTCCAGGTTCTGGTGCTCTGACACAGCTCTGAGATCAGCTGGCTTCATGAAGACACTCCAGGTTCTAGTGCTTTGACACAGCTCTGAGGTCAGCTGGCTTCATGAAGACACTCCAGGTTCCATTCTCCCACCTTATCTTCTTTTACTTGACTGGGCCAAATCAGTGGCCTCTAATCTCACAGGGTTTTGCAGGTGGGATCAAATACTGGGGAATACAACTGGTCTTAAAACGGTTAAGCGGTAGTGAAACTTTGTGAAAGCCATGTAAGAGGTAAGACTTATTGTATTCTCTATTCTAGAAAGTATACAAATATATATCATACTGAGAAAAAGTATGTGAACCCCTACATAGTTCTCCCATTTTGTCCCATTGGAGCGTGAAATTAAAATGCTTTTTTAAAAATGTATTTAAACTGATCTCCTCCACACATCCAAAGTGAAAGAAAAATGACACAACAAATGTATCATTACATGTAAAAAAGTACAAAATGTATAACCAAAAATGTTGTCCCGTGTGAATAAGTATAGTATGTCACGTTAGACGATCGGTGGGGGGAAAGCAGTGGTTTACATTGTTTATTAATAGACATGAATCTCTCCGAAAGGTTCCTGTCTATCATTCAAAAGTGGATAGTGCGTACTAGATCAGAACTGAATTAAGTGAATGAAAATTCAACTGACTCCAACATGAATGATGGTGTTTTTGATTCACCAGCTGTTCTCTTTCAAAGAATAGAATCAGGTTACAAAAAATGTTTCACGGGTTGCGTGAACTCAAACTAACCCGCAGGCTTCAAATAACTGACAGGGTTTATATATATATATTTCTTGACTTCTGTGTGTTTCCTCACACTTAGTGTCCTAACATCCTGAGGGGATGCTAATGATGCTAGTGCTGTCAACACATCTCCTCACACCTTGGTGATGTTGTGTCACACTCTCTCTCTCGCACACACTCACCATGTTACCCCAAATAAACCAATAATAATAGCCCCTTCACTAGAGATTATTTACTGTAAATGTCTGTAAGTATTGAACTAGTAAATCTCCCATCTCTTCAGGTTACATCTTAACTGCTCCTCCTGAGACATCTTCTGACCCTCACCACTACGTCTCCTAAAGACACCCGCTTTCCCCTCTACTGTGTCCCTAAGAACTTCTATCGCCCCCCTTGTACTGTTTCTCAGTTTCTCCAGTAATAAAAAAAATAAAAATAAAAATAAATAAATAAAAAGTTTTAGTAGAAGGCGATAATAGGGAGAAGGTTTTTCCTTCTATCAGTGGCCCCGGGCCCGAGCTAGAGTACTCTTCCTGCAACGAATGGTGGACTGCTGATTCACATGCTTAGTATTCAAATGTATTGATTGTAAGTCGCTTTGGAATAAGGCGTCTGCTAAATGCCAAAAATGTAAATGTAAATGTAAAATGCTTTACTTTTTCCAAGTAGTTCAAAGCTCATAGCAAAGTCACAGTAGGAAACAGTTATGGATAAGACATTATATAGGCTAGTGAAAGCTGGTGCAAAAAAACATATAGTAGCCTATTCTATTCAATGAGCTACCCAAACTGAAACCAGGACCCTACTGAATCTACACATTTGGTTGAATTGAAACGGTACTGCTTGCTCATTTAAGCGTAAGCGATTTGATCACACGCACGCATGCATGCACTCACATGCACGCGCGGACACACACACACACACACACACACACACACACACACACACACACACACACACAAAGGCTTAAATATAATTGAAAGTAGTTGAAGAAGATATGTGACACGTTCTGGTGAAAAGGGCCGCATGTCGGCAATTCTCAACTCGTGCAAATGAGCAAAAAGTGTAATTTTTTAATTTGTATGTTTTTTCCTTTGTTTCGCATATTACGAAAGTTGAAGTGTTGAAGAGCCCACTCGATATAACAAACAACTCGCTCTGAATCAAAACACACGCAAAACAGCTGCTAGTAGCTAGTAGCTAAAAAGGAAAAAAAAATCGCTATGAACATTTAACTGCTTGTTTAGCACATCATAACATGGTGATAGAACATCAACATGCTAAAAACACACAACTACACATAATTCGATCCTAGATTAGGATGAAAGAGTGGTCTTGCTTTTAAAGGAACTCATCAGAGGGGCCTGTGCAGCACACACGCACGCACACACACACATACACACACACACACACACACACACACACACACACACACACATATACATACATACATAGTGTACAGCCAAATGCAGCAGCATGCACAGCTCTTCCTGTATACCCTGACCCCCCCCCCCCCCCGAGGCAGAGACATGAGCTGGGGAATTCATCCATCTTTGTCAGAGGAGAGCTCAGGAACGTGCTGTGAGCAGTGCAGAGGACACCCGACCATCCCTCATCCACCTCCACTCGATCTGCCGCTCCACGTGAGGGGAGTGACACGCTAGCATCCCCAGACCCCAACACAGCAGCAACCACCTAGTCTACTGTATTCATCATTTATTTGGATCTCCATTAAGCTGCCACCTTAGCTCTGGTAACCTTCCTGGGTACCACATGATGGACAAGCAACAACAGTCATATGCTGGATGATATTAAAGGATTAGTTTGTACAGCTAGCCAGAGCCAGTGTGACAGGGCAGAGGAAGAGAATGCTTCAGAGTGCCTCCCACCAGGGTCCTGATGGAGTGCCTGTCTCAATTCTGCTTCCACCCAACTGAGACTGTCATTGAAAAAAATCTGCAACCCACCATAGCCAACCCTCAGTATCAGCTCATTCCACGCAGGATGGAGTGACGGAGGAGGAAATGAGAGAATAGGACTAGAGAGGGAGAGAAATGTCATGACAAAATCTAGTTCAGTTCAAACATACAGTACAACGGAAATACACATAGGAATGTAAATATGTCAATATTACATTAATATCATCAAGGAATCATCAGTGCTAGGCCACATTATTTTTTTCACAGGTTTGGAAATTCCTCCTCACAGGACACAACAAATAAACTCTTTGTTGCTCTATAGTCCTGAACATAAATGGATTGAGGTGACCCCTTCAAAGACAACCCAGAACACCCACCCACCCTATCTCCTGCCCCCACCCCCATCACCAGGTCTGAAGCAGCCCTGTCTGTCATCCCATCAAAAGACGCTTCAAGGTCTCCTTTCATGTGTTTTGATGCTGTGTCACACTTCAAAAGAAATACCATTATATTTGATCAGCTGTACTGCCTTGCCTGGCCCAACTAACATGGACCTCACCAATGGCATCTGTGAATTAACTATGGCCAGGAAGATTACTGTAACTCAGTAGAGAGAAAGAGTGAGAGAGAGTGAGATGGCAAGAGAGAGAGAGAAGTATAGTAGAGTTGTGGAGAGAGGGGGGGGGAGAAAGAGATAGAAATAGAATGAGAGAGAAATAAAAAAGACAGAGAGGGAGAGAGAAAGAAAGACAGACAGACAGACAGACCGACAGACAGACAGAGAGAGACAGGGAGCTCAAACACATTTTGCCACACACAAGGCACCATTATCAGCTTTCCCCTCAGGTCAGGCAAATATCCTTTCTGCCAGACATGCTGTTCCGTCCCCTGTCCTGTCGTGCTGTGTTTCTGTGTTCCCATTTGTCTTCTCCTCTCACTCTCATTCAATACGGGGGGGTAATTCATCAACGTCACTAAAGGAAAATCTAGGCTTATTATTATAAGTCTCGCGAGATTCATAAAAAATAGACCTGGATTTTCCTTTAGCGACGTTGATGGAATACCCCCTAGGTGTCCATCCACGTTTGGCCTGTCATTCCCATCCATCATCATTCGCAGCAACCTGTTCCGGACCAAACAGCCTTCCATCCGTCTATTTAAAGCCCTCCTGTCCTCTGTTCAGAAGTCGTTATCTGCCGTGTTTTGTTTGTTGTCTATCGTTGAAGTTGAATTAGCCAAGCCACATGCATATTTCTTGTTTTTGTTTGCTTAAAGCTATACACGATATAGTGTTTTTGTTTAAGGTTCTTGTAAGGACAAGGGGATAGGAAAGCTGCCCATGGGTTTACTTTTCATCACATAGCCACATCTTTGTTCTAAACATTAGGTTAGAAGCGGGTGCCTCCTGATGTATTTTTAGTAGATCTTGCATGGTTAGGTAGTTAGGACTTTTCCTTTTCTTTGGCACCATGCAGTCCCTTTGTTCCCTTGTGGCGATAATTAGTTCATAAATATTCTTACATTTTAGTCCTGATTTTGTCTCGTTTGTTTTGCAACGCACATACCTTCAGCAGGCTCGCTGCACAGTGTTAGGCCCTTATTTGCCTCTATATAGAAGGGTGGTAACACATGCCTAGATGAACTGTTTTGATTGATGAGCCGCTGCTTCTAAGGAATTTCACTGTAATGGGGCTGAATTTGACACTTGAGTTTACATTTTACATGTTAAGTATTTACCAAATGCTGTTATTACAATATGTGCATTCAGCTTACTGTAAATAGGTGGGACAACCACACATCACAATCAATACAAGTAAGACTTTCTACAATAATGTTGGAAAAGGGGGAATGGGGGAGGGGGTTGGGTTTAAATCAACATGCACGCGCACGCACACACACACACACACACACACACACACGCACACGCTTTCTGTCAGTAGCAAAGAGATACTGTTGCCATAACAATGTTTTGGCTCTCACATCCTACCTAATGAGAGGGAGGCAGAGGCATGTGTGGCAAGGCCAAACTCATTACCAGTGGGGAAGCAGCTGTGGATCTGCAATTGACTTCATCCAGAGCCCCTCCCCCTCTCCCTCCCCTCCTTCTTTCACCTGCTCCATGTGTGGCACAGTTCTCTCCCTCCCTCCCTCTCCTCCTCTCTGCTAACCCCCCCCCCCCTCCCCAATTCAGCTGGTTCAGGAGATGGCAGCAACACACTTCCCCCCCAGGGCGTCTCTACACACTACAGACAGCCTTGTTCAGAGAGAGCTGGATTTCAAATCCCATCCTATGTACCTCTCCCCCAGGAACAGCCCAGGATAGCGAAGGTGATTGGGAAAACTGGGATGACTTTGCCAGGTTCTGGTTGTTACAGTAGCGGACACACATCCCAATCAAGAAAAACAATTAAGCAGTTCAACAGTGGTGTTCCCACTATTATGAATGCTGTTACTGTTATCTTTTGTTTCCCGCCTGATTTTACTAGTCAACTCATACTTTTGCACCATCGTCATGTCAAACAGTCTGGCCTCGCAGCCATTAAAGAGTAAATTACAGGTTCACTGTGGCATTTACAAGGAAGCAATAGCTGACTATAATAAGGCAGTACGTGCAGCAAGTAAAACACATTTCTCTAAGATGATTAGTGACAATTGCTGAAAACCAACCTATAATCTGCTGCTAAATCCTGCCCCTTCCACTGACTCTTTCACAAGCCTCTGTTTTGAGATGTGAGGAGTTTGCTATGAAAACATCACAACCATTAGGGGTGGCATCATTGACACTGGTGATCCTTATAATAAAATGTGTAACATGCATGTGACAATGGATACATTCACCAGCATTTCTGCAGCAGAACTTTACAAGACTGTAGCCGAGAGCAACTCGTCCACCTCTCGCCTTGACCCTGTTCCCACTGCATTCTTTCAGCAAGTCTTATAAATAATAAATAATAACAACAAATAATAATAATAATAATAATACATTGAGGGGGTGGTCGAGCAAAGCGCTTGATCCCTATGCAGTGGAGCTTGGTCCTGGGGACCTGGAGAAGAAAGCTCCACCTGAGGTTGCGGGTGGGGTCATGGGATAGCAGCAGCTCTTTGCAATGTCAGTTTGAATTATCCTCTGATCGAGGCAGGGAGCCAGTGTGGTGCCAGATGCCAGAATGGGGGTTATGTGTTAATGCTTTTACACTCTCATCAGGACCCTGGCAGTGCTGCTGTCCTTAAAAGTCTTCAACTTAAAGTGCTGCATATGAGAAAAACACATTAACAAACTGTTAATGTGGGATGCTGTGAAACATTCACACATGGCTGTGTCACTTAATGGCCACATTCATTACACTCTCTGGAGGGAGGCCTGAAATGACAGATGGGGCCGTCATGGAAACGTCTTCCCTACAATACTTTTTGTGGGCCCTAAAAAAGCACATCTTTAAGTATAACTTAGCGAACACACAGACACAGACACAGACACACACACAGACACACACACACACACACACACACAGACACAGACACAGACACAGACACAGACACAGACACACACACAGACACAGACACAGACACACACACACACACACACACACAGACACACACACACACACACACAGACACACACACACACACACACACACACACACAATACACGCACACACACACACACACACACACACACACACACACACACAACACACACACACACACACCTTGCTGACTACTATTTTATGCAAAGGCATCCCTGGCTAAGATAATTCTCTGTTTATTGATCAGTCCCTGTGAACAACAGCAATGATCAATGCTACCATTCTGATGAGTAAACACTTTAATTGACCACCCCTGAAGCATAATATATCAGGCAGGGGTGTGTGGGAACAAAGTAATACATAATTCTACATACAACAGAAACAACAATAGCTAGGATACTAGCAGAGAATAGCTTCTCTGAGCAGCGGGTTGGAGGTGTTCGGGGAGACGGCAGCACCTGGGACTACACTGACAGACACCCCGTGTAACACGGTGTCTGAAGGGAGACATAACCAGGCTAAACGTATTCTGTGCTGAAACATAGAATCACCTCCCACACCTGGTGGAGATGATCTGAGACACTTACACTGAGCAAACAGGGACAGACCCAGAGCTACATCATAATGCCCACACCTATTCTAGCCCACCTGCTCTCGACTTTGATCTCTTCCTCTCCCTTCTTTCCCTCCCATCCTCACCCATCTCCCACTCTCTCCCTCCCACACTCCATTGTCCCCATCTCCCTCCCACCCTCTCCTTTCCCCATCTCTCCCTCCCACCCTCCCCCTTTCCCCCATCCCCATCTCTCCCTCCCACCCTCCCCACCCCTCCCCCTTTCCCCCATCCCTATCTCTCCCTCCCACCCTCTCCTTTCCCCATCTCTCCCTCCCACCCTCCCCACCCCTCCCCCTTTCCCCCATCCCTATCTCCCCCCATCTCCCTCCCACCCTCTCCTTTCCCCATCCCTATCCCACCAGGCACATCGAGACATTAGAATACTGTAAATAGATATATGTCTATAATAAAAACATTTACTTTTAAAAAGTCATTTCGATTTGTATGTGCAATCCACACACTGAGCATTTTAAGACATGTTTTGTATTGTGAACATTTGCACTACTACAATTTCAATAACCAGCTTCAAAAAAAGCTTACTGGATGCCAAGCCTATCATGACACTGTGATGATTCAACTCTGACAAACCTATTGTGATAACTGACACACATACCCAGAATGCAATGTGATTTAGTACTTATTAACCAGAAAGGAAATGGGGGCAGAAAGGGGCTTTTGTTTTTAGGAGAAATATTAAATAGACAGAATCTGTCCTGATCTCATCCTATAGATTCAATAAGTAGGCCATTGCTGCTGCTAGACTCTTCCCTCTCATTAAACTGTCACCCAGGCCCTCTAATATGCATCTGTTTTGGACTGTCAGATCAATCAGTTCTGCTCTCACTCTTCATCCCAGCTATCTCTGCTGACACACACACACACACCCACGCGCGCGCACGCACACACACACACACACGCACGCACGCACGCACGCACGCACGCACGCACGCACGCACGCACGCACGCACGCACGCACACACACACACACACACACACACACACACACACACACACACACACACACACACTCACACACACACACAGAGAGAGACACATACTCTCTCTCTCTCTCTCTCTCTCTCTCTCTCTCTCTCTCTCTGTGTACTCAAAGACAAATGCAATAGCTCACATTCCCAGTTACACCTCCTGCATTGATCATCTATAATGAAAACCAATGGGGAAACATGTCATTGCCTGCATGACTTAAACATCATTTTGTTGGGTTTTAATTACAGGGGGGCTAAACACTTTACCATGATTAACTCAGTCTGGGTGCATTTGTCATCAGACAGTGGGGGCTGTTCTTCCGTCCTTGTCTCTATGGTCGCCCCCCAATAGTCTCTCCTCTAATCCTCATCTCCTCCCTCTTCACGTCCTTCTCCCTCTTCTCTTCCTTCTCCCTCTTCACTTCCTTCTCAAAACAAAAAAAAAGGATAATCCCCTGAGATATTCTCCACCAATGCGTTTTGAACAGAGGAACAGAGGAACAGAGGAATAGAGGAAAGATACAACCTTGCTCAACCTTAAGTGCTAGTACCGTAAACGTTGTACACATTGACCTATTGACCAGCAGTTTGTCCTCAAGGCACAAACCCTTCAAAGGCGTCATTTGTCTTTCTTTCCTCCCTCCTCACGTGACTCTTATTTATTATCCCTTTGTTTCCCACTGTGTGAAATATACAACTAATGTGACATGTGTAGCTTGTGGCCCAGGGCTGGGGTCAATTCAGGGTTGGGGTTAATTCAATTAGAAGAAAAAAAAAACGTTTGATGTAAAAGGCTCCTCTTTTTCAGTTTACTGAGAAGTCACTGAAATATAAATGCCCTATTCGCAATCATTGAATTGGAATTTCAATTTACATCCTGAATTGTTACAATTTAAGTTCAACTGACCCCAACCCTGTTATGGGACAACAATGCATTAGCCTGCAGTACTTCAAGCAGATTCCATTGTTGGTTGAGAATTACAGTATGTCTGTCATGAGCAATTTTAAGTGGTGTGATGACAGCTGCTGTACTGTACATAGTTCATGCCGGTTACATTCAGGTTACTGTATAATCTACAATATACACACACAAAAAAGTAAAAAACAAAGTGGAAGCAAACCTTGTTAAAACGTTTCACATGACTGGCTTGGAAGCTGTAGGAGGAGATGGTTTAAAAAAAAAATACAGATACAGGAAGTTATTTATCTGTGGCCAAACCAAACCAAATATATAATTGTATTTAAATTCCAAGGTATGGAAGAGCGCCTTATCATTTCCTCATTTCCTCTGGAAAGATAATCAATTTCTTATTTCCATCCACCAGTCTTTCTGCTAGACTGAGAAATACCTCCTTTCTTTCTTTTCTATTTCTCTCATGCTCTTATCACACTCGTCTTATCGGGTCTTATCGACTCGTCTTTGTGTTCAGAGATCTATGCAAGTCTCTCAGAAGTGACAACGGCCTAATAATAATAATATCCAACAAGCTAACGGAAACAGTGAATGCGGCGCTAACTCCTGCTGTGTAGTGCGCTTTCCCCTGCAAGCAGCGCTGTGTGTTCAGTGACGGGAAGGCATGGTGACAGACAGACAGACAGGGACTGCATCACAGAGCAGCATCACAGTCGCCGTGAGCGACAGCCAGGGGAAGTAATAAGTCACCACCCTGCTCCATGTGTCAAACACGCCACAACAATACACGCCCCCCCCCGTCACATCTAACGCTGCAGGGATTGTGTACATTCTCTTTGCCTCACCTTTTAACACTGCTATACACCGCCTGCAGTCCCCACACCCAACACTGCTACACACACTCCTCCACCCCACTCTCTTAACTACAACACCCAACACTGCTACACACACACTCCTCCACCCCACTCTCTTAACTACAACACCCAACACTGCTACACACACTCCTCCACCCCACTCTCTTAACTACAACACCCAACATTGCTTCATACACACACACACACACACCACTTGCCCAACCCCAACATCAAGCCCCTTCCAACACCAGACACTGCTGCTACACACCCACCCACCACCCCTACACACCCACCCACCACCCCTACCCCAACACCAGACACTGCTACACACCCACCCATCACCCCTACACACCCACCCACCACCCCTACCCCAACACCAGACACTGCTACACACCCACCCACCACCCCTACACACCCACCCACCACCCCTACCCCAACACCAGACACTGCTACACACCCACCCATCACCCCTACACACCCACCCACCACCCCTACCCCAACACCAGACACTGCTACACACCCACCCACCACCCCTACACACCCACCCACCACCCCTACACACCCACCCACCCACCACCCCTACACACCCACCCACCACCCCTACCCCAACACCAGACACTGCTACACACCCACCCACACTCGCCCCATTCCAACACCAAGCACTGCTAATCACAGCACAAAAAGAGACCCCCACAGAGGCTAGCATTGATCTCCCATTGTAGAAGGCAGGGTGGGACAACAGTAATGCTTTGTTGGAATAGGAAGTGGAGTTTACAACTCAATACCACGGCCAGGCTTGGTGCCAACTCTAAACTACACTGTCTGTCTGTGTTTGTACACAGTACATTGTACTGCAGACAGTACTACCAAGTGTCTCAACTAGGCCATTGGGTGAGGCCCGATCGTTCTTCATTCCCTGAATCCGTAAAGAAGAGACAGAAGCAGAGGAACCATAACTGCATATCAAATTATAATGGGGAAACGTTCCCTCCCTCTGGACTGAGGCTCACCATCTCAAACCAGTCTCATTACAATACTTAACGGACCAATGCTTCGTTTTTTGGGCCAAATGGCAACCCTGCCACTTGCTATAAAGATGAGGGACATGGGAAATGTAACCACACTGAAATTCATAAATGGAGCTATGGATACATGAAGTGCATGAGATCAATATAATAGTTATATACTGTACATATTTTGAAGCTAGTTTGTTCACAGAGTAATTGTTTACAATAAACAATTGAGCTAAACAAACATACAGTAGATAGGTTATGATGGGTACAACAGTTGTACTCTGCTCATGAGATGTTTATAAGTGATATTCTTTAAAGCAATCTATAGGTCTATTAGTTTAACAGCAATAAATACTAAGGGTTGTACATTCAATAGTATGGTACTGTCTATCTCTGAGAGTTAAAGTTCTGTTATGGAAGATATGTTTGAGTATGTGGACAGAAAGGGGCACACCCCCTCATGAAAAAAGTCTGTCAAAGTCTGTTAGCCTAAAACGAAGGCTGTGTTCGGAATAGCATACTAGTGTACTATTCATACTAGGTATGATATTGAGTATGAAGTGCGTTCACACTGTATAGTATGTGAAATTTGAGTATGCGAGAAATCTAGTATGCATACTCGATTTTCCAGAATGTCTGAGTATGCATCGAGAGGATACTATTCCTACTAAACTTCCCCAAAATGCTGCCTAAGTCTGCTAGCCTAAAGCTAAGTCTGCTAACCTAAAACTAAGTCTGCTAGCCTAAATGCTAAGTCGGTTAGCCAAAAGCTTAGTCGGTTAGCCTAAAACTAAAACTAAGTATTGAGTGGTTTAATGAGGCAATCAATGTATTCATGATATTTCACATGAGTGTAATAACCATACAGCCAACACTAAAGCACCAAAACAATTGTCAACTAAACTTCCATGGTGTACTATTAGCTCACATGTTCTACATGTTCTACATCTACATTCATACGACTGTTCCCCCAAAGTAAGTGGAAAACGACCTGTCACTACAACAGCACAGATCTTCATTCAATCAAGAAAAAAGATGTGCCCCTTAAAGCCCAATATTCTTCTCTGAGTGTATGTGTGAACACAGGTGTATCTGGTTGATATTGACACTTACGTATAAGCAATAACAACTGTGTGTGTACATGCAGCACACGCTGTTCCCTAAACCCGTGGCGAAACGTAATCCTCCTGACAATGACACGCCTTTGACCTTTTTCTCTGGGCCTTCTCTTTCCCTCCGGTGAGCTGGCTCTCACTATGCACACTGCGCACCCCATGAGCTCACCACGGGCTCTATTCAGTGGTCTGCAGACCTGCTGCCACGTTTCAGCCCATTTCTAAAGAAGTGCAAGCATCACCCGTTCTGTCAGACAAGACCCCATGTGACAGAGGTCAGCAGAGCACAACACCAGAGGCACAGCAGACCTTGATTCACAAGATGAAAAGAGGAATATTTATAAGACGTCCTGCAGCAGCAGGCAGATTTCGGGGGATTTCTTGTGGATGTAAGAACAGATACAAGCCGTGTGAGTCCAAGCACACAGGACAACATACACACAAACACACAAACACACACACACACGCACACACACACACGCACACACACACACACACACACACACATTGTATGAGCTCCTCTTCACACACCACATCAGAGCTTTTCGTATCACACCACATTGCAACCTTACACAAAAGAAACCTGAAAGGAGCCACCACCACATGTGAGAAATGCCAAGTCAGACACACGGTGGCCTGATGCATTGTTATAGAGGGCAGAGAGCAGAGAGACTCTACTACCACTCAAGATAGGGGACCCAAGCCAGCTTTATTACTTCTGCACAGCAAATCCATCACACCATGGGCTGGCTGACCAAACCACAGCCTAACATCAAACTAATAAGGATGTCAGGCAGCTGTTTAAACGATGTACGCCTATTTAATTGCTCATGAATCTAAAAAGAAAAGATGTGAGCATTGAATCAATTCATATCAGTATTCACTTCATATATTTTTTTATACAGTGCCACACATTATATCTCTTTGGTAGTCATTAAAGAGAGGGTTAGGATTAGACCTTTATGAAGCCTTTTTGATCCGGTTCTAATTATCACTAATGAAGGAATTGCTTTCATGACTTTAATTCCAAAAATGCCGCACAGTCGATCAGACGGCAAAGGGAGAGAGAGAGAGGGAGAAGAGTTTGGGAAAGAGATAGGGATGAGAGGGGAAGGAGGGGAGAGAGAGTTGATAAGAAACGGTTAGGGAGGAGAGAGAGTGGAGAGAGGAAAAACAGATAAGGGGAGAGGGAAGATTTAGATTTAGATTTAGATTCAACTTTATTGTCATCGCAGAGTACAAGTACTATATCATTATGGACCTCACTTTGTGTATGGGGGCATTGTCATGCTGAAACTGGAAAGGGCCTTCCCCAAACTGTTGCCACGAAGTTGGAAGCATACCATTCTCTAGAATCGCATTGTATGCTGTAGCATTAAGATTTCCCTTCACTGGAACTAAGGGGCCTAGCCCAAACCATGAAAACAGCTCCAGACGATAATTGTGTCCACATACTTTTGTCCATATAGTGTATAAGAACATGATATAAATAAAACATGACAATGATAGTGATGGATAACTCTGTGAAAGAAGCTGTTCTGTAGCCTGCTGGTACGGGACCTGAGGATCCTGTACTTCCTGAGTCTCTTAGATGGTAGGGGGTCAAACAGACCGTGGTTTGGGCGCGAGATACCCTTGATAATGCGTTCATTTGACGCCCAATTTTATATGCTCTGATGAATTTCACATTTTGGTCCTCATGGGTCCTTTTACACAGAACTGCTGTTTTAGAAAGCTTGAATGTAAACATATTGCACCTTTAAGTAATGACAACTCTCCTGTGAATGCATACTTTCGATGGAGAAGTGCAGCATGAAAGTGAATTATTACTGATCGATGACACCTAACGGCAGTCTCAGGAATGTGAGCCCATCACAAGAGAAGCTACTCCGAAAAGAGCACAACACTGAGGTCACATCAATGGTCCATCAACATGGCCCACCAACCACCAAATCAAATTAAAACAGAAATGTAATTATTAATTTGAATCCATCTAATACTGATCAATACTTGGTCAATGGGGCTGAACCTTGAGTGCCGTGAGAGCAAATCTGGTAGGAGATTTCCCAGAGGGGAGAAATTGATCTAAGAGTTCAGAATGCCTACCCTGGAACAACCATGGACTGGGTAAAGGACTGACCGGCGATGACGCTTTCTTGGCAATGTTGAGCCATGTACTGAATCACTAGGGAAGTTACTTCAGCACTAACATTCTAGATGTGTGCGTCGATGAGATGGCCTGATGAAGTATGGGTACACCATGGGATTAGTGCTCGATTTGCACTAATGCAGATATTTGTTCAATGAAAGAAGCATCTGTACCTCTACATGACCATGATGAGCTTTCAACCCAGCCTAATACAAGAAGACATGTTGTCCCTGAGCAGCCCAGCCTGTCCTGCCGTGTTCTCAGTTGTGCTCTGAGCTGAGAACACTACTGATCTAAACCACATCATCTTTTTCCTCTTGTCCTGATTGGCTGAAAAAGGACATACGGTACTCATTCCAAGAGTGTGAAGGATACACTCAAGGGGTTGAGTGGAATACTGAATGTATTAGAACAAATCCTAAAAATAGTAAACCATCAAACGTATTTAATGTTATCTAAAGCTATTATAGTTTCACTGTTGCCTTCTTCTTTCCTCTCAGTCTAATCAGAGCCTTTTGAGATGCTGTTATGGAATTTTACAACACAGCAAAAGAGGCATCCCAGTGAGGTATGCATTAGTTAGTATGCAACTAATTGAATTCAGAGGAAGACTCTCCTGAACCATCATGAATGAGGAAGACTCTCCTGAACCACCATGAATGGCCCCCATTTGCCTGCCATGGGAGAGTCAGAAGTCACTTAAATCAACTAATGAATGTTTATCCAAAAGATCAAAGGCAGTGTGTTCACATATTCCCGATTTTCATTGTGAGAGTATCACATTGTTATTCTAATAGCGTTCAGATATAACATTCTTTGTACTTAAGACCGTAAATTACAAGTTATTCATGTATTTTTCAAAATCCATTGACATCTCAATGGTCCAGAACGGCCAAGACTGATTGCTCCCAAAGATGATTGTCAGAGACGGTTTCAGGGCTTCGTTTAATTTAGCACATTTCATTATTTCCGGGAAACACGCTCAGATGGTTCAATCGTAAATAAACCATTCAATCTCTCAACACCTGGGGAAAGACATGACTTGAACTTTTCACCTTGGCAGAAAAAAATATTGCACACGAGACGTGAATTCCTCTCTTCTAAGTGAGTAGAATATATAATTCTAAAGGAAAAGACAGAGGTACAATTTTTCTTCTATATACCATTATCTGGGCGAACAGTATACAATCCATCTCTATTCAGCATACTGACTGTATGGAATGTACGGTGTATGTATGGTGACAGTCTCCAGTGAGTTTCACAGACCTAGAAAGCAAACATTTCAATGATATTTGAATTATTTCTCCCATTTCACTCTTAATAGTGAAAATACCACCACTCATCCGTGTCCCTCTTCTGACAGAATCAGTAAACCAGCTGGCCTCTGCTACGGCCCCCCTGTGGGTTCCAGGAGGGATGAGAGAGAGATGTGGGGAATCAGGCCTCCTTGGGCCATAGCCAATGAACAGCACACACACTTCACACATTCATTACAACGGCAATTGTCTGTGATCGATTTTTCCCCATTAGCTTGCGATACCTGTCCAGCACCTTGCTCTCTGTCTCCTCTTTCCCCTCTGTGGAGCGCTCCTCCACTGTCTGGTCAATCTACAGCAGACCCTCCATACACCACATCTCCATTACCCCTCACCCACACACACCCAGCAGACAAAGGAGAGCAGGGGGAGTGCTCCTTCTTGCATGCCCACACCACAACAAAGAAACCCAACCCCATCATTTACAACCTTCCAACTGAAGTCAGCCCCTAGTCACATCCTGGTGGGATTAGTGTTGATGTGAGCAGCACTTACTGTATGACTACACACATGAAGTGTTAGTGGCAATATCTTTTATGACGGTATACCATGACATTCATTGACAAATGGACTGGTATGACAAAAGGGCAACCACCACTTAAGAAGAAAAAATGTGTGGCTTACTTGCGCATTATGCAATAGGAAATGCAATACAGCAGGTTTCTGTTGTTTAATTCCTTCAGTAGGAATACACATTGACGACAAACTCAACTGCAAGGAAGATAATATGAGATTATGCTTTTTCTTACCCTCCCCCCAAAATAATTTGGGCTAATGTTTTTGACAGTTAATCTCTCCTGTTTTTTTTAAATCTATATTATAATTTGTTGAACCCAATTCACACACTGCAACATGCTGTGTCTCAGTAGGGTACAGCACCCCTCGCACGTGGGTCATTTCTTCTATGTCATTACAGAAAACGTATTTACTTATTTTCTGTTTATCAGGTATTTCGAGGTAATATCTCAATTGTCTTTGGTTCTTTGTTTTTTTTCTCACCTATTCACCTTGTGTTTCTCCCTGTCCTGTTTTGAAAGTGCAATACATCTAATAAATCAAACCATAAAAAAGACGTTCATTTATAAATGGATACCTCATAGCAGCTCACCTCGGACGGGTAGAAGGTTAGGAGGTGGGTGGTAGAAGGTTAGGAGGTGGGTGGTTTAACTGGCAAATGATTAAAGTCCTTTGCTTGGCTGGCACATCAGAAGAACGCGATATCTCCCACTCAGAGCATTCACCCCTCAGCCCTGTGTGTCATCCCCTTCCTCCACTCATTATGGGATGTGCTACACATAGGATTGTAACTCGCTCTTCAGAGAACACTTAAGATATAGCAACCAGAAAATAATAAACCAAAAGTATGTACACATACTGGTGAATACATACTGTATTCATGTGCACTCAAAACGCTGGGGCAGGGCTTGGTGAATATTCTGTAACTCGTAAAAACCCCCAACAGGGATTGAAATGGAACGAATTGTTGAGATAACACTTCATGGTTAGAATATGTGGTTGCATTCCTAATCAGAAATAGAGGGAGAGAGGCCCAGCATGGAGCCGCTGTGTAACGCCAGCAGCCACGTGTTACCGTGCGTTTGGAGCAGGGTGTGAGGAGTAGTGTCGACTGGTATGAATTAACGCGGCTGTGTGCATACCTCCGTACACTAGAAGGCCAATGTTGACATGCTGACATGCTTTTACAAATCACCGCTCTACCCCTCTGCATGTGAACGGATTAGGCTCGGCAAAGATCCAGACATCTCACCAACTTCAGAACCCCCCATCCCCTCAGACCACAAGCTAAGTGGCAAGCTGTAAGTAGGGTCGTTTTTTTTGCCATTGTAGAACTATGAAAATGTCACAGATTTGTGGCTATTTGACTGAGGAACCATGTTGGATCTGTTCTAATACATGAATGTATGGAAGGAATCCCACACAAGCATCCCCCCTGAGCAGTATCAGGGTGATACAGGAGGTCAGGCCATTATAATGCTATACAGTGATGTCATTCTCTCTTTGTGATTCTATGGAGAAGACTGAAGTAGGCTGTCTCACACCATGTTCTCCAGTGGGTGTTCATTAGCAGCATGGCACCTCTGGAGAGCTCCAGGACAGGAGTTCCTCTAAGGAAATTAGTATAATTTATCATTATGGCGATGATGATGATGATGATGATGATGATGATGATGATGACGAGTAATTTACTTTTTTTTTCAAGTTAATACTTGGCACTGAGACTACTCCACACACATTCCTGAGTAGTTGTGGCCCACAGTGTGACAAGCTCTGTGGGTAACACACTGGCAGATTGGGCCATGAGAACCCTGCTTCTATCCTCCTGATGAAAGCATACCCAATCCACCAGCAGAATTCACACATCTCCTTCATGCCCGCTAACATCCTTCTGCACACAGTCTTATTGGATGGAATGATTTTACATTTACATTTTTGGCATTTAGCAGACGCCTTATTCCAAAGCGACTTACAATCAATACATTTGAATACTAAGCATGTGAATCAGCAGTCCACCATTCGTTGCAGGAAGAGTACTCTAGCTCGGGCCGGGGGCCATTGATAGAAGGAAAAACCTTCTCCCTATTATCGCCTTCTACTAAAAATGTATTTTATTTTTTTTTAAATTACTGGAGAAACTGAGAAACAGTACAAGGGGGGCAATAGAAGTTCTAGGGACACAGTAGAGGGGAAAGCGGGTGTCTTTAGGAGACGTAGAGGTGAGGGTCGGAAGATGTCTCAGGAGGAGCAGTTAAGATGTAACCTGAAGAGATGGGTCTTCAGTCTACGACGGAAGATGGGTAGTGACTCTGCCGTTCTGACAGCCGTGGGGAGCTCATTCCACCAGCGGGGAGCCAGTGTTGTGAAGAGACGTGATCGGGCAGCCCGACTGCTGTGTAGATTGAGACAATAACACCAGAGCACTCGGTATAAAGCAACACTGATGTTAACTAGAACAGTCGTGCCTTTTTACCTACTAAAAGAGCTGCCTCTGCCCTCTTTTCAATGCTAAGCTGCTATTTACATACAACGACCACTAGTTGTAAATTAAATTGTAAATTAGCCTGCTTCCTACACAGAAAAACTGCGATTTATATTAGCTTATCTTGATGTAATTTTGAAAATGTAAGGATACTGGGTGGTAGAACCCACATATCTAGGAAAGGTCATGAAAGGTGTGCAAAGGAGTGCAAAGATATAACATTTTTCTTTACTCAGAGGGGTCCCCTCATGGCTGATTAAGTGTTAGCAACAACTACAACACCATTACTGCACGGACAGGCATTACAATACAAACTACTTGGGCGGCTTACAAAACACCAGCCCAGTGATTTCCCTGTTGTTATTGTTGTGTAGATTCGCTGTTGCTACTCTAATGAGTCACTAATGGCTGTCACATCTGGTTGGGGCTGTGAGGAATGTGTCAAGGTTAATGGACATTCTACCTTGAGCTGCCACAGTCCTAGCCTGGCTAAGTGTTGGCCTTCCACTGAACAGCCTTGCCGACCAGCAACACCCTCCTGTCAATTCTCTCTCCTACGCGAAGTTGCCTGAAAAAGATCTGTTGTTGGCTTGGACAAGGTTGCCCAGATCAATGAAGTGGCCATTTTGCCACTTAATGCTCCCATAAAAAGATAAACAACCTATCGGACTTGAAATGACCTTATTTAATAGATGTATGGCTAATAAATACCTAATGTGTGTATCTACATTTTGTTGCATTAAAATAAACAATTTGAATACAAGTGTTGAGCTAATCAGCAGGATGGTAGGGGGGAGTGAGGGTAAAGATAGAAAGGGGGGTAGGGAGGGTAGCAGGTGGGCAGTGAGAACGAGCAGGGTGAGTGAGGAGAGAGGTGTGTGAGGTTAGCCAGGGGGGAGTGGCGGTTGCAGGGGGAGTAAGGGTAGCAGGAGAGGAGTGAGTGTAGCAAGGGGGCAGTGAGGAGGATCAGGGTGGGAGTGAGGGGGGTAGGGGGGAGTAAGGATAGCCAGGGGGGAGTGAGGGGAGTAGGGGGGAGTTATGGGAGCAGGGGGGAGTAAGGATAGCTAGGGGGGAGTGGTGGTAGCAAGGGGGAGTAAGGCAAAGCAGGGGAGAAGTGAGGAGGGCAGGGAGGTGAAGAACTAACAGTATGGTCTTAACTCTGAAGTGGTGTACACACATACAGAGATGTTGTCTGGAGACTCCACCACGGTTGGCATGGGTAGATCGCTCATGGGTGTTTCTGTTCCACTACTCGTAGTAGTGTGCGGTGCACATTAGCATGTTCAAAAAAGAAATAGTTTCAACAGCCCTTGGACGAGATGTGTTCTTTCCAAATCATTATGGGTTGCATTTATGTTGTGTCCTGATTTATTACCTAATTTTAGCCGGCTAGCCTTCTGTCACTAAAGGAACCAATGGTGTAGGAACCTGCCTTTCCTCACTCTAATTAACTCCAAGGTTAGCGGTCCCTATTCAAGCCAGCTTCTGAGCAAGCACATTGACTGGTTCTCACATAGCCGACTTTGTTTTTGCATCTGGGGTGAAAGGTGATGTA
>NC_137689.1:13647994-13695494 GCF_963989245.1 Nansenia antarctica
CAGCGGTACAAGGGGAGGACAGTCCCTGACTCTGACCCTGGATCTGAACGCCAAATAAATGTCAGAATCTGCAAGTGCAAGAAACTGTACAACATAACATAGCTCTGTGCACTCATTGTTCTGGCAGAGCCACCAGAAAATGTAATTCCATAGGTAAAAAAAACTGAGAACTGAGGTTGGGACTGGGAGACTTGGGAAATGGAATTAATAGAAGCAACATAAAATACAAATTAGTCCACTGTTAGTCCACATTTGAGAAAACACGTACAGGTCTCATAGTTCATTTACAAAAATACTTACTGAGAAACCTGCCCAAAACGGACACGAATGTCTGACCCTCGGCGAGGTAGTGAGGGCCAGTGCGGCGAAACTCACGGCCAGGATCAGACTTCCCAAAACCATCTGAGAGACCCCCAGAGACAGCATGATGCGGGTCCGGGTGCGGAACTCCCTGAGTCTGGAGAGGCTGCGGGACAGGGCCGCCGGGCTGAGGGACCGGCCCCGGGGGGGCATGGCGTGGACTGGCATGGTCACCACCCAAACGAACGGGCACGATCGATGAGTGAACTAACGGAACAGTAGAGGACCGTTATTTCTCTAACAGCGTCCAGAAGTGACAACTCACAGGAAAAAACACTTCCGCCAATTATCGTATTTAGTCAAATGATAATCTATCATACTATCTAATTATTCCGCTAAAAGAGACCCCCATCCATCCAA
Organism: Nansenia antarctica; assembly: GCF_963989245.1. Classification (NCBI taxonomy): domain Eukaryota; kingdom Metazoa; phylum Chordata; class Actinopteri; order Argentiniformes; family Microstomatidae; genus Nansenia; species Nansenia antarctica. The sequence goes on from NC_137689.1 coordinate 13,648,715, forward strand.
GCAATAATGTTCTCCAACTGAAGACGCGTGTAGCGTAATTGGGTTCTTCAATTCAGCAATGGTGAGTGATGGAGAGGTATCCTGTGTTGTGTTACCCAAATACATTCAGCCAAGACTCCAAGACAACGATTTAACGTCAAAAGGTTACCAGGTTTTCAAGGAAAAAGGTTGTAAAAAAGAATGCTCCATCAGAATAGTCCACGACGCGTCGTTCCGCTTCCACATTTCCATTGCTGGAGGATGACATGTAAAGAGCCTTGCATGATCATTGTTGCACTTGCCTCCACCGAAGGCTTTGAATTGGATCGGTGCGCGAGAAGATGATTTCGGATGGTTGGAGAGAGCATCCATCCACCTCATTCACACAAAAGGAGTCAGGCTCATTTAGAGAGAAAACCCCCCGAAAAGGATAAGGCAATTCTGCGGTGTGCAACTGTGCACCATCTGGCGTAGGTATTACAAAAGCTGTTCTAAGCAGTACCTGGTCCTGCACAGAGGGTGCATGCTCGGGTGTGATGATTCACAGGCGCAGGGTTTTAGATGATTCACAGACGCAGGGTTTTCACAGACGCAGGGTTTTCACAGACGCAGGGTTTTCACAGACGACGGCACATCTACGACACTGGGATGAGGAGAGGCACGCGGTTATTTGGTCGCTTTGCTATACTGCGTATTGAGGTGTTTAGTACGGTACACGCAGTTCGTGACGTTAGAATTATAAGGTTCTATCTCCATTTTTGGTCAAAATGTTTTTTTTTTACATAATCTGATCCATTAGGTGTTTATTAATGCCTGTGTGGTGTTATTTTTTTAAATGTTGACATTTTTGAGTTAGTAATTAATAAAATACAAAGGTTCCATCTCACAAAACATAATGGAATGTAAAAACTTTGACGCTCAATATCTCTGAACTAACTGCCCTAAACGGAGATAGAACCTTATCATTCTAAGCTCACGAGTTGTAATAGAGGCTATTTTGCCTTCTGTGTATTCTGTCGATGTGGATTGCGTCATGCAATACACAAACAATTGTATAAATAAGTGATTTTGTATAGTGTTTGTTATGCAGTCATCATAAGCTAATGTTCATTTGTCATAAAGTCATAAATCAATACTGGTACCAACACTAGCCCACACGCCTGCCATTCAGATGAATTGTGTGCGCTTGTAAAGTAGATTATATACTGTACAAAACAATGCTGTCCTTCTGGGCGGATTACTAAATATCAATGTACCTAAGCTCTGCATATTATACTGTAAAAGATAAGTATTAACTGAGTGACAACCTACCTTACCCTTCTCATTGAGTTGCAGTAGCCTTCCACAATAACATGCTTTCAAAACAATGGTCAGATATCACATCATTGAGTCCTAAGATTAACATTGGGTTGTGACGGTCTATAATACACATTTAAATGTCTGTTCAGCTCATTTATACACATATTTCACCAGCTAAAAATGTAATATCATTACTCTCCTGGGGGAGAGTTGTGGACTTTGTCTAGAGGGTGGTCGGTCTTCTCCCTCTTGGTTGTTGCCCAGGATCCAGGACAATATGAGCATTTTCCCCTATTGAAGTATTTGACTTTTACTGAAATCTGGAATTCATTTTCCTGGTAAAGTCATATAATGTACACAGGTCTGGCTTAAAATCATGAAAAGCAGAATGTCTAAGTAATGATCCCTGTTATTGTCCAAGTATGTTTATTTGTTTTCTTTCATTAAATGATGATGTGTCACTTATTTGTTGCAATGAATCAGATTACCTGCGGTAGATTGGAAGATAATGCATATAGGATACTGCAGTGTATACATTTGAACTGTGTTGCTGACCTTGTGGAAGCGCATTCACATATAGCTGTCTTGCTCCACCTAACTGTGAAATATTGTAGTACATTTATACCATGCAGACAGATCCCCACCTTCTCGCAGCTTTGTACACTGGGGATGGAAATCAGACATGGAATCCAAGTCTACCTCAAGCAGGAAAACTAATTTGTAGTGGTTTTAAATCGACATCATTGGGCATCAAGCCTTTTGGATGGAATATGCATGACACACAACAATAAAAGGACTTACAAATGACAACATACTTTACTTGAAAATGATTTTATTCATTAATACAGTGGTATACTTAAAATTGTGTTGCAAAGGAGAAAAAAAGGTCAGCCACACGTGAAGAGCTAATATCCAATTGAAGCTGTGTTATCTTATCTAAAAGAAAATAGTACTGGTGTGCCATAATATATTGTCTATTAGTACAAAAATACATTTCAGGGCACACAATACAGCATCCAGTATCACAAATCAAGGGGGAAATGTTCAGAGTACACCTTTAAAAAACAAAAACTTAAAAAAAAAAAGTTTTTAAAGGTGTTTAACCCAACCACTTTCCTCTCTTGTAATAAGCATACAAAGATTTTGTGTTAATCTTCATATGTAGTGTGAATATATTTGTAGAAAATGTGAATGTATTACTGCTAAGTTACAAGTTCCAAGGCTCAAGGGTATAACCAGAATACAAAGATAACCATGTTCCTTTCATTTAGTTTTTTAAAACAGTTTTCTCTAAGTTTTATACAAAATAACAAAGACATACAAAAGTTCATTTACAAACCAATAATCAAGGCAATATGCTAGCTTTATGTACAGCCACTTCTTTTTTTGTCTTTTTCTTCTGAAGTCATAATATGCATAGCAGATAAAGAAAGCATACCTTTATTAACCTCAACTGTTCTTGTGTGCTAAACCCAAGTTCATTTATACAGTGGGTTGACAAAATGGCAAGAGAAAACTTCATGTTATCCATAACTTATCATAACTTAACCCAGAGGTTGGTTTTTTTTTTTTTATTGAAAAAGTGAATAATCTGCAGATAAGGCATCACTGCTTGTTAGTGTGAGACGGGGTGTTAACATGAGGGACTGAGCAGGCTTCTGGACCTGAGTCATAGCACATGCATAGATCTCCATACAGCAGTAGAGTTCTAATAATCAACAAAAAGTTTACTTCAAAAAAATTTACTTTAAGAGAGAAGAGCCATTCGTCACAGAGGGGCATAAGCTGGGCTTCAAATCCATCCCACAGCAGACTATCTTCATGCTCTCTGCTCCTGCAGGTGCTTGTAAACATCACCCTCACCTCATCACCTTTATCACCATTATTCTTCATATGACGATAAATGATAAACCTTCATTAGATCAAACCTTCACAGATCCTTCAAAACAAAAGTCAATGTATTTAAATGATGACAGTATTTCCAGTCAGTCAATTACTGAAACAAAACGTTGATGGTTGGTAGTTTTCATTCCTGAATTCATTTTATGGAATTGCATTGAATTTAATGATATCTATACCAAAGTATACTATATATACTGTATGCATATATATAGTATACATACATCTACATGTATGTCTATCTACTTAAATAGTAAAACTTCACAAACCATCTTTCCTGTTATGTAACAATTTAGTTAAACTTGACTTATAATGTGATTCATTACTCAGTGGTACAGGGCATGCATTTCATCAATGGTTTAAGAGTTTTTTGTGTTTCTGTTTACTTCAGGACCTCAACCAGAGAGTCAAAGGATAGCACATAGGAGCATATCAGTCTCCTGGCAACTTCCATGGGCACAGTGAACAACACACTGGATTCACTGGGTGAAGATATACTCTTCATTTTGTAGTGTGGAAAGGGCTGTGTGTGTGTGTGTGTGTGTGTGTGTGTGTGTGTGTGTGTGTGTGTGTGTGTGTGTGTGGAGGGGGCCCTCATCTTCTTTTCCCATGGTTGCACAATCAGTAACAGACCAGCTGTTGCCCTCTTCAGAAGTGGTCGATGAGCACAGACACACAGTTGGCGCCCACCAGGTAGTTTGGGTCTCCTGGGAGAGATTGGTTCTGCCAGCTCTTAGGGTCACCTGAGGAAGACAAGGGAAATGGTAATGATAGTAGGTGGGGAAAGGGATGCATGACACATAAATGCACTTTGCAAGCAAAAACAATCAGCAAGCTCCAAAAACAGAACTCTAAAGTCTGTGTTCAATTAAAGCCATGTGTACTGTGTGCTGATGGTGGTACACACCCCAGAATGTAATTGGACAAAGCAGACGTAAACTTTACATTGCATCTCTCTAACCACTCTTGGTTGCAAAGTATAGCTCTTACCATCGTTAAGGACAGAGTGTGGAACTATAATTTGGAATTAATGGATGGGTCCCTGGCAGGGCATAAAATTAACTTTTTGGTGTACCAGCCAAGGTGTCTGGTGGATGCAAAAATTCACCAGCCACTCAGAGTTTTTACCAGTGATTTTTTTTGGGGAAACCAATATACTTCCTGCACAGAACCAACCTCCGCAGGCTTTAAGTTGCAAACTGTGACACTTTAAATAAATGTGAAATAATACTATTGTGCAATATGACAACCCTAGTCGTCTAGCTGTACAGTATAGTACAGTGGATAGTGTACATAGCCTTTATTTATGTAAACCAGCTCCTTCCCTTCTTGTGATTTTTTTTAAAGTTTTTTTTTTTTCCTTTCCTAACACCAGGGGAGCCACCCCTCCTAAATTTCGTTGTTTGGTACCTGTACTGTAGCAATGACAATAAAGTCCATTCATTCAAGTTTCATTAAGCCTATTCCTTTAAAAATACCGCTAAATGTTTTCCCGGCATGTTTTCACATGGTTGCACATATAAGTTGCATATCTCGTGCTGTCTTATGCTGTGTAGTTGAATTGAACTGTTATGCCTTATTTTAGGCTGTAACCAGACACGCTGTGGTGGTCTAAGTGCATAGACTCAGGGGGTTTGTTTGAAAGCGCAGCAGTTCCAGTCAAGCGGAGGCGGCAGAAGCAGCAGGAGCATTGTCACAAATGTTGAATCAACGGGGACCATAATTGCGGATTGCGTCAGTTTCATAAGCATAGTATTAGCAAACCTTTGTTGGCTACCCGCCAAAGTGGCTAGTAAGATTTACCTGCTAATGCCAAAATCTACCCGCCAAGACTGTTATTTCCACAGCGGAGCCTATTTGAAACCTCAATTCCCCAAAACACTTCACAGAGACACATGGCTTTAGAACCAAAGTATGGTTTAGAATCAAAAACTGTACCACGGCCCAGTACCATTTCCCACAACACAATAGACAATACACTTGCTTTACTGAGCACTGTGGTCCACATGTAAGATCATTCCATTAATTCCCTCTGGGCCATGTGAGTAAAGTAGTTTTATGAGATCTTCAGATCAAAGTGCTGAGAAACAGCAGGCTTTTAGCATACTGTTTTTGTTATGATAGAAAACCACAAGAGGCAAGAATAATGCATCATCATGATGGTGTGATGACTCCTAGAAGTCTGACAGAGTTCACCAGAGACAGGATCCATGCCAGGACTGATTCAGACTTTGACTCAGACCACCACTGAAGTTCACTACTAAAAGCACACTGTCACTGAGAAAACACAAGATACAATAAATGCATTTTAACATGCACTTAATTTATTCAACACTTTGTTGTTGTGTGGTTGTTGTGTGTTCTGGTTAAATACTTTGTGTAGTTGATATATTGGTTATTTATTATGCCAAATGCAGTGATCATTTGTGGTAGGTTTGAAACTTGTGGAGAGGCAGAGCTCTATCTGAACAACTCGTTTCCACGCTGCTCCTCTACTGATGAACTCCCCTGAGAGTTCAGTCAGTCAGGCCCAGCTGGAGAAGGGTGTGAGCGAGAGGAAGACGCCAGTGGAGTCTAAATGAAGCTAAAGAACAATAAGAGGATTAGAGCCTAGCCCTGTAATCCTCCCACAATGCATTAGGACAACAAACGAGGCAGCCGTCTCATTTCGGCCCTGAAGTCCAAGTCTAAATGGGGGTAATTAGCAGCTAATCCAGGGCATTGCCAAGTTTACCATTAGGAGACATAAGAGAGGAGGGGGGCAGTACTCTGGTCTGTTCTGATACTGCTCCGACCCACAGCCTCACACACGTTACAGGACATCTATTTGATGAGCCGTCAATTGGAGTCCTCTTCCAATTTTAGGAGGACCGTAAAAAGCTGCATTTCGGGTGCATTTGGGTGGCTATGTGAGAAAAATCACTTGTAGTATAACATGCAGGTATGACTTCTACAATGCAGAACTATCATATCGATGACACAAACTGATCTAGGCGACGCATGTCTAAAAGGAACTATTCGAATGGTGACATGCACACGTGGTGGAAAACACAGAACACGCAGAAGAAGAAGTCTCAGCATGAAAAAAGCGATGAGAGAGAGAACTTTGATCTGAAGACCACATAACATAAATCAACCAGTGGATGAGAGTGAATGAGTGGAGGCAGGAATAACCGAATGAATGAAAACACAAAATCATAAACAAGTGACCAACAACATTCAATTTGTCACACAGCCAACCCAAAGATCCCCAAAAGGACAGAGAGAGGACAGCGTACCCGACGAGGAGTCGGAGGATTTTAGAGCAAAAGACCAACCATCAGGGGTCATAGACGCACAGTGAGGGAGGCGCAGCTCCACGGGCTTCAGGAACTTGAGGCCGTGTGGGCCACACATCACCAGAGGGCTGAGCAGGGTCTCTCCTGGGGACACACAAACCACAGTCACACAGTTACACATACACAGGGTTCCCACACCTTCTGAAACAAGCACCTTTCAAGGACTTTCAAGACTCAATTCCCTCAAATTCAAGGACCCAACACGGCATAGTTTGAGACAGAACTAGTTTAACTAAGTAAAACATTCAAGCACTTTCAACAACCCATGTCTATTTTCAAAAACGTTTAAGACCTTGATTGCTTTTTCTCAAATTCACAAACTTTCAAGGATTTCAAGGACCCGTGGGAACACTGGTTACACATACACCATAGTCTCACTCACATACGTTCACGCACACACAGATATCTAAAGCCAAACAACAAATGTACAGATCCTAGAGAGAGAGAGAGGAAGAGAATCAGAGAGGTGACAGAATGCCTTGTGAATACAGTAGGATCTCATGAGGTTGGAGAGACAATTATTCATGAAAGGTCTGTTACATTCTACTGAGGTAACCAAAAAGTCTAATTTTAAGAAACGATCAAGTCAAAAACATCTAAGGCTCAGTTCCTCAGAGTGGAAAGGAAAGCCATCAACATATCACAGCCATTATGCCTCGTGTTTCAGGCTAGAACAGAAAGGCTGCGATGGGAGCTCCACAGTAAACGGAGTGATGGAAAGTCACTACCCCGTGTCTGAATGTCTGCTAGAATAACGTCTGACCTTTCTCCTTGTCCAGTGGCGGCAAGATGCTGTTGTCCCGGCAAACTTTGAAGTAGATCTCCTGCTCCACGCCCTCGGGGATGGCCCCCTGGGGGATGATGATGCTGACCCCCGTCTCGATGGAGCTCAGGACCCCTCCGTTAGAGTTGAAGATCCCCCGGGCGGTGGCTACCACCGTGTGGCCTTCGTCTTCATCGTCATCCTCCAGTGCACTGGGGCTGGGGAGAGAACGGTTCACTACATCACTTATCATCACACCTCTGGAACTCTGCTGACACCTTGTGGACAGGCAGAGGCACTGACTCCTATCATTTGTCATCTACTGTACATGGCGTGTACCGGGAGAAACAGAGAAACCACTTCTGCCCCCCGCCTCACTGTACATCTGTACATATCTCTATGGCTTTGCACTATTGCATCTGGCTGGATGCCGAAAACATTTAGTTGTTATTGTACTTGTACTATGCCAATGACAATTAAATGTAATCTGAATCTTGTGCCAAGCATGGAAAAGGTAACACTAGAGAGAAAATCTCAGAAATGTGCCTTGATCTTCATTGTGTATAGACTCCCTGCACCTTAGCTTTTGCATGGTGTGAAATGGTGTGACGCCCTCTTACCTGACAGGGATGGCCTTGGGAACAGCGTTGATGTTGTTCTGCTGGTATTTGGACCTGTTCTCCATGGTGCGTGTGAAGGTGTCCAGACCGCTGTCCAGGTCTGTAGGTTGGGGGGCGCTCACGGGCTTGACTATGCTGTTGGCTGGGGCCTTGTTGGCCAAGTCTGCCTTGCTCTGGCTGTCGTTGGGCAGCAGGTTGTGGTTAAACTTTGGGCTGTCAAACTTGCGCTCGAAGGGCCTGGCGGAGTTGGTGTAGGGCTTGGGGACGAAGCGGTTGTAGCTCGAGGTGGCCGGGGCTCCGGGGGCCTTGGCAGGCTGCTCTGTGGTGCCGTTGACAGGGGCCTTCTCAGGGAAGCTCTTCTGGGGCAGGTAGTTACTCTGGACCGTGTCTTCATGGCCCGACTTGGCTTTGGGGGAGTCGTGAGCATCAGGCAAAGGACTCACTGGGTGTGTTTGCAGAGAAGAAAGGTCAATTAGCTTTCATACTGAATATGCAGATACATACATGCAGTTTATTCTTAAAGGGATAATGCTTGGGATATTTAGTTAATTTTAAAACATCTAAATCAAACATATGATTCAGAGAGGCATACACGTGTGATAAGAGACAGATGTAAGGTTGGTATGTTTTTTTTAGTTTCCAGAACAAATAGGGCCCTACAGCAATGCTGGCTCAACACAATGGCTTTCAAGTATCACAGTAAGTGAAGTAAATATCCCGAAACAGGTCGGCATCAAATCTTATCTTTTCACTCTTATCATTACACACCATGCATCACACAACTGTCTCTTCACTTCCACACACAAGCATATGACTAAATCCTGTCTCTGCAAAATCCGTCTACAATTGAAGCACCAGTTCTTTCCAGTAGCTCTTTACCTTCGGGGGAGGTTGGTTTGGGCAGTGTGGCGGGCGGGGCTGCAGGGGTCACCTGGGGGACAGGTTCATATCTCTTCTCCACAGGACTCACCGTCTCCACAGACTCTGCCCTGTAAACAGACAACAACAAAAATCTCTCTTAAAGGATCTTGTTCTTTATCTAACAAAGATGAATAGATTGGAGGTTAAAATCACTATGGTTGTAAACCACTTATCACCAAATATAACTAGAATTTGCAAAGCAAAACAAATGTATTAAAATGGCTGATTCTCTCTAAAGGATGTGTGTAGCTACTTTGGAACTTGATAGCCAGTTCTATGTGTAACTGTGTGTGTGTGTGTGTTTGTATGTGTGTGTGTGTGTGTGTGTGTGTGTGTGTGTGTGAATTACCTGGGGTAGTATCCAGGCTGTGCTTGTGGTTGTGCCAGGTTGGTAGCAGGGGATGGCTGAGGTGGCACTTTGCCGCCGTCAAAGCTACGGCGGTCAAAGTAAGACAGCTGCTTCCTGTAGTACTCCTCATCCTCGTCTGGGTCGTAGTGGTTGGAGCGCACGATGTCATCCGCCACCTGGGGCTTCTGAGGCTCAGGGACTCTGAGGACACAGAGGAGACAACACCGAAGTGTGAATCTAAATACCCTTCATAACTGACAACACAAGCCTCAATATTGATTTTCATAGCTACACAGATGATATGCAGCTGTAACTTTCTGTGTCATCAGAGGACTGTATTACAGGTGGAAATGCCTGGATGGCTCAACACGTTCTCCAGTTAAACCAAGACTGACATACTGACTATTGGAGCTAAAAGCCCAGAGACAGATACTAGCCACACATATAATTGTATGTTTTTAATATTTCCCTTTGTTTTAATTAAAATTTCATTGCATTGCTGTAGACAAACCTACCCAATTAATAATAATAATAAAACCCTAACCCAAATAATAATAATATAAATTATATTAAATATAATAATAGTAATAATAATAATAATAATAATAATAATTATTATTTGATTCCTCCATGAAATAGATTACATTCAGTATCGCTATAACAGCTGTATCAAAATAATCTGCATTAAAGAGCCTCAGGATATTGAACGTTAGGTAATGTTAATTCCTCCAGCGTCCACCAGGGGGCACTGTGACACCAGAGCAGCAGCTGTGTGTGAGGGCAGCAGCAGTCCTATTATCCACTTCAGAGATCTAATAAGACACACCAGGGCCTACCTTGTCCTCTGGTGGAGCTCAGTGGTTCAGTCCCTAGTGGCTCATTACCTGAAAGGCTTTTCCTGGTCCAGATTGCTGAGAGAGTTGGCTTTAGGGATACCTGTGCCTGGTTTGGTTGGCAAATCCGCTGACTGGGGAGCAAAATGGGGAGAGAAAAAGGCAAATGAACCTCCTGGCACGAGAAACCTTTAATTTACTCAGATCCTGAGGGTGTGACACCATCAGTGTGAAGAGGTGGTCTGGATGGTTACATCAGTGTGAAGAGGTGGTCTGGATGGTGACATTAGTGGTGAAGAGGTGGTCTGGATGTTTACATTAGTGGTGCACAGGAGAGTTTTCCAGACTTACCCTCAGCCCTGTAGCGTCTCCGGCCTCTTTGGCTCGATCGACCGACACAGAGCGCTTGTTTTCAAACATCTTCACCCTGGTCAGCACCGACTGCGGTCGCATGGCGGGGTCGTCCTCCGGCTGAACAGTAGTGGGCGGGGGGAGGGGTTTGGGCGCCGTGGTGATGACTGGTTCTCCGTGATAGGGTGGGGTCTCGACTTTAGGAGGGGGCACAGGGGCGTCAGAGTTCAGGATGGGCTCATACTGCTGCGGTGGTTTGTAGCCCCGGTGCGGCGGTGGTCCTTGGTTGTAGGCGGGCCGCTGGGCGGGGTCCCCGTAGTACTGTTTGGGGGGCTCCGGGGAGCGTCCTGCAGGGGGGTAGGCGTGGGGCTCTTGGTCGTAGCGGCGCGCGTCGTATCCCGGGCCGGCGGCCGGGGGAGGCGGCTCGTCGTAGCGCAGCGGCCCTGGTTTGCCGTAGCGGGGCCGTCCTTCGTAGCCCAGGGGGGCCTCGTCGTATCGGGGCTGAGGGGGGTTGTACTCGGGGTCCGGTCCGTCCTCGTAGGGCTGCCGCGGGTGCTGCTCGTAGCCGGGGGGCTGCTGCTGGGCTGCTGGGGCCGAGGTCTGCTGGTTGTAGGGGGGCCACTGCTCGTCGTAGTGAGGCACGCTGTTCTCGTAGTGCAGTTGAGAGTCAAAGTTCCGATACTTTGGTTCCAGGTAGCCGCTCCCGTCATAGCGGCTGGGCGGGTGGTCGTAATCTCTGTATGGCTGTTGGTCCTGGTATGGAGGCTGAGGGTCGTAGGTCACGGGCGGCACCACAGCTGGAGACGGAGGCTTCACACTGTGGTTCACTCGACCTGGCTCCTCTAAGCCATAGGGATCCCTCGGATACATCTGCCGAAAGAACAAGGCAACACACTGATGGTGAGGAACTGGACATGGGTAGAAAAGAGGTAGATATATCCATTAAATAGACACATAAGTGAATACTTATGAATAACTATAGAAAACAAAGTAGAGCAGACCAAGGAGAATATTAAAACAAGATTAATTGCTGAAGACTGAAGCAGAGAGTGAGCAGGAAAGACCTGAAACAGAGACACTCAGAGGGGGGGTTACTGGTCAGGTAAACAGAATGCAGGTTTCTCAGAGCAGCCAAATACACACAGGAGCTTAGAAGACATCAGAACAGTTCAAACAAGAACATATAAAAAAAAAGAAAAAAAAAGAAACAAAGTTGATAAAAAAAAAGAAATAAAATAATAACTTAATAAGATTACAAGCCAAAATGAATGATTCTAATAAAGTATCTATTACCTACAGTACCAGTCAAAAGTTTGGACACACCTTCTCATTCAATGGTTTTTCTTTATTTATATATTATTTTCTACACTGAAGACATCCAAACTATGAAAGGACACATTGTGTAGTAGACAAAAAAGTGTTAAACAAACCAGAATATGTTTTATATTTGAGATTCTTCAAAGTAGCCACCGTCTGTTTTTTGTTGTTGTGATTTTCTCCCACATATTCTAGAGAACAGAATGCTGGGTAGTGTTCACAGTTTCCTTTTCCACTGACACACACACACACACACACACACACACACACACACACACACACACACACACACACACACACACACACACACACACACACACACACACACACACACACACACACACACACACACACACACACACACACACACACACACACACACACACACACACACACACACACACACACACACACACACACACACACACACACACACACACACACACACACACACACACACACACACACACACACACACACACACACACACACACACACACACACACACACACACACACACACACACACACACACACACACACACACACACACACACACACACACACACACACACACACACACACACACACACACACACACACACACACACACACACACACACACACACACACACACACACACACACACACACACACACACACACACACACACACACACACACACACACACACACACACACACACACACACACACACACACACACACACACACACACACACACACACACACACACACACACACACACACACACACACACACACACACACACACACACACACACACACACACACACACACACACACACACACACACACACACACACACACACACACACACACACACACACACACACACACACACACACACACACACACACACACACACACACACACACACACACACACACACACACACACACACACACACACACACACACACACACACACACACACACACACACACACACACACACACACACACACACACACACACACACACACACACACACACACACACACACACACACACACACACACACACACACACACACACACACACACACACACACACACACACACACACACACACACACACACACACACACACACACACACACACACACACACACACACACACACACACACACACACACACACACACACACACACACACACACACACACACACACACACACACACACACACACACACACACACACACACACACACACACACACACACACACACACACACACACACACACACACACACACACCAAGCTGATTGAGAGAATGCCAAGATTGTGCAAAGCTGTCATCAAAGCTTAAGGTGGCTACTTTGAAGAATCTAAAATATAAAACATATTCTGGTTTGTTTAACATTTTTTTGTTTACTACATAAGTCCATATGTGTTCTTTCATAGTTATGATGTCTTCAGTATTAATTTACAATGTAGAAAATAAATAAGACAAATAAAGAAAACCATTGAATGAGAAGGTGTGTCCAAACCTTTGACTGGTACTGTACAAGCATGAATCTGTTGTACAAACTAAGCCATATTCAAAATCCTGACATTTGAAAGGGAGCCATTGGACAACGGAATATTTTGAATTCAGAAACTCTTCCATTTTGTTCAAATCAGTGACATTCTCCACTGTTATGCATATGGCTACAATTCAAACTCAGGGAATAAAACAAGGTCCAAAATACTGATTCATGACTTTTAAGAATGTCGCCAAAAAAATCCAACATAATTAAAGGTCCATTCAGTTGGCAACCACCAATCCACCACCACTGACTCTACGTCTACTGTTTAACAGAGGAGAAAACCAACTCAAACATGTTTTAGCCATGCAAAGACGGTAAGCAACAGTGAGGTTCTCGGGTTCTTCTGCTCTTCTCTATGTGGGTGTCAAGGCAGCAGTCCCTTCTGAGCCCACTGTTGTTTACCAGTGCACAGTCACACTAGGTCTCTCTCTCTCTCTCTCTCTCTCTCTCTCTCTCTCTCTCTCTCTCTCTCTCTTTCTCACACACACGCACGGACGCACGCACGCACTCGTTCGCTCTCTCTCTCTCAGGAGCACACAGTAGACAGCGGGCATGCAGGAGTGAAAGGAAAGTGTGGCGGTATACAGGCAGGCAGCAGCGTCAGCAGGACGGGTGTCGGTCAGGCCGTCTGGAAGCTGGGCGGCAGCGGGTACCTTTGGTTCTGAACTGGGCGGTCCGGATTGTAGGGGTTCAGGTGTCGGGGGCTGAGCTAGCTCAGGGGTGGGCATCCTAAGCGAGCCAGCCTCGGGGCTGGGGTCACTCTGGGGAGCAGCGGGAGGCTCCTCAGGGCTCAAACCCGCTACAATTACAGTGTTGTCGACAGCAGGGGGCGCTGTTTCAGTCAAGGGCTCGGGCTGCTGGGGGAGTGAAGGCATGGCGGGAGCAGCCTCTGCTTTCTGTGAAGTGGTTCAGAAACGTTTAATACAGGCGCTGCTGCGGCGGGGGCACACCTTTACTACAGCCCCTCTGATTGGCTCAGCCACTTACCAGCCTCACAACTCAACCAATGGCTTTAGGAGATCAATGCCTTGTAAGAATTTGCAACAGGACAAAGTTTCTGTTGATAACGTACTCTGATCGGATTTTAATTCTAGATTACAGTACAATGTTTAACGCTTCCTTCCTTCTTTCTTTTTTTTTCTTTTCTTTTTTTTTTGGACACATCAGAAGGCAAACTTGGATATCATGACAGCCTATCGGCCCAGATAAATACATTTACAGCAATACGTATAACACTGACATTTTCCAACATGCACATAATACTTTCCTGGTATCACATCAGTCCGAATCACAAGTGAGACAACTAGGAAGTGCACAGCGGTGGGTATCGATACAGACACTTAACACACACAAAAGCTTCAGCTTCCCCCCAGTGAGAACATCAACAGTCACACTAAGACAGGTTGTGGTTACGGAATAGAACAGTTGAAGCTTATTCTTGCTTTTGTTGTTGTTTCAAAAATAAAAAAAACACACGCGCGCACACATACACACATACTTACACACACTTACACACACAAACAATCAAACAAACAAACGAACAGACGAACAAGGATAAATACTTGGCCACAATTTTCTTTCCACGTTTTTTTTTCTTTCTTTCTTTTCTGTTGCGATAAATAAATACTGTTTTAAAACACTGCTTCAATAGCGCCTCCAGAACACCCTCCTCACGCACACCACGGCCTCGAGACAACAGGGCAGACGCACGGCTCTCATAAACGGTACCTGCTGGGGCACGGTCGCCTTGAACCCGGCCGGGTCGATGCGGTTCAGGGGGTCAGGCTGCACCATGTGCTGGTACCCAGCATAGCCGGGCGGTTCCTGGATGACGGGGGGGTCCTCGCGGACGGGCTCGGAGGAGCGGGTGATGGCGGGCCCCGTGGGCAGGCCCACCTCGTCGTTCAGGGTCTCGTCCAGCTCCTGGTCGGTGTAGGCCCCGCCCTCCGTGTCCGTGTCCTCGTAGTCGGAGGTGTGGCGGCTGTCCGTGCTGTACATGGAGTACTCGCTGCCCGGAGCCGACAGGTACGACAGGCGGTCGTCATGGAGGTCCAGGTCATCGTCTGGAGCGCCGTCCGCCTGAGGGGAGGGAGGGGAGGGGAGGAGGAGAGGAGATGACAGGGGAGGGGAGGAGGAGGGGAGGGGAGGGGAAGAGGAGGGGAGGGGAGGAGATGACAAGGGAGGGGAGGAGGAGAGGAGGTGACAAGGGAGGGGAGGGGAGGAGGAGAGGAGGTGACAAGGGAGGGGAGGGGAGGAGGAGAGGAGGTGACAAGGGAGGGGAGAAAAGGAGAGAAAAGAGGAGAGGAACACGACAGCAGGAGAGACAGAGAGGGAGGGGAGACAGAGGGAGGGAGGGAGGGGAGGGGAAGAGGACGGGAGGAGGAGAGGAGATGACAGGGGAGGGGAGAAAAGGAGAGAAAAGAGGAGAGGAACACGACAGCAGGAGAGACAGAGAAATTCAATGAGAAAGAAAACATGAATATCATTGGAAAGTAAAATATTAATCAGTTTGACATTCTTCATAGCAGATTAGATCAGACATGACAATTCAACCCCCCCGGTCCAGTAAGTGTTTGATGATGAGGGTCTGTAGGGAGTGGCTCACCTTGCCCTCTGAAACCCACACCAGCTGGTTCTGCTGGGCCTGGATGGTCTCCTTCAGTGCACCGTACCACCCGTCATTCATGTTATTCATGTTAATGGTGGCTTGGCACGGAGAGAGGGATGAGGTAGGGAGGAGAGGAAGAGCGGAAAACAAAAACACCCCTTGAATGAACACAGGACCTCTATCAACAACATAGAATTTAAAAACACTGAGTTATTATTATTATTATTATTAATCATTATATCATATGTATTATAAAGCAACGTAGCTTGATTGTCATTACCACCTGCAAAACCATTACAGCAGCACTAATACTAGATGACCTGTTCATTGATCAATAACCACTTCCCCACTACTGCGCTATATCCCAGCGAGCTAGTGCATGCGAACGCCACCCTTGGCCTGCGATGGCACGACTCCCTCACATGCGTACAGCCAGTCATTATTTATTGAGTCTCTTGGCTTTACGTTTTCTCTGGGACTAGCACACACTCGCTCGCTCACTGATCAAGAGTGAACAAGTGGCTCAATTGGTTCCATCAGTCTGGTCCAGTTCTACTATTAGCATAGTTTCCTAGATGTCCGAATCAACTGCAAGGCTGTGCTGGTGTTCGAGGTCTGGAATAGTGTTCCACAACCATATGGGAGGGATGAAATAGAGTAGCACCGTATAGGACAGATAATGAAGCGATTACATTTTAGAGAATGAAGGGATTACCATTTTAGAGACTTGGCAGACACTCTTAACCAGAGCGACTTCCTTAAGACGAATGCGCTTACTGTAAGTGACTATACATCACTGCCATCGCAAGTAAGACTTTCTATAAGAGTAAGCGCCGCGAGCAGTCACGCCGGAGTGTTCCCCAAGAGGGGAGGGTGGAGGCATGCTTTGCCACTCTCTTAATTGCCAGCAGACGGTAACAAATGAGGGCATGTCACATTCCACACAGACTGGGTACGGTGTGTGTAGTGACGGCCAGGCTCCTGTGGGACACCGGTGTCGAGGGGTCCTGCGTGAGGAGACTCCTTGAATAGAACACAGCCCAGCTCAGCTCAGCGCAGCCCCCCGCTCTACGAATCTCTACGATGGCCCCAGCTGGCACAGTAAGTCAGTTACACTGTAGCGCACCAGGCTGCTCTGTGCTCAACCTGGCTTCCTGTCTCCCTGCTCATTCTAACAATGTACGTGAACATAATATGTGATGTGTTATTGTGACGGTTAAAGTTACAGTGACCAAGACTAACGTCCCTCTTGGGGGGAACAATAGCGTTATCTCTGGTCTGACGCTGCCCTCCTGTCCCCCTCATTAGACTCACTGGTGAAAAGGTGATGGTTGTTCTTCCTCAGTTTGAGGGCGCGCTCAAACAGCTTCCGGGCGCTCTTCCTGGACTCGGGACACAGGCGCGTCCTCATGGTCTTCACGCCCTGCTTGCTGTCCGGGTTGAGAAAGACAACGATGGGGTACCACTGGGCGTAGTTGAGGCGGTCCACAGCGTTGGGGGTGATGTCCAACACAGCGTGCTTGTCCTACAGAGAGGACCACAGAACAGGACGTTTTAGTCTGGTCCTGAGCACGTAACAGCAGGGAGCGGCAGAGGGCCATCCAAGGAGCGTGTGAGTATGTCTTTGCATGTGTGTGTGTGTGTGTGTGTGTGTGTGTGTGTGTATACTCACTGGCCACTATATTAGGTACACTTTTTCAACGGCTCATTAAAGCAAATATCTAATCAGCCAGTCATGTGGCAGCAACTCAATGCATTTAGGCATGTAGACACGGTCAAGACCATCTGCTGAAGTTCAAACCAAGCATCAGAATGGGAAAGAAAGGTGATTTAAGTGACTTTGAACGTGGCATGGTTGTTGGTGCCAGAAGGGCTGTTTTGAGTATTTCAGAAAGTGTTGATCTACTGGGATTTTCCCGCACAGAGAATGGTCCGAAAAAGTGAAAATATCCAGTGAGCGGCAGTTCTCTGGGCAAAAATAGTGGTGGTTGTGTAATGGTGTGGGGGATATTTTCTTGGCACAAATCTTCAGCAACTGCGTGATGTTATAATGTCAATATGGACCAAAATCTCTGAGGAATGTTTCCAGCACCTTGTTGAATCTATGCCACAAAGAATTAAGGCAGTTCTGAAGGCAAAAGAGGGGGTCCAACCCAGTAGTAGCAAGGTGTGCCTAATAAAGTGGCTGGTGAGTATATGTGTGTGTGTGCGTGAGGTCTCACTCACCCGGTCGATGATCTGTTTAATGGTGTGCAGCCGAATGATCCCGGAGCTGCGTGTGTCGGTGCCTGCGTCTCTGGGCTCACTCTCTGCAGAGGCACAGTGGACGTGTTACTGTGTCATACTACACACACACACCCACACATCCACACACACACACACACACACACACGCACACACGCACACACGCACACACACGCACACACGCACACGCACACACACACACCACACTTTACACTTCATTACCTACACCCCTACTGTACGCATGCAATAGCCTCAAGCCTTTTTTTGTCTGGAGATGAAGTAGAAGAAGTGAAATTATGAATGTGCGCGTGCAACTACAGTACATACGTTACAGTAGATCTGCAATGCAGGAAATGTGTTACATGTGCAAAGCATTGAAGTTGGATAATGCAGTCAAGAAGGCCAAGAATAATTTCGGATTCATTAGGATAAAAAAAGAATGTAACCATGGTGATTATCAGTAGGAATGGTTTTTAAATTGTTGATGATTAGATTAGATATAGCTACAGCAAGACTGTCTGCCTGTCTGTCAGTCTGTCAGTCTGTCTGCCTGTCTGCCTGTCTGCCTGCCTGTCTGCCTGTCTGTCTGCCTGTCTGCCTGTCTGCCTGTCTGCATGTCTGCCTGTCTGCCTGTCTGCATGTCTGCCTGTCTGCCTGTCTGCCTGTCTGCCTGTCTGCCTGTCTGCCTGTCTGCCTGTCTGTCTGCCTGCCTGTCTGCGACCGCAGGGCAAACCAACTGACCAGGGTGAAATCTACCATCTTAGCTTTCAAGTCAAACATGACAGGAACTAGTAGAGGAAGAGGCCTCTATTACCACTCCAGCCCGACAGAGGAGCCTTCTAAACACACCTGGCACCACCGCCAGTCTGCAGAACACACCAATATCACAGAGCTCTCCTCTCTGGACCACTCTGGTACACTACCAACAGCGAGTTGCTTGGAAGACAAGCCTGGACCAGTACTGTTATTTAGGCCGCGCATCGTCTATGGGGTATCGACTGTGCACATGCTGAATAGTTGTCAATGGGGCACCCTTCCTGCTGGCTGAATCAGGCCATACTCTATTAAAAGAACACATCTACGACATGAACCTCTAACTAGAATCCACTAGCATTACTGATTAGAACTAGGATTACTGATAAAAACAAGTTGATGCACTTGATGACATACTTTCCCCTCCTTCATGTTGCTGTGTTTCTGAAAAGAAAATACAGTTATATAGACACATGAGTTACGCAAATATGTCCAGGGGTGGAATCACTTTACATGTGGAATTTGGAGAGCACTTCATGATTATTGAAAATTCATTACTTGTGAGGGTTTTAAGATGAGTACTCCGTGCTAAAGGAGGTGATGCCTCAGGAGGAGGTGAAGTGGACAGATGAGGGCTCTAGCCCTACGTTTTAAGTAGTACGGTGCTGTTCCACCTGTGTGCACGCACACGCACAAAGAAAAGCGCACACACACACACACACACACACACACACACACACACACACTAGGGATGGACGGTTTTTCGGTTAAACCCGAA
Organism: Nansenia antarctica; assembly: GCF_963989245.1. Lineage (NCBI taxonomy): Eukaryota > Metazoa > Chordata > Actinopteri > Argentiniformes > Microstomatidae > Nansenia > Nansenia antarctica. The sequence goes on from NC_137689.1 coordinate 13,668,335, forward strand.
AACCGGGGTTTATAAAAATAGAAACGGTTTTTTATCAAAACCGTCTGAAACCGGATTTTTTTTTTTTTTGAAGAATAAAATAGAATAAGAATACAACTGGAACATGTCACATGTTTGTCGTGTGTGAAAATAACAATGATACAGTCTGAATCTGCCGCGCAATGAGTGAGAGGTTTGGTCAGTTGTGAAGAATAACTGAGGATTAATATCTAATTGGGATTATATTTAAGGGTAACGAATCACTCTATGGGAAAGATAGTTGCCTTCAGTTATTGGTAGATAGGAAAGGTTTTTTACAATTACTCGCTTACATTTAATAAGATCATTTTCGCTGCTCTCTGTAAAGCGCATTGGGTCACTTTTGTGAGAAATGCGCTATAGAAATAAAATGTGATTTGATATCAATCAATCAATCAAACTTTATTTATGTTCTATAGCACAAATCATGCATTGAATGTAACTCCAAGTGCAGTATTTACTAAACCACAATATAATAAAACAAGAGCTATACGGATCAAGAGTGTTTGTGCACAGCGCCACTGTGTGTGAAGGCGCTACTGAAAGTGATGACAGAACGCATGTCTCAGAAGATACGCGGTCACTTAGTGACGCAAAGGTAGTTCTGTATTTATCTCTATCTGTATTAGTACATTTATTTTGAAAGCTCTATTTTGACAGCTCTACCATGGGCACTTTTATTTTGATGGGGCATTCTTTGTTGATTGACTTACGACAGTTCAGGACGAGTCAGTCTCGCGGCATGTGGTTTTTATGAAAAGCTTTAAGTATGTTCACTGCATAATTCTAAGTCTAATATTTCAGTGATTATTGAGCAGTATTCAAATATTTAAATACATTGAGCAGCAGCTGAAACTTTGTCTAAGAACCAAGATATTGAGAAAGCAGTTCATTCAATGAAGACGCTGTTCCAAGAGATGATCTTCCGTGCAGGCGTGCACCCTGGATCAGCGGAGCTGGTGTGTTAAGTGTTCATGTGTTTTCATGTATGGTGTAGCTTACAAAAGTCTGCCTTTCCACTTATATTTGTGAAACTAAGTAGCCTAAATGTGTTGCGACTGTGCTTACGGTGTTTTAATGGTGTTCGACATGAGTGTATTGTAGCAGTAGGGCTCAATTATTTGAAATTGGCGGTCTTTTTTTTTTTTTTTACATTTTCGGTTAACCGGAAAACCCCGGTTTTAGTCTTTGCCGGTTTTTCAATAATTGGAAACCGTCCATCCACACACACACACACACACACACACACACACACACACACACACACACACACACACACACACACACACACACACACACAGACACAGACACAGACACAGACACAGACACACACACACACACACACACACACACACACACACACACACACACACACACACAGACACACACACACAGAGGGAGATGTGATTTGAAGGCTACTCACTGGCCAGCTCAAACAGTTCAGGCTCCTCCCTAGCCAGCTTCTCTCTCCCCACGTCGGCTATAGGCCCAAAGATCACCACAGGCCTCAGGAAGCCCGCTGCTCCACAGAGGAGGAAACATCACCGTGGTCAACAAGCAAACAGACTACGGTAGCATAATGACCATGTAGTACTATAGTACATAGTATACAGCATGTACTGTAGGCTATATGGAAGCATATAGATTATACATATAGAATAGGCAGCTAATAATCATCATTCATTTCTTCCCCCATTTTATACACCACACATTAACCAAGCCTCTCAGGACCTTGACAAAGGGAGTGTGGGACCAGACCGGCACCTACCCTCTCTCAGAACCACCCTCTCGTAGGCAGGGAACTTGGTCTGGACCGGCTGGGCAGACAGGTCCTCTCGGCTCTTCCTCAGGTTCCTCTTGGAGCTGCGCAGGCCGCGGAACCTCCAGAAGTCGGCCCTGTCGCCCCCTTGTGTTTTGGGGAGAGTGTACTGCACGCTGGACAACTGCTCGGCCCTGTGGGACAGAAGACACGGGGGTTGGAGGCGTCTGGATTGATTGGAAACTGCAAACATGGCCTGTGATACAACCCTGACCCTTGACCCCTTCCCCCCCCCCATATATTGTAAGATATCACATCATCACTCTAATTGGTTTCTCATCACACATATCTATCTATGCCTTTGTGGAGGCAAAAGTTGAGTGAACCGTTGACGGCAGAAAGCTCCAGCATGGCTAAGGAATGCGCAAGCAGAGCTATTGTGCAATATTTACAAAAGTGTGTGTGTGATAAATGTGTGTCGTTCTGGTATGTAGTGAAGGTGTGGAATCTGCCCCGTCTGCACCTCGCTGTGGAATCTCTAGCTGGAACCTGTCAGGCCACTGCCTCGTTACTAATACTCATACTCTACAGTTGTCAACAGTTGTCGACCATAAAACGGACATAACTGGATAATGCAAATGTGTCGCTCTCAGGCAGCCTGCTATCTTATCTCTACCACGTTTTTTGAGGCGAGTCTAAAAATACGCGTCATGGCGCTAGTTTCGGGCAGTGGGACATTTAAGACACACACACAAAAAAAATATCTTAGCGCAAACGCAGCTGTATATGACAGCAATTCTGACAGCGTTGAAGCATAAAATGCTTCTCATTTGAAAAGTCTAGGATGTTCCATTTCTAGCCTACTTCATTTATTAATAGATGGTCTGTTGGACAAAAATGCATATCTTATGTGCAAGCTTCAAGAATTCTCAACATCACTGGCTCAATCTCGTAGGACCTGATTATGACAACTCAATAGCCATTTAGCTACCGAATCTACCAAATACTGTATATACACAGTTCTATGTAGCTATCAAGCATGTTTTGATTGGTCAGTGAGTGGTCAAGCCCTTGGACACCTCTCCTTCATTTCCTCATCTAAAGCCAGCCTTTTTACCGCACCGCCAGCATATACGGTGACAGATATCACCACAAAACCTTCAAAATTACTTCTAGCACTTAGATCAACAATAGTGTTCGGGTTGTCAAAATAGAGCTTGAAATGTGTGTTTATCCACACAGAGCAGGCATGGGGCAGCACCTGTTCTTGTTGGGGATGATGCCCCTCTCCACCTCCTGGTGGTTCTTGCCGATGCGGATGGCCAGCCAGGAGCCCAGCTTGCCGTTGTAGAGGGTGTCCACCACGCGGAACACCTCGCCCTTGTTGAAGCTCAGGCCGTACGGAGACTCCTTCTCATACTCAAAGTGGGTCCGGATGTAGAAGGAGTCGCCTACGTCTGACTCCACTATCCGCCGGTACACTGGAGCGAGATAATACAAATGTGTCAAATTATTAAAATATTTCAGCTAGGCTTTATTACAGTCTAAAAGCCTCATTCCCTAATGTGTTACTTGGATGTCTATGAGCTAGGCAGTGGTCATTCTCGGGCTCACTATTGACGTGATTTTATGTATATTAAAGCAGTGATCCCTTATTGTGATTTGGCTGGCTTACCAACTCAAATAGTTCCAAATAGTTGACGTATGTATTTGAATAAGTTATGCAAACACAAAACGTTGATTCCCTGTCCAGATCTAAACATACATGCATTAATCTATCCTGTTCTCTCCCGTTCCTGCCCCGTGGTGCTTACCATCCTTTTTCTTCTGGGCCAGAATGGTGACCTCTTCACCTTTGGGCAGATCCAGTAGAAACAACACAGCCTCCTCACGAATGATGTTAGCAAAGTCTACGTTGTTTACCTACGGGGGAGAAGAACAGAGGATTCAGCTCTCCGGGGGCAAGCACGTCTACTTCCCAACCTCCACCCCCCCTGCTGTCCTCAGCACAATACACTGTTTATTTACCCTGCAGAAAGCAGAAACACATGGTCCGAATCACACACAGAGACACCTTCATCCCTCTCAGAAATGTCAATTTCACGTCTTTATCTCAACAAGCACACCGTGGCGGCCCGGGAAACGCTCACAGGCTTTCAGAAGAACCGAGCTACCGACGGAAAACAAAGTCCTAGAAGTCGGTGTGTTTGTACAGCAGGAGGGAGGGGAGGGGAGGGGAGGGGAGGGGAGGGGAGGGGAGGCGAGCACGGAGGAGTCTTCACATACCACCCTGACCTCAGAGGAGGTGTGGGAGGGAGGGATACGGCATGACGGGTTTCATTAAATTTGGATCACGATAAACACAACGAAACGAATGCAAGCCTGATATGAACAATGTTTCTCCAGTGTCCAGCGCTACTGAGGGGCCATGGCCAAGCTTCAGAACAATGACCTCCATTGTGTGGCTACACACAAACAAAGGAGAGCACTGGACTCAGATGAGCCGGGTGTTGACTCAGAAATGCCACAATGGCTACTCAAGGCTCGCATAGTTTCAGGGTCAAGTTTTTCCAAGCAAGCGTGGGCAGCTATGAGACTGCTACTACTACAACAACAACAACAACAACAACAGACGCTCTCCTTAAACACACCGGAGGGCCATCTGGTGGAGGGAAATATACAAATCACAATCCACCCATACTGTGCACAAAAAAACTGCAAACCTAAACATTTCCTAAAGAAAAAACACATCTAGAGCCGTATTTAACTCACCACAACGGCCAAACCAATGCAACGTGAGCCCACATAAATGTATTCTTACATAAAAGTTGTAGAGGGGAAAGAGCGAGGTGCAGCATAAAAACCCTGAAAGACTAATGCACAGTGGGATAGGTGTCTGCTCCTTTGGTTCTGTACCCTGAGAATCTGGTCTCCCTCCTCCAGCCCCTCCTTGGAAGCAGGGCTGTCTTCCAGCACTCCAGCAACAAAGATGCCCACATCATTCCCTCCAGCCAGCCGCAGTCCCACACTCTCCCCCTTCTTAAACTTCACCAGCTTCATGCTCGGCCTGGGGAGAGGGCAGACAGGCGGACAAACAGATAGATAACCATTAAACAGTGGGATATGATTCATCAGATAATAAGATGGACATAGGCATCAAAGGTAGGACTGGTTCTTCTGACAGTGCCAGTGAGGGGGTACCTGCTGAGGATGCTTTCATCATGGACAGCGCTGGGCACCGGGGCATCAGAGGGGCTGACTGGCAGGTCCACATCAGGCTGGCCGGGTTGGGCATATACTGGCTTGGGTTCTAGGACAAACACACAAATACACACACTACTGTCAACTAAGTAGGCTTCATAATAAATAAAAAAAAGAAGAAAAAAGCAGATCTGATTTCTGATCTAATTTACTAAACAGAATGACAAAGAATAAATAAACTACCACTACAGCAAAGGCAATGCAGTTTCTAATTTGCATGGTAATCAGAGGAGAAGCTGGTTTATGGCATATACAGCTTTAATGTGTTTAATGCATAGCTTTATAGCTCGAATGCATTTCCTTTAAAAACAACAAAAAGGTCTAGAGTATTAGCATCGGCCTGTGCTTTAAAGAGGGGCGTCCCCCTCTGCTCCACAGAAACCTGTGAAAGGCTGAGAAGGGGGTAGCTATAGCACTTGAGAAAGGCTGGACGCAGAGTGCATTCCAATCTAAGGAGTGAAAGAGAGAGAGAGAGAGAGAGAGAGAGAGAGAGAGAGAGAGAGAGAGAGAGAGAGAGAGAGAGAGAGCGAGAGAGAGAGACAGACAGACAACATGATGGGGTCCCAGCCTGTTTTGGGGGCAGGCATGGAGGGGGGCAGCAGGTTGCTGGGGACAAGGACCCTGACCTGGCAGCGGGGGCATCTGCTTGTCCAGCTTATCGCTGGCCTGGGAGATGAGAGCCTCCTCTGATCCTTTACCAGGAGTCGACCCCGGCTTGGACATCCTCTCCTCGTCCCGACTTCTGTGGCTGAACACACACACACACACACACACACACACAGACACAGACACAGACACAGACACACACACACACACACACACACACACACACACACACACAGTTCATTCTGGTTTGTTGTTTGTTCATGTCTGTAGGCCTACACTGTGAGGTGGAAGAATGGTCAATTGTGGTGAGAAAGAGAAAGGACAGATGCATCTTGAGTGTAACTAAACAGATTATGTGAAGACTGTCCAGCCTCTCTGTTCTCCCACGGAGCGGGAGTGCTTTATAGACTATTGTGAGTGGAACAGTGAACAGTGGAGCTGACAGCAACAAGCTATCTCAAGGAAAAGACCATGGCCAGGTAGTGTCAGCTCTGAAAATTACAGTACAGTGGGTAGGGTGCATAGTGTGTACTGTATTACTGTGTGTGAGTGTATTAGTGTAGTATGTTTAAGATTGTGTGAGTGAGCGCCTCTGTAGATGGACCTCAGGAGACCATTCTACCATCAGCAGGAAGCACGTTGTGTGTGTGCTACAGCTAGAGTGGCATTTCGCACATCATGCACATGTATGGATGCAAGAGAGAACCACGAGGAAATGGGGTGGGGTGAGTGAATCATGACAGGGGGGTTAAGGACACAGGCGCAGTAAAACAATTAAAAACAGGAACTTATATCATAGGAGCACTTGAGCTACCCATCTATGTCACACCTTTATCTCTCTCTCCACCGTGGGCCGGTCCGCTCTCGTCTCAGACTAACAGTTCCGCTGACAAACCAAAGACCGAGCTGACACGTTGGAACCCACGTTTCTCGAAAAAATGTTTGATTGAGAGTCGTATGCATCGCGAATGACCCGAGCTGCCGAACCGATATCAGTAAGACAACATTATTCAGACAGACAAGGCGTCGCATTTCACTCCGTGGCTTCCACTGCATCACTGTGGCACCTCGGCCAGAGCCCGGCCCAGGGGACTGGCTGTTCAGATGTGTGAATGCCGGGCTTTGTGAGGGGGAGAGAACAGGACAGGACCCATCTATGCTCTGCTGTGCTGTGGTGGTGAGGACCAGCTTTGCTCTGCTGCGTAGAACAATGGGCAAATTCCAGCCTGGTCACGTGACCTCCCCGCTGGCGCTGCACTTGAGCCAGCATTCAGCAACTCTCTCACTGGAATGGGGAGGTACGGTCAGTGCCACCATCTTACACCCAGCACATCTCGCGCATACGCGCACACACACGTACACACATGTACACACATGTACACACACACACACACACGTACACACGTACACACACGTACACACACACACACACACACGTACACACATACACACACACACAAAATCTGTAACACGATAGCAGGCCGTTTCCCAAACCATAAATCTGATTAAACTTGAGAAAAATATGCTTGAGGAACTGTTTTGGAAAGTCTGCCCTTTTGTTTTTTCCATTTCTCTTTTGCATTTCCTGCCTTTGTGAGTTCGAGTGAAAGCGTTGCATCCAACGCAGCTCTCTCAACAGAGCTCTCACAACTATATCGGTAGACTTTCTGATAATATGTGCTGGTTCAAGCTGTACAGCAGTAAGGCCCACTGGTTGTAGGGAGGGATCATAAGGAGAGAGTGGCTGCAGCCTGGCCATGAATAACAACACCTCTGTAATAGTCAGGCAGAGAGCGGGACTGGCAGGGGCCTCCCTGCCTGCTAGTAAATCTCCTGAGCTCGGGACGGAACGGTGTTACGAGGCGCTGCTTAAAGCACACATAAATCCTTATGTGTTGTCCCTTCACCTCACATTTACTGTGTGCTTCCCTTCTTTGCACACTGCAGCACATAAGGGCCAGAGCATCCCCCCTGCACTTCTGTGACTGCTCTGTTAAAACACAGGCTACACTGTGTCACCGGCCATGGGAATGCAATCATCTCAATCATTTAATTATTATATTTAATTATAATAATTATTCTACAACAATCACATAATTCCCCGCCTCAGAGATAATTATGTTTTGAATTTCCACCCATTTCCACAAAATTATCCCTCTAAAAATGTACTGTGGCACAGCTGTTTTTGACATTTAATGTGCTTATTTTTTTTTGAGTGGTTTGAGGGAAATCCCCAACAAAACCATGTCCCGGAGGCTAGCTACATAGCTGTAAACCTGGCACACTGTTCAGCGTCCCTTTAACACATCACACAATAACAGATCTCTCCCGCAAATGCATAGAACACTAGACTCTCAGAGCGCTCTGCATACTCGACACCTCAGCCTGTCAAACACACCTTGTTCAACGGTTACTGAGCAGTCAGAAGTGGATGTTGATGTTCAAAAATGAAATTCACTGACAGGTTGTAGCACCAATCAGATATCACAAGCAAGCACATCCCAGTTTAAAGTAAAAACATGTTGAACAAGCTTTTCATTTCTAGACTTTTGGCCATTTCTAACTAGCTTTTAATTTATAATAATTAATCTTTTTAATTTTATAATAATTTTGCCATTTAGCAGACGCTTTTAATCCAAAGCGATTTACAATTACGAAATTACAGGGACATTCCCTGAGGGCACACTAGTAGTGGTGTGGTTTCAGGCGGGATTTGAACTCACAACCTTCCGATCACAAGTCCAACTCACTATCCACTAGACCACCACTAGCCACTATATTCTGTTAACGAATCTAGGGAGCATATTAACAGCTGCCTGGGAGTCAGGGAGGAACTTCCTCTGCCTCGATAGAATCTGACCTTCCAGAATTGAAGTAAGACCCAATCACATTGGATTATTTTTGGGGGCCTCAGCCTCGGAAATGCCCTTATGAGCATAACAAGTGCTGTGTTGGAGATACATCGGCTGTGAAAAGAGGCTACTCTAAAACTAACCAGACTATGTGAACCATTTGGTTCGGGGGCAAATCTCTGTGGGAAGTGTGTCAAATTCCTATGGGCCCCCCTCGTGCATGGTGCATAATATATACATGGCTAGTGATGACCCCGGGCCTGCACCCTCTTGCATGGGGAATAATACTTTTGCTTTGCGCACACCGAGTAGATTACGTACTCCGAGTAAATTATACTTTTATATAGTGTTGTTCCGATACCGATACTAGTATCGGCATGGCCACTGATACGCACAAAAATGCTGGTATCGGTATCGGCGAGTACTAACACAAATTTTTTTTTTTTTTTTTTTTTTTTTTTTAAAGTACTAAAGTTATTTTGTTTGTAAATGTTCACTTGCTGTTGCACTACTACTACGACTGTTTTATATCTTAAATGGATATTGCACTGATTGGCATCTGTGAGAGCCACATTTCAGGTTTTATAAGGGGTTGATTTTCTTGTCACCATACCAGGTAGACAATAAAAAAAAGTTCTATAGTATTCACTCTCTGTTGGTATTTTTTCCTGTTTTACAAAGGTTTTGAGCAGTGCCAGACTAAGTGTTAGCAATAATTTTACATCGAGGTGAGTATGCGGCTCAAAAAACATGTTTTTTTGTTTTGTTTTTTCAAACGCCGTGGTATCGGATCGGTACTCGGTATCGGCAAGTACTGCACGGTCAGGTATCGGTATCGGTATCGGGATCAAAAAATGGTATCGGAACAACACTACTTTTATATAATTTACAAAACCACAAAGAAAGTGTGCACTGCAACTAGTCAACAAAATAAAACACCACTTGTGTTGCGCTTAAGCCCACAGACACATGCACACACAGGCACACTACTTATATAAATAGCAGACAAGTAACACAATTCAATATGCTAGAAAGGCAAGTTGTGAACAAAACAAGATGGAGGGAGAGAGAGAGAGAGAAAGAAAGAAAGAGAAAGAGAGATTGAGAGAGAGAGAGCAAGAGAGAAAGAGAGAGAGAGAGAGAGAAAGAGAGGTGGTCTCAAAAAATATTGTCAGTGTGCTGCATCATCATGTCACTTACAGTGGGAGTATTCTGTGAAAGAATGACCCTGCCATCCTGCATTGAGACAAGAAGGGTTATTCCACAGTTGACAGTAAAGTGGCACTGGGAAATAGCAGCTGGTTGCTAAAGTGGCTTGGTGACAAATAGGCAGCTGTAGATCACTAACACATATCTATCCAGGCTTTAGTCTCCAATCTCGGATGGAGGATTGCCATGCCCACTGCCGGCAGTGGTTCTTTCTGTTTTCCATGGAATTCCTCCACTTCTATTCATCTGTTTCCATACAGGCTCAAGCTGACGCCCCAGAGCAGAGAGGAGAGGAGAGGAGAGGAGAGAGGAGAGAGGAGAGACCGCTGACTCACTGCCAACCGCCTGTCAGGTTTTCCATTTCATATCAGTGATACAGCTGCCTATCTGTGTTCATGCCGATTCAAGTCAGGATGTCTACAGCAGACACACGTAGCACTGCAGAGGAAGCTAGCAACAACTACAACAACAACATACAAACACAGAGTAGCCAGACACTAGAGGGTCTAGGGGGTTAATGGGTCTAGGGTATAATAATCTCTCTCAAACACGTAGGGAGAACTTCAGGTGATTCCAGACCTCAGAGAAAAGCTCTTTCTAGGAATTTCAGGTATCAGTGACCGAGAACCCTTCAATGGGCTCTGACCCGCATGGAGGTTCGCAATTTCGCATTTTATATGGAAGTTAATGGCTGAGTAGAGGGAAGCTAGCTAGCCAGAACTTGGGTTGGCTCTGTGTCCCGAGCTTTTAATAGAAAGCCAGCCTTCCCTCCCTCCAGGGAGGCGAGCCGTCAGAGACACATCAGCTCCATCCCTCCACATTCTCCTTCATTCGGGTGATACGGCTGCTGTGTGATCCCAAACCAGCAGCCTTCCGCGGCTCCCCTTAGCCTGCGGCGTCAACACAGCCAGCCCAGTCAGCCCGGCTCACAGTTCCTGGCCCTGTCCGATCTGAGAGAAACTGTCAGGCCTCGCTCTGTCAAGGCACCTCGTCTACGCGTCTACTGGTTGAGCTCTGTCTAAATCTACTTAGTCAGCTATGCGGCTAAGCGTGCGCTAGTCTCCACTACGTGTCTGTCAAGCTCGGTTACTGTATCTCTCGGATGTTCCCCGCGAACTTACTTTAGCCTCCAACTGAGGGGATGTGGGAAGGAAATGAGAGAAATGAGGGGGAAAAGAAAAACAAGTGCAAACAAAGACATTTACACGGTTGGAAAATGTGAGAGTGTGCACCTCTTCATATCCGAGCTTGCTTCATATCATAACTGTTTACCTTTAGTAAGGCGTCACACTGACTGATGCTTTCACCAGGTTGGACCTTGTTGTGAGGCTCCCTTTGGGGACTAGAGATGTATGGTGTGATCATGAGCTATAGGGAGGGGGGAAAGCCATGGGAATCTCTATGTATGGAGGCATTTCATCTACCTGGAGATGGATCAATACACTCTCTTTTGGCTCAATGTGACCAATGACATCATGTCATCATGTGATTTGTCTGTGCTTGTTACCCAGGCGCCATGTTTTATTCATCCTGGGTCTTTATCGATTTATATACTGGAAGAGGGTCTAAGCACTAGTGGGGTTTTATGTCTGGTGCTGGAGCAGCAGTACTGTGTGTGTGTGTGTGTGTGTGTGTGTGTGTGTGTGTGTGTGTGTGTGTGTGTGTGTGTGTGTGTGTGTGTGTGTGTGAGTGTGTGTGTGTGTGTGTGTGCGTGTGTGCGTGTGTGTGTGTCTGATGTGTCCCAGGGTAGTGGTATGTTATATTAATGTTGGAGTTAGAACATGAGGGAAGTGGGATGGGCTTACCTGCCATTGCTGATCTGGCGTGGTGAGTGTCTGGAGATGTCGGAGGGCTCAGACCTGGCGGGGGAGCGGGATCGACTGCCACGCCCTCGGTCGTGGGATCGAATGGAATGGTCTGATGTAAGTGAATGGATTTCTGAAATGTCTGTGAAAAATAAACAAAGTGCTTCACATGCCGTTTGATTCCTTAGTAACTGGACAAACAAAAGTCAATTAGGTGGAAAAAATATCAATGTCAGAATTTCAGAAAATGTTGACTTAGTTCCCGATATTGTACCATATTGAGCAAAACAAAACACATTCAAAATGGAATCATTGAACATGAGATTGGTTAGTAAATGGGACCCCCATTTGGCAGCAGCTGGAGTGGTAACACTGGTTCTACATTTTTAATTTTTGGCATTTAGCAGACTCCTTATTCCAAAGCGACTTATTATAATCAATACATTTGACTAAGCAAGTGAATCATCAATCCACCAGTCGTAGCAGGAAGAGTAATCCAGCTCAGGCCCGGGGCCATTGGCAGTCTCTGTGATAGAAGGAAAAACCTTCTTCTATCACCTTCTACTAAACCTAGACTTTTTTATTTTTATTTTTATTATAAAAAAAATTATATAGACACTGGAGAAATAGAGAAACAGTACAAGGGGGGCAATAGAAGTATTAAGGGACACAGTAAAGGGGAAAAGCGGGTGTCTTCAGGAGACGCAGTGCTGGGGGGCAGTAGATGTCTCAGGTTCTGGTTCTGGTTCTCACCGTCTCTGTCCGAGTTGTTGCCAGAGGGGATGCTGTCGTCCATATCAGGAATGTTGAGCAATGTGGCCCTGTCGTCTCTCTGGACCACCATCTTTAACTTGCCTTTTGACCTTTCAATCAGCTTCTTAGCGTCTATCAACGACAGATTCTCTGTCACTGTGCCATTGATCTGGTGGCAGAAAGAGGGCAGGGGATCAACTTGAAGCAGTACTGTAGACTCATTTATGCACTGGAGGTAAACATAACCATTGAGTGGAGCGTGAAAAACATAATGAGGTTTAAAAATGTATGACGGCATATATTTCACTGTGCTTTTAGTCCTATCTGTTGCAGTGACAGAATCAACATAGATGTTGTATGACGTGAAACACCACTCCTTTAAATATGTATATGAGTGGGTTTAAGTCCCATGGCAATATTATATTCCCTCTTTATATGTACAACACTGGAAGACAAGAGTTCTCTGTAAGCACATTCTCATGAGGTGTGTGATGTGGTAAATCTTTCCCATCAGTCAGTGACTGCTCGGGAACAATAGGGCCCTGAAATGCCTGGAATGTCTGGCTGCGGAGAGGCATACTAATGAACTGTGACCTCATACTTCAGGCTTCTCTCAGAGGCACACATTCACAGAGGAAGCAGATGAAAGAGATATTGTAACAAAACTGCGTATGCTGATGAGGTACTGAGCAACCAACCAATCTGTAGGACTACCTCAGTTGGTTTAGATGTACATGCAGATTCAGATATTACCCGCCATCCCCCCCCCAACCCCAAATCTCACCCAGCCACCCCCCACCCACACACCCACCCACACACCCACACACGCCTCTCTCTGCTCCATCTCTCCTACCTTCAGCACCACATCCCCCTCCTGAATGTTGCCGTCCCGGGCCGCCAGGCTCTCAGGGGAGATGTCTTTAACGAAGATGTGGCTGGCTAGACGAAGCCCGTATTCTGCTTTCAGAGTGAACGACAACAACAAAAAGATGTTAGCAGAGCACGTGAAATACCACCAGCGGGCCCTGTGTGAGGATCAGACAAGGTTGCATTTACTGTCCATGTTCTCCCCCCCCCGCCCCAGCCCTTTTAAGAAGGTTCAGAGGTTTTTCTTCTAAGGTCAGAGTAGGATTGAGTAGGATTCTTTATACCATTAAACCATTAAACCATCCCCAAACTTAACCACAGTTTACGGTTTAACCGTGGGATTCAAAGTCACATGGTAGGCCTTTGACAGAGCTGCCAATTTCAAATTATGAATGTGTGACGGTGGCTGGTGAAAGGTGGACCAAAGCCCTAGCCTTTCCGTGAACCAGCTCAAACACTTTCCATGAGCAGTGCTGAAAAATGTGCTTAAAATAAATAAATACATAAAAACGGCGTTAAAAATACTTTTGGTTCGTAATGAGACTGTCGGGACAAATTCAACTATGTATGGGAAACAATGCCAACACTCACCCGAGTACAAAGCGCAGAGTGTTACAGCAGAGTGCTGTGAATCACGTATCCTTATTTTTATGACGGTATTGACGTATTGGTATTGACACCAAACAGAGCGGTTTAAGGTATTACTGTTAAAATTACATTGTTTACAAAAAGTTATGTCATCACTTTCATAGCATCTTCAACCACACAGTGGTGCTGGAGGCATTTATTATGTATAGAAATGTATGACAGTTTTATGACGTATTGACAAATACCGTTGCTATTTTCAAAAACCGCGGTTCATGGTATAACCGTATGAGCGCCCAACCCTGGGTCAGAGGTCAAGAGTTATGCTGATGGGACAACCTATATTAGCGGGCCATGATGATATAATGAATGATTATTCATTCATTAATTCATACCTAGGACCTAAGCAGAGCAGGGTAGTGATTCAGGGTTATCCCCAGGGGTTTGGAACAGCATGGTGCTGCATTACATTATCAAAACTAAGACTCATGTTTATTCATGTCGAAATATGCATAAAATACAGCCAAAACGCTGAAACCACTGAGGAAAATCATAACACATTCACTTTTAACAACAATGTCGTTGGCGATCAAAGATAGTTACACAATATTCATTACTAATAGTTTAATTTGCCTTGAAATGTTTACATAGTGGCGCCGCTCCACTCTTAGATTCTTTGGGGAGAACCCTGGCATAGAAACTGAATAAGAAAACAATGCATAAACATATACTATACTACTATGTCTATGAGTGTAGGAGTGTTTCCTATAGGATTTTGTGATACTGTGGCGGGTGGACCACGAGGGGGGCAGTTGGAAGGGGGTGGGTGTTTGGGGGGGATGCTAGCGGAGAGGGGGGGGGCGGGGGGGACACCCTAACTCTGACCTTTCTGTGAACCTGCTCAAACACTTTCCGCGAGCAGCGCTAATGTGCAGTAAAATGCGGTAAAAACATAGAAAAAATACAATACAAATAAAAATACTTTCAGTTCATAATGAGACTACGGCAGGACAAATTAAACTGGCAGCCCGCCAGAGTCTCCTCCATGTATGGACAATACTGTACTGTGTGCAGGTCTCTCCCCGACATCGCAGAGCTCACCTTCATTCTTGCGGGACTTGACGAGGGTGACCTTGGCTGGGCGGGGTGGGGCGGTGGACGTTTGGGAGCGAGATGGCGAGATGCTTCTTTCTCGTGAGACGCTGCGCTCGCGGTCCCGCCTGCCGCTACTGCTGCGCTCGTTCCGCCGGCTGCCCGTCCCCCCGCTAGCCCCCCCGTAGGCGCTGGGCCCGCTGCGGCCGCTCTGACCCTCGTAACCGTCGTCCTCGTCGGTGTCCTCTTCCTCGTGCTCCGACATGGTCTCTCTGTCCCCTGTCCGGGACACCGGGATCTGGACCTTCCGTTTCCTTCTGATGGTCTGAAAGAGGAGAGAGCAGGGAGTGAGACGTCATTCTGACCCGGTTCTAATCTATTCATGAGGAAAGGAGCCAAACCAATTCAATGACGCTATACTTCAAACAAATGTCTATGGTGGCATTTATGAAGGTCACAGGCCATTGTTGAAGGAGGGCTGCCATTTAGATGACATTTAGCCTGTTAGACTGTATATGTGTAAGACTATATATGTGGTAGACTGTATATGTGTTAGACAGCATGAGTGTTTGCCTGTGTGTGTATGTGAGACTGTGTGTGCTGTCAGTGTGTATGTGAGACTGTGTGTGCTGTTAGTGTGTATGTGAGACTGTGTGCTGTTAGTGTGTATGTGAGACTGTGTGTGCTGTTAGTGTGTATGTGAGACTGTGTGTGCTGTCAGTGTGTATGTGAGACTGTGTGTGCTGTTCGTGTGTATGTTAGACTGTGTGTGCTGTCAGTGTGTATGAGAGACTGTGTGTGCTGTCAGTGTGTATGTGAGACTGTGTGTGCCGTCAGTCCCCTCTCTGCTTCCTGCTGTCCCCCAGTGGGATGCACACTCACTATCTTTGCGTTCTTCCCGCTCTTCCGAAGCTGCTGCACGGCGTACGCATGCTCCACGTTGTCCATGGAGACGGCGTTGACCATCACCACGCGGTCATTTTCCCTGGAAGAGAAAGAGTGGCACGAGTTCAGAGTCTGCTATCACTCTCCACACGGCCACACAGTACCCCCCCCCCCTCCTAGAGACGAGACTCACGCTAGAAGTCCCTCCGCCGGGCCTCCCTTCAGGACGTCAGAGATGACGATGGACGTCTCGCCGCTCTGGAAGTGAGGGTTGTCCCGACCGCCTGAGATGGCTATGCCAAAGCCGAATCCCGGAGCCTGCTCACGCGTCACAAACACACAACAACAACATCAACAACAGAGGTGTAGGGTGATAAGGACATGGACCGTTGGCGTAGGTAACAACACATTACATACACACATTCTGTGGCACTTAAAGGAGCAGTGTGAGGCCTCTTTAAACGTCTTATAGATCTGTGATTTATTGGATTAATAATTTAAAATGTAAAAGCCTCGTCTTGTTCAGTGAAAGGGGTCAGAACCTATCCAATCCTGTTAGATTTACACCTGGGGGAGGGGGGGGGGGTCTAAGTGCCTCGACGGTTGGGAGGGTAGGGGTCGATGTGGGAGTCACGGTCTGTTTGTCAACTCTGTCACCAACTGTAACTGGAGCCTCAGCAAGTCCCGCCTCCGCCCTGGCAGATGGCCAAGAAGGCCACTTAGCACGGGTGATGAGTCTGGTAATGTGTGGCTCGGCGTCCCAGACAGAACCAGCTCTTAACCCCTCCAGACAGCCGTAACTACTAGTGGACTGGAGATTTCACTTAGGAGGTGTAATTAAAGGGTGTCAAAAAACCTGGATGATTATATCCTTACTGCAGTGTAATTATGACCTCTATCATTTAAAGTGAGTTAATAATACACACGTTGCGATGTTTCTCTGTGTGATTTTGTATCCCGACGACCCTCTGTGGACAGTATGTCTGCCAACCATGTGACACGGTAATCCTACAAACACCACACAGGGTTGAAATTCACCCTGGGATTTCATGTGGACCTTGATAAAGCTGCCACTAATTAGATTACTGCAGTAACAGTACAGTAGTCTAGACGGCTCCTCCACAACAACAACAAAGGGTCAGGTGATGCTGACGCCACACTAGACACTTCCTGGAATCCTGCAGGACAGACAATCAATCAAGCCCAAAATAAAGGGATGAAATAGGGTACATTTGTCGGTGAACTGTAGATGATATTGACAATGAATATTGTCCTGAATGTTTGTGAGGGGGAACGAACGTGAAACATTTGAAGTGTCCTCTTCTTATTCCCCCCCACGATTGTGCTGAGGTACCAGAGGATATGTCTGCCAACAGGAAGGGGACAGAAACACACAGGAAGAGGAAACTACATGTCTCTCTCTTCCCCACTGCCTCTTCCTGACATCTGTGTGCTCTGGCCATTGTGTGTTCCACCAGCACACATCCTGCAGCTGGCCAACCCACAGCAGAGAGAGAAGGGGGATGAGGACGAGAGAGAGGGAGAGCAACAGAGGAGTGGAGAGAGTCTGAGGAGAGAGAGAGAGAGAGAGAGAGAGAGAGAGAGAGAGAGAGAGAGAGAGAGAGAGAGAGAGAGAGAGAAGAGAGCGAGAGACAGAGAGGGAAATCTAGAGAGAGAAGGGAGACAGAGGAAGAGAGAGAGAGGTGTTAACACTTACCCTGTGAAGGGTCACCGTGTGCTGTTCCCAGATGACAGTTTCCTCCATCGCTGCACTCTGGAAGACAAGAACAGAGAACGTGTCATAATAAGAATCCATTAGGCTCAGTACTAACAGGCGTTCATACAGGAGGCAGGTAGTGGCCATTTGTAATCCTTCAGAACCAGGGCAGAGGTCCATGGGAGGTGCATGCAGTTGCAGGGAGAAAATCGATCTCAGGCTCTTTTTGTTCCCAGATGTAAATAATCACCCCAGTTTTAAAGCGGATCATCGACCGCTAATCATGAGTACACTTGCCACCTTTACATTTTTGGATTGAGGAACGTCCGGCTGTTTTTTTTGCGCTGCTGTGAGTTTCAGTTTCAGTAGAAGTCCAATTGGAGACCATAACGGGTGAATGGGAGCGCTTCGGTTTTACTGGGCTTTATGCCAGATAAACAGAAGTCGGTAGAGGCAACTTTGGCTATGTCTAAAGGCCAATGCACACGGCGTGCGATTTTGTCACACGACAACATTCGATTTTCAATTCACAACACCGAAGTGTGTGGGTGTGAATGGAGAATCGGATGTTGTCGTGCGACAATATCGCATCGCACGCCGTGTGGATTGTCTCATTCAAAACAATAGAATCGAACTCGCGGTGCGACAAAATTGCACGCCGTGTGCATGGTGCTTAAGAGTGCCTCAGCCTGAAATTGCTCGTTACCACAATTGTGAGTGCCAATGTTAAACGTTAAGAACGATGTGTTAGGCTACACGTGAATAGGTAGCTAGCACAGATTTAAGGGAGCATTACGATGAAACCCTTTCACCATCTGAGAGGGCATGGTGGTTCACTGTAGGTGAGGCAGTTTCGTCTGAACCTCAGCACTGCCACTGTGGATTAAGGTAATACTAATGCAGAGAAGGCTAGGGGTCAGAACACACACTGCTACCCCTGCACCCTCTCTCTCTCTCTGTCTGTCTGTCTGTCTGTCTCTCTCTAGCATTGTCCTCTACCCTGTCCTCTCCCATGTTTGGCCTGCAGCTTGAAATTACAGCTCAGCATCCGGCAACAACAACTGATGTACAAGCATTTCTGGCATCCTGGCCTCCAGCTTGAAACACACAACTCTCCTTCAGTAGAGTGCTGAGCTGACTTGTCCAGAGAAGAAGAAAAAAAATTCAAAAAATCCTGACAGCATTGTGATCATCATCCTATCCCTCCTCATCCCAATCTTAATCATTATCATCATCATAACCATCATCATCATCATCATCATCATCATCATCATCACTCACCGTTATCTAAATCACTATCATCATTCCATACCCTCCTCATCCCAATCTTTTTTTTTTTTTTTTACTTTCTTTTTATTGAGATGTTACAGATATACAAAAATAATACTTTTCAGTTTTGGTTTGTTTTTTCACACAAAACACGAACATGCCCCAACCCTCCCCCCCCTCATCCCAATCTTAATCATTATCATCATCATAACCATCCTCATCATCATCATCATCATCATCATCACTCACCCTTATCTAAATCACTATCATCATTCCTTACCCTCCTCATCCACAAATGAATCACCATCATCCTCCTCCTCCTCCTCCTCCTCCCTTCTCCCTTCTCATCTCTATGATAACCATCATCTTCTTCTCCTTCCTCATCCCTATCCTATTTCTTGAGGAACCGTAAGTCATTATGCAGGACGCCTAGTCAACAAGTCAACTAAAAACTTGATAGAATGTTGCCCATGTGCAGACCCCCAGGCTCTCTGATCTCTCTCCCACTCCTCAGTGGAAGGGTCTGGTGTAACAGTCAAATAGGGTAAATCTCCAGTCATTGGTTCATGTAGCCTATTCCATTTTGAACCTCCCTTCAATTAGCTGCAGTTACACCTTGGAGCTATTGGTATAAATGCAACCTGGAGATTTGTGAGGATTTGTTTGAGTCTGCTCAGTTGCCAGTATGCCGTTCGCATTCACGCGACAGCTTATCCCCCTCAGGCCAGATTTGAGAAAATGTTTAAATATGTTACCAGACTATACACACAGCAATAGCCTGGAGGGGGAAGTTATCCCTCTTCTGATTGCATGTCATGTCACTTCCTGTGTCAGTTGACTGTGTCAGACAGTTTCCCTATGCGGTATGAAGTGTCTCTGTAGCCCCTAACTCAATGCCCCCAAGGGAATAAATCCAAGTTGTATGGTATGTAACCATCATCATGGTAAACATCCTCTTCCCTCCATGCCCATGCCTGCTCAAGGCTGCTGCTGACGGGGCATGGTGAAGAGAGCCTACAGTGAAGGAGGAGCCCCCCTACCAATGCTATTTGGTGGCGCGCCCAGAAACAGAGAGGATGGTTAGGTTAGGTTAGGGAGACGAGTCGACTAGGGTGGAGACCGGCCGGTAAAAATAAGTGACACGGCATCGCTTAAGAATCCTGGGGACTCGCCTCTGGTTGAGGAGGCCAGGATGTCTGGACTGGCCAGACTGGGAATATGACTCATGATTTACTGGACTGAAACAATTAAATAAATAAAAAAACATCAACTTTCATTTTCTAAGAATTCCTATTCTATCCAATCTTTTTCAGGGTGGAGGTATGACTGTACTTGCTATATGTATGCTGTACACTGCACTATATGTAATGAACACAGTTAACCCCTTGAACCTGATTGTCCTGGCAGCTTCATGTGGAAGCTATTCATATCTATAATTAGTAAAGGGATGGTGGGCTCCCTCCCGCTGTGGAGCCCTGCGACTCCCACAGTCCCACCACTATTGTGTGAGGGTACCTGACCCATTTAGCCAGAGGCAACCCCCTGACACACACACACACACACACACACACACACACACACACACACACAACAGTAGACAGTACAGGCAGACATGGGGCCCAAGCCATGAGAGACATGTCTATGCTGTAACCATGTGACCAGGAGGCCTCCTCCTAGGTTATACACAGGGAGGGAGGGAGGGAGGGAGGGAGGGAGGGAGGGAGGGAGGCTGGAGGGGGAGAGGATGAGAGCAGTGTCTGGCGTACCGTAGACTGCATTGTGTCACGACACACAGACTGGTACAGGACAGGTCACATTTAAAAAGAGCTCCATCTCTCCCCTTCTCACTCTCTGTTTCACACACGAGTGACACGACTATCAATAACACACTAGTAGGCTATTAACAACACGACTATCAATAACACACTAGCATTAACAACACGACTATCAATAACACACTAGCATTAACAACACTGCCTGATCCCGCTCTGTGAGGGGCCTAATACAATGAAGAAGGCTTACAGCACTGCCTCTCCCTACCCCACCCCCTCCCTCCCTCCCTCCCTCTCACATCACACCCATCCAGCTGTGCTGGGCCCAGATGTTGTAAGGAGACACACATACACACACGCACACACAAACAAGAGAAGCTGAAGAATGTACTGTTCTTTGTGTTTCTCCTCCCAGTCACTCCAGTCTCTGGGCTGGGCCTTGGTGGGACGTTATTGACCTTATGAGCTTAAGGGCGTAAACCTACTGGGTCAGGTGTGTGAGACAGACAGGACAGTGGGTAGTAGGGTGTTGGGTCAGGTGTGTGAGACAGACAGAGACAGGACAGTGGGTAGTAGTAGGGTGTTGGGTCAGGTGTGTGAGACAGACAGACAGGAGGACAGTGGGTAGTAGGGTGTTGGGTCAGGTGTGTGAGACAGACAGACAGGAGGACAGTGGGTAGTAGGGTGTTGGGTCAGGTGTGTGAGACAGACAGACAGGACAGTGGGTAGTAGGGTGCTGGGTCAGGTGTGTGAGACAGACAGACAGGAGGACAGTGGGTAGTAGGGTGCTGGGTCAGGTGTGTGAGACAGACAGACAGGACAGTGGGTAGTAGGGTGTTGGGTCAGGTGTGTGAGACAGACAGACAGCAGGACAGTGGGTAGTAGGGTGTTGGGTCAGGTGTGTGAGACAGGACAGGACAGTGGGTAGTAGGGTGTTGGGTCAGGTGTGTGAGACAGACAGACAGGAGGACAGTGGGTAGTAGGGTGCTGGGTCAGGTGTGTGAGACAGACAGGACAGTGGGTAGTAGGGTGTTGGGTCAGGTGTGTGAGACAGACAGACAGGACAGTGGGTAGTAGGGTGTTGGGTCAGGTGTGTGAGACAGACAGACAGGACAGTGGGTAGTAGGGTGTTGGGTCAGGTGTGTGAGACAGACAGACAGGACAGTGGGTAGTAGGGTGTTGGGTCAGGTGTGTGAGACAGACAGACAGGACAGTGGGTAGTAGGGTGTTGGGTCAGGTGTGTGAGACAGACAGACAGGACAGTGGGTAGTAGTAGGGTGTTGGGTCAGGTGTGTGAGACAGACAGCAGGACAGTGGGTAGTAGGGTGTTGGGTCAGGTGTGTGAGACAGACAGACAGCAGGACAGTGGGTAGTAGGGTGTTGGGTCAGGTGTGTGAGACAGACAGACAGCAGGACAGTGGGTAGTAGTAGGGTGTTGGGTCAGGTGTGTGAGACAGACAGACAGGACAGTGGGTAGTAGGGTGTTGGGTCAGGTGTGTGAGACAGACAGACAGGACAGTGGGTAGTAGGGTGTTGGGTCAGGTGTGTGAGACAGACAGACAGGACAGTGGGTAGTAGGGTGTTGGGTCAGGTGTGTGAGACAGACAGACAGGACAGTGGGTAGTAGGGTGTTGGGTCAGGTGTGTGAGACAGACAGACAGACAGGACAGTGGGTAGTAGTAGGGTGTTGGGTCAGGTGTGTGAGACAGACAGACAGGACAGTGGGTAGTAGGGTGTTGGGTCAGGTGTGTGAGACAGAAACAGAGACAGGACAGTGTGTGTTGAGCTCTAAGACTGACTACATAAACAATTAGAGCTAAACTCTGTGCCTCTGATGAAGTTAACTTTTTAACTGATCACCACAATTTCTAGACCAACGATTAAGAGCTTGCTCTGAGGCGTGCTCTGAGTGTAGGCTACATTTATTTTATGTGCTGCGACATTTAACTGACGGATGTCCATTCAAAGAGGTATGTGATGATGGTAATGACACTACTACAATGACACTCACAAGAGAAGAAGAAAATGAAAGAATATTTAAAAATTACTCCTTGGAAAGATGAAAGGGAAACATTAGGGAGTGTATAATGTTTCAAATTGGTCAGAGAGAGGCCTGTTATCACTTCTGACTCATATAGCAATGCTAACAATGCTATCTGATGAAAAGTGTTACGCTACTCCATTCCAGACTCTATTCCAGAACATATGAAAGCCTCACCGCCCATTTAGGGGCCAAAGCAAATCTCTTCAGGAAAATCTAAAACAATGAGCGTCTCATTTTCTGGAAAATAAAAAGGATATTGTAAAAGGAACAAGCCGCCCGCCCCCGCCCACAAAAAAACAAAACAATAGTTATCTAATAGGCCCATGTCACACAGAGTTGTGTGAAAACAATGAGTGTCTTGATGTACAAGGAGGACGCTGGGTATATTTATACATTCACGTTTAGTCAGGCTTGAAGCCCAGCCAAAGAGGCCCTGTGTTGAAAAACAAGAGAGGCAGACATGGGCAGCAGAGTCCAGAGCCAGGGCCTTGATCTGGTGTTAAAATGGGCTCTTTGTGTCCGGCCTCACAGAGACAGGAGCACCCTGCCCAGCATGCTCTGCTCTCAGGCCTGCTTCAAAGACTGAACACAACAGCACTCTGGCCGCACTGACAGCACAAATAGCCTGCTGCAGACAGCTTTCAGTAGGTCGGGAGCTTGGTCTGTGTGTGTGTGTGTGTGTGTGTGTGTGTGTGTGTGTGTGTGTGTGTGTGTGTGTGTGTGTGTGTAGTGTGTAGTGTGTAGTGTTTAGGTCTATAGCACGGGTGCACATGGGAGTATTACAGTAGCAGTAGTGTTAGCTGTGGTTGAGAGGGTAAATCATGACTGAGACTTGTGCTGCTGGTCATTTCTCCCCCCCATGTCGGAAGGGAGCGAGAGACACTAAAAATACCTCTGGCTATCAATGATTGAACTTCATTCCCCTTTCACTCAGAGACATGTGAACACTGCAGGGGATGGGCAGGAAGCAGAGGGGAAAAGGCCCTGCCTACCTCCCACTCCACAGGCGAATCAATGAGGGGAATTCATAAACAAGGCAACACTTCTTCTGACTTTCACTCCTCAAGACAGGTGGCCTGACTCACATACTGTATGAGAAAGGGGGGGGGGGGGGGGGGAGGTGATGAGGTCATCCTACGAGATGAGAGATCGCAAGATGAAGAGCAGGTTAGGGAGGGATCCGTGGTTGTGCTCTTATCACAGATGACCCGCGTTTCAGTATTACTCACCACCTATCATGGAATCACATGACAGGAAGTCCTCGACCAGTGGGCGTACAGTACAGCACACCGTGGTAGACAAAGGGTCCTGTTGAGGGCTGAATCTATTTTGCCCATTTGGGTGAGGGTTTGTTGTAAAGGCGAGTTATCATACGTGTAGTAAGCTCGGTGCAATTCCCTACACAGGAAGCATTAATCTTAAGGCAAACACAATTCCATGTGAAGGGAACTCTGAGGTAAAAATCCTTCCAGAGCTTTAGGTCAGTGTGTCTGTGCAGCTCTGATTGTGTTGGGCAGGAAGCAACCGACGGTAGGATTAACCCAGAGGAAGTCCCCTTCCTGTTACCAAGGAACAGCTCCGACTCCTAGAGAAAACACCCTAGACGGAGCGAAGAGAACTCCTCGCAAACGTACTTCATCAGCTTCACCACATCCAACGCCACTAATGAACCAGGTAAAACAATATAGTCAATCTAACGGCATTCAATTCAGAGTGTACCTGAGCCAGGATGTAGGCCTACATGAGACAGAATGCTGTAGAAACGTAAGGCTACATAGTCAGTGGCTAGCAGCCTATATAGCCAGGCTCAGTGCTACTCCATCCCATTGTGGTGTCTTCCCCACTCTCCTCTCTCTCCCTGAGGGGTTGGGATCTTTCTTACCCTCCCCATCTGCACTCCTTCACAATACAAGCCAAACGCAGTGGTCTTCACAACACCAGCTGCACCTGAAAGACTCAGACCATGAACAGTTACCTGTTAATACAGGACCCTTCTCAGCCATATAGGACACATGTCATTAGGTACAGGTAGGTCTTCTTTTGGTAGCTGTCCATGTAAGACTGATCACAGAAAGAGTGTGCATTGTGTTAGTCTGATAAACAGATGACAGAGATAAAGGAGGCCTACGCTACAGTGTACAGATACAGGCCTAGGCTACATCCAGCCACTCCTTCAGATAAGAGCCACATCTGAGAGAGAATAAAACTCTGCGCAGCAACCAGTCAGATGTGACATGTTGGCTGCCAAAACAATTTAGAAAATGAACGTCATCTAAGCAGGGCAAAATAGCCAACATCTATTTAATACCCCTTGATTATGATGAATTGATGAACCTTATCATAACCAGAACAAGAAGGCCATATTAGGTTTTTTTCTTGTCATGTCAACAAATTATGTATAGCTTCAAATCATGTTTAAAATATGTAATGCTGCTCTCATGGAATGCCATTGGTTGAGAGCATTGAAAATGTAATTTGCTCAATTGTTGGTGTCCCTGAGTTCCTTGTAACACTAATGTATTGATGCCTTCACTAAATGGAAAGTCCGGAGCAGGGATACTTCAGGGTCTCCTTGCAGTGGTTTTGTATTCAATGACAGATAAAGAGCTCATTTCCGGTCACTGGCACAATGGCACTTCCCTTTCGGGGGAAATCCTCTAGGCCACAATCAAAACAGAGCCACACACGTGTACACGTCACTCACACACGCGCGTGCGCACAGTCGCACACACCTTGGTGTAATCGTGCTCCAGATGTTCTATGAGCCTAAATTAAACCATGTGGCCTCTCTAACATATATTTGCTCTAAAACGTCAGGGGGATTATCTCCTTGACTGTGTTTTTACTATACGCAGGTCACATTATCACACTAGGCAGGTAATTGTTTTGGGACAATCTGTCAGATCCCTGGGCAGTGTTCAACACAGGCCCTGTTGTAAAACACACTCTCTCCAATAGCAATGAGCATGTACTACAAACACACACATATGCACAAATCCATCTTAAAAACATTAATCCTTTAACAGTGGGACTCAGAGGAGCAGTCCTGAATATCTCTCTCTCTCTCTCTCTCTCTCTCTCTCTCTCTCTCTCTCTCTCTCTCTCTCTCTCTCTCTCTCTCTCTCAAACACAGTTTGATTGATTGTTGATTGACTGACTGATTGATGTGTCTTCCAGGGCAATCCCACTGGACACGTTCAAACACAATGGCTGCGTCCGTAAATTCGCTCTGAGAGCCCCGGAGCACACACTGGGCTCAACGTCATAGAGGACAGAGTGATTTAATTGGACAAGAGGCATTCCATGAGTGTTGATCAGGATTTCCAGAGCCAATTTACGAACGCAGCCTAGGTCTTCCTACATCAGGGAGTGGAGTGCAGTGGATAACAGGAGCCAGAGAATGACAGAAGCAGGAGGGCATTTTCAGAAAGCACAGAGACATTAGAAGTGGAGTAGGGATGCACCGAACATTCGGCCACCGAATGTATTCGGCCGAATATCGCAAAATAAAGCACATTCGGTATTCGGCCGAATGTGTGAAAACACCGAATGTTTACCACCGAATAGTGTGCGTGTTTTGATAACGCAATACAATTAAATATAACTCTCAACAGGCGCGCGGCGCGAGGCGACGCGCTTTCAAAACTGGCTGCGTTCGTAAATTCACTCAGGAAATCCGATCAGCACTCGTGGAATGCCTCTCGTCCAATCAAATGACTCGGTTTCTCTATGACGTCGGGCCCAGTGTGCGCTCCAGCGCTCTCAGAGCGACTTTACGAACGCAACCTTACACTCATCTAGCTAGTTAGCTTAGCAGTCGTAGCTCAATTTAAAATTGGAGTGAGAAGCAGAGTTGTTGCCTTGTTGAAAACATATTCAGACTCCCCAGCTGTTCTACACGAGTTTATGACATGCAGCTGTATCATGCGGTGGTTTCTATGCAAACCAGAGACTATAAAAACAAAAGATATTCATTCTGAAATAACATGAACTATTATCCTTACACTCAGGTGGACTCAATTCAACTTGTTGAATGACTTGTTGAAGACATTTAGCATTTGACCTAATTTTAAGAGTGACAAAGGGTCTGAATACTTATGTACATGAGGTATTTCTGTATTTACATTTTAATACATTTGCAAACATTAAAAAACTTTTTACTTAGATTATGGGGTACTGTGTGTGGATTGATGGCAAATCTATTCAAAAATGTGAAAAAAGTGAAGGGGTCTAAATACTTTCTGAAGCCTATGTAGAGACAAATCATGAATATCATATGAATAAAAAGCAAAATGTATTTAGTTTATGCAATGATAAAATTAAAAACTGCCGATACACATTCGGTATTCGGTATTCGGCCAAGTGTTTCCTTAAATTCGGCCTCGGCCAAGAATTTTCATTTCGGTGCATCCCTAAAGTGGAGTGATCACTGTGGACTGACTGGGCTCTCTGGAGACCCAATCTGAGAGACACCGAGTCTAGCCTACAGCTTAATGTTCCTTCATTAAAACTATGTCTGAGAGAAAGATCGGTGGCCGATTCAACAACTTGCTATGAGCCAAGCCCAGGAACAACAGAGCCTCTTGAGGAGAGAGGTGCGTCCCATCAGTCTGTCCTCCTTACATACTCTTCCCTCTCTTCCTTGGAAACGCCTCGGAGAAGAAGA
>NC_137689.1:13700494-13750494 GCF_963989245.1 Nansenia antarctica
GCAATCAGTGGCAGGAAACCCTCGTTTGACTCCTTATCGTAACGGCACGTATTGCAGGTCATTATGGACAATTTAGGTCTTAGATTGTGTAAACAGGATACTGGAGGAAACAAAAAGACAGCAAGATTCTTAACTGTAATTATATTACTGGAAAAGTATACCTTAAAGATACAGGCTGCAAGATTTCCAGTCATTTCAGTGTTGTTGTCATAGGAGAGTTTGTAAACAAATGATATAGGCTAGCTGAAAACATTCTGCTCCCACGGAATGTCATTCCTTGTGCACCACAGATATTTCATAGAAATCAAGTGCTATTTGTATGTGAAAATGAAAATACATTTTCTACATTGTTTACATTGTTGTTGGTGGTCCACTGGTATGCATAAATGGCAGTATTTCGTAGCACTGTATCTCTAAAAACGCTTTCCAAGAAATCACAGTAAACCAAAATGGTTAATTTGACCGCTTCTGATGATTATATAACACTTGAAAAAGGAATTCCAATTAAGTGGAACTCAGAGGGCCAAGTTGCACAGTAGAAAAAACAAGCTTAGGATTTGCTGTGTTAATGACAGTTCTCATGAGAAAAACTATTTAACCACCATGGTTGAACCACAGTAATGAGCCCTGTGAGAGGCTGAACCTAAAGTTACTGTACATAGGAAGAGGGAAAAAGAAATACACAATAACAGGGGACAGAGGAGGGTTGGGAGGAATTGGGCAGCATGACACACACCACAAGAACAACACACACACACACACACACACACACACACACACTCACACTCACACTCACACTCACACTCACACTCACACACACACACACACACACACACACACACACACACACACACACACACACACACACACACACACACACACACAAGAACAACACGCTAGGGTTGGTCAGTTTTACGGTTAAACCGAAAACCGGGGTCTCTGAAAATAGCTTTTAGTTTTTTGTCAAAACCATCATAAAACCGTTATCACGTCATCAATTCCTATAAGAACCGCCTGTCGCCTGATGAGTGTTTGTCCAGTGCCACTGTCTGTGGTTGAAGGAGCTATTGAAAGCGATGACAGAACATGTAATTTGGCAAATAAATAACCTGTCAAAAAATACTATTTAGAAGCAATCATAACCGTGTGTCACGTGACCACTTCTCAGAAGGATAGGCATTCACTAAGTGACCGCAAATATAATTCCGTTTATCTGTATCACTAAATTTATTTTGAAAGCTCTATATTTTGACAGCTCTAATATGGGTAGGCCTACTCAGTGATGAGCAGTATTTGAAAACTGAAATACGAGCAGCAGTTGAAACTTTGTGTAAGAACCAAGCTAATGAGAAAGAGCAGTTCATTCAATTAAGACGCTGTTCCAAGATGTCCTTCTTCATAGATCTTCAACTATCACCAGGGCTAGGTATGCAGGGCTAGGTATGTTAAGTGTTATGTATTTTATGTGTACCATGTATTTTCATACAGTGCCTTTCCACTTACATTTGTGAAACTATGAAGTAGCCTAATTGTGTTGGACTGTGCTTCCCGTGTTTTCACGGTGTCCAACATGAATGTATTGCAGTAGTATAGTATAGGACTCCATCATTTGAAATTGGGGACTCCGTCAAAGCCCTACAACAATGTCATTTTGAATCCCGCGGTTAACCGGAAAACCACGGTTTTATTCGGGAACGGTTTAACGGTATAAAAAATTGGAAACCTTCCAACCCTACAACACACACACAACACCACAAGAACACACACACACACACACTCCCTACCCTCCTCTGTCCCCTGTTATTGTGTATTTCTTTCTCCCTCTATGTTGGCCCCGTCTGTATTGTTAGCGAGTATGTTCCCTCTTCCTACGTAAAGTATATTACACACACACACACACACACACACACACACACACACACACACACACACACACACACACAGAGTGTGGAGCAGGCAGAGTGGCACTGGAGTAGAGAATGATGCGCAGCTACAGCAGCTGAGACTGATGTAGTCTGATCTGTATCAGGGCATCCTAATAAGACAGTCAAGACACAGGACATCTTTAGGAACCAGGGAGAATATGAACTACTAGGGGTGTAACGGTTCACGTATTCGTACCGAAAATCTTTGGTACGGGCCGTTCGGTTAAAAATAAATGGACTGACTTATATAGCGCCTTATTCCAAAGCGCTTTACAATTACAACGGCCTCTCATTCACTCTTTCACACACACACATTCACACGCCAATGGCGGCAAGCTACCATGCAAGGCGCCGGCCAACTCATTGGGAGCAATTTGGGGTTAAGTGTCTTGCCCAAGGACACTTGACATGTGGCCAGCCGGGGCTTCGCCCACCAACCTGCCAACCTTGTAATCATTAGACGCCGGCTCTACCTCCTGCGCCACAGCCGCCACCCACCGGTTCGGTTCGTGTGTGTACTGAACGATACAGCGTTGTACTGCACGTGCAAAACGTTTTATTTGTATTTAAGTAATCAGGTGTATCTCAGGTGCTGTGTTCGTCATCATTGAGCGACCAAGCAATTTGATTGGACTAGAGGCATGCCATGAGCGCTGATCAGATTTCCAGAGCGATTTCCAGTACGCATGCGCACACACAGCATCCCTTAAATCTCCGGTTTGAGAACATTACGGTTTCGCAGTTACAAGGATGATGGACAAAGACAGGTGGATCAGACCAAAGCTGTATGCCGACATTGTTCAACTACGATCGGTTATGCGGCAATACATCAAACTAGCTAACTCATTTGAGACGCCATCACCCCAATGTAAATATCACCGGTACAAAAAGAAAGAGTGAAGTGCAAACCCAGCTCCCCATAGCATTTAACCAACCACCACTCGCTAACAATACAGACGGGCCAATGTCATAACAAACGGCTTAGGTGTTTTTATACCAGTGGACCATACCCTTTATAAGAAGGTACAAACTACTGTTGTCCATGACCTATCCAAGGCATCTGCTATCACTCTAACAACCGATGGGTCTACAATCTAGGGCCACAGAGAGTTATTTAACAGTAACTGCGCACATCATCACACCCGACTGCCACTGGAACATGCAAAGCCACGTCCTGCAAACTCGCCCCTTTTATGAACAGCACACAGGCACACATCTGGCAGACTCAGAGGTACTGAAGGAGGTAGTGTCAGAATGGAAGTTGGAGAGGCCAGGAAGCCCAACTCCAGTCACAACAGATAGAAACGCTAGAAATATTGTCAATGTAATCAGTGAAGCTGGACTGGGCCCCCAAATTGGATGCTAGAGCACAAAAAGCAACAGGAATCAACTAGGTGTCCAGGCTGCTACGCAGAGTCAGAAGTGTTGTGTCTTTCTCCACCATTGCACAACAGCTGCACATTATTGCATATAAAATACAATGAATGTCAGTACAAGCTGGCAAGTCCTAATGTGATGTTGAAAGCTGCTTATATGAATACAAGTACAGTACAGTTAATTTTCTAAATGCTGCACCTTAATGGATGTTTATTTTATTCTTTATTGAGAGAATATTAATTCGATTTACTTTTCAGTAAATTGTACTTTTTTATTAGTAGGTTGCAGAAGTAGACAGACTTTATTTTATTTAAGAAAGAAAAATCCACTGTTTGTTTAGTAAACCACTGTTTAATAATAATAATTTTAAAAAATGTTTTGTGATCATTTTTACCCTACTATACTGAAAACGTACCGAACCGTGACTTAAAAACCAAGGTATGTACTGAACCAACATTTTTGTGAACCGTTACACCCCTATGAACTACTATATTCTATTGTATGACCATATATTCTGCTGGCAAATATAATTATCCCAGGGGCATAATAATATATGATGCTTAACCTTTGTTCAGAAAGACAACTATTGCAAAAAAATGGGTGCACCGGCAATGTCAAGAGGGTTTCAGCAATGCAGGTGGTGAATAACTCTAAATCATAACAAACACACAATTATTCTCTAAACAAATGAGAAGATGTGAGACAAGCCTTGAGGTGAGTCTACTCCAACCAACAAGCAGCACAGAGCCCATGTCAAACCCCTTGTGGTTGTGATGCAGGTTGAGACCTGACCTGCCAAGAAGGATGGATGGAAGCAGGGAGGTATAGTATAGTATAGTATGGTATAGAGACAGACACACATCCCAGTCGTTTCCTCAGAGGTGTTAGCCAGGTTTTTGGGTCTATTTCATTTCAATTCTGTCTTTAAAAGAAGGGCGTTGCTGTTTAAAATGCTGTTTATTTTACAATGAAGAAAAAAAGCCTATACTTTTCTGGCATTGGAATTTCAGTTGAGTTCCTGAGGTGATGGCCTCCTGCAGCTCCCAGGCCAGGGAGCCTGCCACAGTCTGGCTGCCCATGATCACCATCAATATAATGACTCACTTAGAGGAGCCGAGACCTCCCTGTGTGCTCCACTGGTATCTGTCCCACCCTCCACCCCCCTCTCTCTCTCTCTCTCGCCGCCTAGCCAGCTGCCCCATCCCCTTCCGCCATTCATGATCCCTGTGATTATCCTGCCAGCTTACACACATCCTACACATAACACACTAATAACAGCGCTGTAGACCAACACGCTCGTAGGACACTGGGTGGGCAGGGAGAGTGTACCTGAGACAACGACGACACAAAGGCTCTTTTTCTCACACACACACTATGATATTTCCTTCTACTGTTACAAGAACATTAAATGTGAATCAACCCTGCACACTTGAAGTCTACAGTTCTATGTTGTCCTTTTGACCTACTTAGATTCAGCTAGTAAACTCTCCCTTCACTACTACTACTACAGCCTATTTGGCATCAAACATTCGGCAAGTAACTCCGTTTGGAGAATAGCTCTGGTAAGTGTACAGTGAAAAAGCATCCCAGATGTAATGCTATGATTATATGGGTGAGAGAAGCGGCCTTTTTTTAAGACCCTCCATGTGATTCGGATTATAGCCACTGCATCTCTTCCTCTCTCCTCACTGGGCAGTTTCACTCATTCTCTTCTACTCTCTGTCCACCTGCCTGGCGTGCTGTTAGGGTATCAGTCTTTACATTCCTTCTGGAGATAAAGGCAGGTCAAATACTGGTTCAGCGGAACCTAACCTAAATACAACAAAAAACATGTGATTTCCCTCTCCCTTCTTATCACCGCCATTGGAGCAGAGCCATGATGCAACAATGAGAGGGCAGTAGCTCACGTTCTTCATGTTTTTGAAACTCAACAGGACTTTGAAAGAGATTGGAGATTTTTTAAGAGCATTTTAATGAATCTATTCTATGCATGCAGTGCTTCTTTTAAAGAGTTAAAAAGTGTGAATTCAGAGCAGTGTCCCATCCACTCGGAACCATTTAACATGAAGTGAGGTTGTTTGCTCTCGCAAATGGAAGACCCATGGCAGAGATGTTGCCTCACATGGACATACAGTCATGTAGAGGTTTAAAGATGGCATTGGACAGTGTACACTCATCATTCCCAGAGGGATTGAGTGGAAGGTTATCCTAAGACCACAGCGTTCAGCTGCTGTTCAAAACCAGGGAAGTGGTCTGGTTCCCTAGAAGGGGAGGTCTGGGCACAGTGTCAGTTGGGGACATCTTAATGATGATGTTCTCTTTAGTATAGGAAAAGGGGGTAGGGAGAGAAAGAGGGGAAGTCACAGCCACACCCTAGAGGAAATACACAGGATCTTCTCATGTAGGCCTACACCAGACGTGACAGGGAATCTAGCCTTAGCTGTAACTCTACACAGCATCTAAGTATTTAACTGGGGGGTAAAAAAATTAGACATGAACTCATGTCACACAAGCTTTGTAATGTTATATACATTTCATAATTAAATCAATTTGAAATGTGCAACTGTTTTATCACCCTATTATTAACCCTATTGTTTGATGTATGGTGTGTCAAACCTAGAATTAGGCCTATATACAGAATGGCTTTATTAGCCCTGTTGTTTGCCAAACTGTTGTTTACATGTATGCAATGTAGCCTACTGTATCTATCATGAATACTTTGAGATTTAGCTCATTAAATCAGCTCAGTAAAGCATTACTAACACAGAAAGGAGATAATTATACTAAAGTAAGTACAGTGTAGTATTCCCATCAAGATAAATGGTGATGAAACAGTGGAGCACGTACTGTACTGCCAGAACATGATATGAAGTGGCACTGTTTTAGAACACTTTGTCTGGCCAAATTCTTAAGTGCCCAGCTGCACCAGGAGCCCAGGGCTGCTCCACTCAGCTGCACCAGGATCCCAGTGTTGGTCCTCTCATAGGGCTTTCACACCGGCAGTTCCGAACGCCGGTTCGCGTTCGGAAACCTCCGAACGTTGGCGCTGTCTGGCGAACGATACACTGGTATGAACGCGGGCTCGTTCGCCAGACAGCGCCAACGTTCGGAGGTTTCCGAACGCGAACGCGAACCGGCGTTCGGAACTGCCGGTGTGAAAGCCCTATCAGCTGCACCAGGAGCCCAGTGTTGGTCCTCTCAGCTGCACCAGGAGGCCAGTGTTGGTCCTCTCAGCTGCGCCAGGAGCCCAGTGTTGGTCCTCTCAGCTGCACCAGGATCCCAGTGTTGGTCCTCTCAGCTGCACCAGGAGGCCAGTGTTGGTCCTCTCAGCTGCACCAGGAGGCCAGTGTTGGTCCTCTCAGCTGCGCCAGGAGCCCAGTGTTGGTCCTCTCAGCTGCACCAGGAGGCCAGTGTTGCTCCTCATAGCTGCACCAGGAGGCCAGTGTTGCTCCTCATAGCTGCACCAGGAGCCCAGGGCTGCTCCACTCAGCTGCACCAGGAGCCCAGGCCTCCTCTCCACGAAAGGTTCAGCTCTACTTCTAATTAATTGCGGCACCACCACTCTCCCTATGCTTCTGAACTCAACCAGCGATAGGTGGTGTTTTTGTCCTCCTTCATCTCTGGCACAAAGAAGCCTAATTGCATTTCCTTCCATCACTGATGTAAATGAGAGATGTATAATCATCAAAGGAGAACGGAAAACATTCTGAGCCCTCTGTAGAGCCACAGGGACTCTTCCCAATTAACATAACCTCTCCAGCCACACATGAGGAGGACAACAGCACACACTGCAAGCCTTTCACTAATTTCACTCGTTTGCCTGAAAACACAAGACTGGACCTTATTTTCTATATTGTGTGTTGTATTTAGAAGGGTAAGCAGTGGAAGAAAAGGGAGAAATGAGGACAGCAGTAAATGCTAGTGTAATGTCTTCATCTTCATGCAAGCTGCATCTACCGGATTAATGTGGTTTAGAAATGTTGGCAGCCAACATCCACTCCTCAGTGGTGCTAAAACAGCACTACTATGGCAATACTTCTACTTCTGAGTAGAGTGATCTGGTCTGATCCCCTGCTCACATCATTGTCTGCACACCTCCTTCAAGACAGGGAACATACATATAATGATTCAACTGCATTTCGTTGTCTGGTACTTGTACTCTGCAATGACAATGACGTTGGATCTGATCTAATCTAACTATCACCCTGAAATATGACTATAGAATTTGGATTAGCAATGTGAAAGTTTTGTATGCTAATCAATGTACATGCTGTACAACTAATATGAATGGTATCAAATATGCCTACCTTGTGAGGTGCTGTATAACCATACATAACACCCCTGCTATTAAAAAGGGTGGCATTCTTAACCTCTGAGTGACCAGTATGACAATGTGCTGACCATTTGACTCTCCCAGGCAGCATCGCTACACACCCATGAAACACCCTTTTACTCATCCTCTGCATCTGTTGTAGTCACACAACCACACTCCCACTGCTTTCGTTTTGTTTACAGTATCCTTAAATCACTATATGACTTGCACCATTGGAATGTGAGTGGTCAAACTCCTCAGGTAGGAGGAGTAGCCTATTACAGGCCTACATGGGCTGGGACAGACAAACCACAAATTCCAGTGGTATGTTTTACATCTCTGACGTTACCCGTTTAACAGAGATTGCCGAGTTAGGGGCGTGGGCATGAAAAGCTATAATTCCATAATCAACCAGTGATCCTTGAATCACAGTCCCTAACTCAATGGAAGGTGCAGAAATGTATTCACATTGAACAAATTGGACAGACAGTACCAGCCGAATGCATCAGAAGGCACATTTATCAACATATGATAGCAAAAATAAAATAAAAATAAAAACAGACATATGTTGTTAAAAGCAAGTAAGTAAGTACTGTAAGTAAGTAAGTAAGTAAGACTGTCTGAACGAATGGTCTGTCTGTCCAATTGCAGACAAAATGGGCAAACATGCATGATGCATGACAGATGACTTCAGGTAATAGCACTGTATGAGAATGGACAGACTTTATACACAAAACAAAACTCATCAACTTAAAAAGTTGGTTTCATTTTGGCCATGTTCTGTCCCCTGTACTCAAAGGACCTCAGTGAACACTTGAATTAAATGTTCCTCTTCTAATCCATCATGTTTCTGTCCATTCATCTAATAACACACTGTAGTAATTGGCAAAAAAGTTGACACCACAAATGTGTCACCACACACACAAACTATCACTATGATGACATCATCTGGAAAGGTAGAAAGGTTTCGCCTAAACTGGAAGAACTGACCAAACCAGAATATCGTCACTCTAAAACGGTTGTACGCATTCTTCAGTTGTCAAACAAGTGCAGTATAGTAAAAAGTGTCACGCTCGACTTTGAAAATAATATTAATAAATAATAATAATAATAAAATAATATTACAATTGTGCGGAGTAACGTAGATGTACAACCACCCTCTAAATCTAATGCTGGGCCACTCTCAACCACAACCACACCTCACACCAGACTGGACTAAAAACTGATTAGAGAAGTCGACTGATCGACGTCGAAACCATAATAGGTCCATCATCAAATTGTATTTACACCCAGTTAAATATTGGCAGTAACACACTAGTCTGTAACACATAATTGAGACGCGCTCAATGCCCAGCAGCCTAAAAGACTGACCCAGTTCACTCGAAGATCTGCACTGGCTCTGGTACCCACAACATGGGTTGCTTAGTGAGGTTTATTGCTGTAATATAGATAGTTTTGCTGCATTTACGATGAAACAATTGCAATTCTCTCCTATTCACATTAATGTTTTGCTACAGTCACACACACTTATTAACGCTGTCTGGACCAATTCAGAAAAGTTGGATTTCCAGGTCCAGAGTTGAACGATTAGATGGTCATTCCCCAACAACAGGCGACCTTCCTTGTGAGTGAATCAACAGGTATTTAGTTGAGGGGCAAGTCAACACTGACAATGTGTAGCTAGTAGGCTATAAAAGTTATCCCAAACCCCCCTCTCATACGTTTGTCTTATACTCAAACATGTCTATCTTTCAAATGTTTTGAAATAATTAATGATGATGAATAAGGTCTGGGCTACTTCCATCATCGTATTATAATAATAGCAGACAGCTACATAAATAAAGAAAGTTGAGGAATTCTGTTGATTGTAGGATTCCAACCCACTCACATGAACACTCACAGAATACATTGAACTTGGCCTAGATAAATAAAAAATAAAAAACGGTACTGACAAAGCTTCCCCGTGTCACTGATGAGTCAATACACTTTGGCGCAAAATAAGATACTCTTTAGATTGGTGTTTAGTCTGCTGTATTCCTACCTTGTTAGAAGTAGCTTTGGCGGACATTTTATTCCCTTGCTCCGCTCCCAAAGTAGCAAGTTACTGTAATTATTATCACTAAAAACAAAAGGGGGCAAAATTCCCGTCCTCTGAATTCCGCCCAGCTGCCGCCACGCCGGGCAATGTTATTTTATCTTTCTCAGGACGCCGAGAAACATGACCCGAAATTGTGTGTGAAAAGTCCAAAGTTCATTATCTTCAGTGGTTTTCCCCTCAATATAACTTTTATCCTAGATACAGGAAGTTACTCCGTTTAATTATGGTCCCAATACAAGTTGTTTTGTTGTGTTTTTCTTTTAGTACACAGTTGGTTGAGACGTTTGGAGAAAAAAAATGTAGGTTATTCACTTTGCTCCGCAAATCCAAAGCAGTAAAACTGCAATGGCAGGCTTTGTATGCCTCTCCCAGCTCGCTGCTGCTCTCTCCGAGCAACGATCGTGACATGTCTGACTGGAACAGTCCATTGCGACTTTGTAGGGGTGGTTGTACGGATGAAAACATGAGCATTTGGCGTCTAACTAAAGCTACATCTTTTAAATTAAAAGTATGCTTATGCATGTGTATGTCGGACACTTAGGTAAATCCGACGTGTAGCGTTTATGTTTTTTTTATTTCAGGTGTTTACCAATCTTTCTGTAACAACAGAATACCACCAACACTCTTTTCCCTGATAATGAACTATGCGGGCCATGGCAATCGTCGGGGTGAGGGAGGGATGTCGCTGATGCTGAATGTTCACTTTTACTGGAAGATGATGGGCCTGCTGGGTTTGGTTGTAGTGCGTAGTAGGCTTTTATGTTTGGGGTGGCAATGTGTCCCTGATCAGTGTCCTCAAGTGAATATCCTCCAACTTAATGAGTTAGAGGGTATTTCATTGCATTGATTAAAAACATTATTTGCTTTAGTCTAGAAATCCCATTGGATATTTTGACCAAGGTGTTAAAGGCATAGTTTACTCAAAATATAAATGAACATTAATTCTCATGTAGGCTACTGTACCATGGACATATTTAATACGTGTTTGTTGTATCGCTAGGTCCTATCCATCCTGAAAATGTCTCTAAAACATCTTACAAATACAGAACTCTAACTCCCATTTATGTCTAGTCTACTTTAGATTTGTTTTTATTGCGTTAATCGCACTGTAATCCACTTTTGAGAGATTACGTTTTGACAACACAATTTGATTTGGATTTGTGGAGCAAGTGAATTTTTCAAAGTGGATTACAAAACAACAAAGTGACTATTAAACAGTGTAAACACACACACACACACACACACACACACACATACAGACGCATACATGCATACATAGACACACACACTGTTCCAACTGTAAGGTGTTTTCTAATTACGTCAATTAGCGTAAAACAACAGTCTTACTGTAGCATACCATGAACAACAGTCTTACTGTAGCATACCATGAACAATGACTCTTACTCCATTGTGAATGTTTTTGTCATAGGAGACTTTGTATAGAAATGGTGTACAGATTAGGATTATGTTTTTAAATATGTAATGCTGGTCTTATGTAATATCATCCCTTGAAGGGGGACCCAGACCCAATTGTCATTGTCTGTTAATATTTATTAGGTCGGCTTGCTTAAGCAACTTCTCCTCCAACTTTTAAGCTATTCACACCAATCCAACTTTAAAATGTGCAGAAATGTCTAACACATGTTGCTATGACTTTTGGTTTTGATTCAGCTTTTTAAACATTACAAACTTGAAAGTGCTTTTTAACATGGAGGTCTATGGAAAGCAAAAGATGCAATTTTTGAACCACTGTCGATCTTACAGCTTTTAAACTACTAACACCATTTCAACTCTAAAATGTGCCAGAAACTAAACATTTACGTTTTGAATAAAAACTATTCAACTTGTTCAACTATTAAACTTTTTGTAACTCCAAAACCTCTCCACTGGAACATGGTTGATCCGTTATAACATTCTGACCTTATATCTATTAACCTTTCAACTACCCAGCAAACCTTTCTATCTATCTAAACATATTTAAACCTTTTCCAAAATAAGACTTTCCCACAAAGTTTTGTCTGGAAATTTATTTTTCTAGTTATACCTTACTGTACGTGTAGTCTGCACATCAGTAGGTAACTAACTAAGTTGAACCATTCATTTTACGTCCACAGCAAATTAATAGAGATTAGTAATTGTACCTGTTAGCATTGTCTACACACAAATTGGTTGTGTAGAATTAGGTTAATTGGTTGTAGAATAAATTATTTTCTACAGTTACAGCCATGGGATTGGATGCCATCAGAGTAATAAAAAGATAAAATAGTAGGCCTATTCAAAAACATAAGATTTCATAAAAAATAAAGTTGTCACTTTCAATAAGTATAGGATATTTAAATTGATTTAGGCACCTGTAGACAATGCTAACAGGAGTGATTGAGATGACAAGAAAAGGTAATGGGGAAATAGTAGGGAAAGGCTCAATGCAAGAAATTCAACAACCGGTGTAGAGACTACATTTAAGGTAAGAAATATTAACAAATGTCATCATTGAGTAAATAATAGCTATTTGCTCCATTGTTTACGTTTTGCTGGTGACTCAAAGCAGAAATCACTGAGTGGGGCTTTTCTAAAAGAGTTCAATATTCTTGCTAACATAACGTGACAGCTAATGTCATTACATTGAAAACAATAATTGTCTGAATTTGTGGCTGGACTCAGGGCTGGACTCAAGGATACATACACAATGAGTTGAAGAAATAACTCTCCAGACCGGACCTGGGCGAAATAACTATGTGACATTATGTTCAAATACAGCTGCTCTTGTTTTCTTTTTCTGCTCAATGGAACCAATGGAATAGTCTCAGTACTATATTGACCCAGGAATGGTGCATTGAACAGTAAATGATCATGGCAGAGCAGAGGTCAAATCCAACAAAACCAATGGAAAATCAACTATGTGAACATAATATAATTTATTCTAGGTGTTTGTGCCACAACACCAGTGGTTGATAGCTAACCTCACAGGAAACCAAAAGAGACCATTGCTGTCATTTAGACTACTTCCTATGGCTTTCCGGACCCCCACCCACAGGATGCACTGAACCGCAGAGCTCAACTTGTATTATTTCTATGTAAACAAGGCCCATATCTCTCTATATGTAAAATAAATCTGATTATATATGCCAAGCACTGAGCTATTATGAACTTAGTCCATCACTGTCATACCCATCGATTGTGTTCAACAAGTTGTTGACCACAACGTTCTTGTGTATATTGAGCACACACTATGAGGTAATTTTCTGCCTTTGAACTGACACACTGAATCATTTGTTTCTGCCTGAAGTCATTAAAATCATTTAAAAGATACTGTGCAACAAGAAAATAAAAGTCAAATGTTCCAGACCTACTGAAGAACTGTAAGACATACCGGATAACTCTGCTCTGTTTGATTGTAGACAGCCTGTGACAACATGTAACAGGAATAATGAAAACATGTGCTTGTACATCCCTTACTCTGAGTACACTGAGCCTCCCCGATGCAGGCAGCCATTTCAAACTCATTGCTCACTCATGGTGACTTTTCTCTTCTGTGGTCTTCATGTACAGGCAGGGGCAGAAGCTGGTGGTCTTCCACCAGACATAACCCTACCAAGCAACCACATAGGGCTGTTTGACAGACAGGGCTTGAGGGAAGGGAGCAGAATGACCCTAAGGAGAGCCAGGCCACTGAGACAATAAGGACAGAGCTACTAAAGCAGAGCCCTACATTACCCCAACTTGGAGCATCACATTCTCCTGCTTAGAGATGAGAACCTTTTAAATTAATAACCTTGGCTGGAATTGATGTTCTGATTTGTATTTTCGAGATTTGCTTCTTTTCTGTGTTTCAACAACAATATGATATTGCTCAATAATTCTTCAGCAACAGTCTTTTTTGCATTGGTATTCAGGCTAATGCAATTACCTCAACGTGGCAACACTGTGGAAGCTCTCTCTATTTCTCTTTCTTTCGCTTTCTCTCTCTCTCTCTCTCCCTCGTTGCAAGCATTGCAATAACAGCATCTGGCAATAATATCTTATATACATGATGTACATGCAAAACAGGAGAATGTTTTCTTTGGAAATACCCGTAATTTTAGTCAACAGTCAGCATGTTATCCTAATTTCTTACACCATTCACAATACAAATCAATAACAGAACAATGAAACATTTCTGTGTATTACATCTGAAATAGCAATGGATAAAGGACTACATACTAGTATAGATGCAAGCCGCTCTGTCCTTCTGAAACGCATACTTCGGTCCGCATCCACCAGGGTAGATAACAGAATGTTCAGCATTCTATCTATCTCAAGTAGCTGCTTAAACTAATTTGTTATCCCAAAAAACAATACTTTAACCCAACGATACAGAGAAGATGACTCCTTTCGTGTACAGCCACATCCAGCAATATCTCCTTATGGTGGACAGGGGCATTTGTGACACTACAACGTGATCAAGGGCAGCCCCCCCCCCACTCTACTGAGCACCCAGAGCACCACATCTGCTCCTGAGCTCAGGTGCTCTCATGGAAGAGCAGGCACATGGAAAACACAGAACACGCCGGAACACACACAGCCTACATGTTAGGAGAACGCTTCACAGGGTTCATTCCAGCATCCCCAGAGCAGGGAAGACTTATGTACAGTGGAACAACATAAATACCCACACTATGTATAGCACAAATACAGCACAACAGAGGGCCCAGTTGCTGTAGGTATAGCAGAGCACCGTGTCAGCTTAGAAGAGGTGGGTGAGAGTAAAAGGAGACCAATAAACCTAGGCAGAGCTCAAACACCTCTCTGCATATTAAAACAACACTTCTGTGGGAGAGGTCAAGAACTAGAGGCCAGCCCCCTGCCAACACCCGTCTTTGATAAGCCCACAATTGTTTTCTCTCCACATTCTCGTCCTTGGAGTTCTTCAACAAAAGTACTTGCTAATCCTCCTGATATTTTTGCCAATGTGTATTCATTCCCCATCAGCCAGTGTATGCAGAAGAAATATGGAACTTTGCTCCTCTTTTCTCACTGTTATTTGGATTCTGTTGAAGGAGAATGCTTGCTTCACACCTAGAGTGGAACACAGATGTGGTCATAATTACCATAAGCACAGAATGAAAAGGAAAAAGAAAACAAGAGGGTAATAGATCCTCCTGTTTGTGCAACACCTTGAGTTGAGTCGGATCAAGGCAGGAAGTAAGGGTTTTGTTTCACTGTCTATCTTCATCTGTGCTGAATTAAGAGCCGATTGGCTGTTTTATCCTCCCAAGACTGTTGACTCTGGACATTCTTGTCTTGGTTACAGCTCTTGCAGGACACTGGGCTCTGTTTCCCCTGATAATGAGAACCCTATGAAGGTCAGGGGCTGGAGTCAAAATCAGCCAGGACTTCCTTTACCCAGTATTATGACTGGAGGGTGAGGACACTAAAGGCTGTTTTATGCTTTTTAATGTGTCGAACGACATTTTGTCACTCAACGAAAACCAATGCCCAATCCCATTCCCCATACCCCTCG
Organism: Nansenia antarctica; assembly: GCF_963989245.1. Classification (NCBI taxonomy): domain Eukaryota; kingdom Metazoa; phylum Chordata; class Actinopteri; order Argentiniformes; family Microstomatidae; genus Nansenia; species Nansenia antarctica. Next base: position 13,715,707 of record NC_137689.1, read on the forward strand.
TTTTGGAGTGCCACTCACTTTGGAGCCAAGCCCTCCGAACAGAGTCACAAGGGATAGTGGTTGAAAATCTTCCCCTATGAAATGAGATAACCCTTCAAGACCCAGATACGTCATCAGTAGTATCATAGAAAAGCATCGACGCTCACGATTCATTCACAACTTAAGTTTCATCCTATCAATCGATCAAACAAGTCATCAAATAAAAAAGAACAATGCTTCATTATCAGACCTGTTCATGACAGAATAACGGTTCTATGTAGGCTAGCAACCCGTGCTCCTTCCCTGCCAGTCTGCACTGATATTAGAGGAGCGGTAACAAGTGCACAACTTCATGGCTGAACTTCAGTTAAATTTCGGGCGTCATGCCATCAAAGGGGAAAATGCAACATGGAAATATGTCAAAATGTGGGACTATCATGCACAAATCAGCCTTAAAACATATGTTAGATAGCTAACGTTAGACACACAGCTAGACACATAGTATCTTTTTTGTTATGTTTGTTAAAGAGAAAAGGTCTATAATACATTGAAATGACATGAAACTAAGATAATACGATGGTTGGTGCCAATGAATCGCAAGGCATTCAGAGATTTCATAACCCTCCATTGGCGTGTGAATGTGAATGTGTGTGTGAATGGGTGAGAATGAGAAGCCATTGTAAAGCGCTTTGGAATAAGGCGCTATATAAGTGCAGTCCATTTACCGTTCCATAAACAATCTACAACGGCGCCCAGAGACAGAAGAAAGTTTGGGTGGTACGTGACACCACTCAGCGACACTCAAAAGTGTCGAATCGACGTCATTTCCGTCAATCGACAAAGCGTAAATTAACCTCAAGACTAGACTGATATGACTACTAGTGCACACTAAAACTACACTAAAACTAAGACCCCATTCTCCTTTACAATGGAGGATACCCGATTTTCTCAGCACTGACAATTAATCTACGGTATCTTCAAGAGCTTACCATAGAAAATGTTCTACTCAGAGAAACAAAGCTCAATTAAGTTAAAAGGGTCCAAAGCTTTATGTTGTGTAAACAAAGGCCTCTAAACTTGTGGAACAACTTGAGGGACAACTTGAGTGGCAAGATTAGTTTCATATGACATGCGAGAACAACAACACATCTTGGTTTCAGTTCTTTCCCTCAACATCATTGTTGAGGACTGTTCCAGCTACCACATCTAGCCAAATCTGGTGTCAGGTATTGGAGAAACAAAGACATTAGAGCGTTCAACCTTTATATCACATCCCCATAATCAGCTGAGCTATCCAGCTGTACAAACAAGGGGAGGCTGGTGGAGGGAGAAATCGGAGGACAGGCTCATTGTGATGTATGGAATGGAATGGCATCAACGTGTGTTGACCCTGGTACAGTACACAGAAAAGATGTGGCATAGAATTAGGGAAGAGCGGCTGTTTTAATACATTTGAACTCATGTCTTCTTGTGAGTGCCTAGTCTAAACCGTTAGTTATATTAAACCTGTCGGTGTTTCTGGTTCCATGGCTCCTCCAATGCACATTCAGTAATTGCGTGAACATTCCATTAATGCATCCTGGCCAGTAGCATCATCAGGCCATTGTTTATGGCCTGGTGTTGGACAGGAATGCAGGGGGGGGGCGGGGGGGGGTGTATGAAAGTGTTTAGTCTGCATTTGAACAGTTCTGGTCTCACTCAATTTGATCAGGGGGACCCGGGTGAGTGCTAAGCATCAGAACATAAATAAAGACAGTGGTTTATACAGGTATATACAGCATGGTAATTGTCACCCTGAGGCTAGCTACTATAATCTACCCAGAGTCTATGGTCATGCCCTCAATCATTTAGACTTTTCTTTTCTCACTACCTACTTGTGTCACTTCTACCTGCTTTCATCACATGAATGGCGGCATTAAAGCACTACCATAATCATCATTAAAAGTGGCAGAAATTTATTCTTTGCATACAGGGGGGAAAGATGCATATTTCAGTACCAGTATGTGTGTAAAGTACAATTATGTGAAAGCCTAGGCTCATGTCATTTGAAGTCCAGTCAACAGTGCACCTTATTATTCTGAGAGGAACACTGAGTTCTGATGAGGATGTCAAGCTTTCATACTCTAAAATTACCACAGTAATTACTGATAGTAAACTGGGCCACTTTTCTTATCTTGTGAAGCGAAGCGTAAGTGCCAGACTGTGATCACTCGTCCAAGAGATGAATTCTTTTCTTTTTCCCACCTCAATGGACATGGTATGGACATGGTTTGGACATGGTATGGACATGGTTTGGACATGGTATGGACATGGTTTGGACATGGTTTGGACATGGTATGGACATGGTATGGACATGGTTTGGACATGGTATGGACATGGTATGGACATGGTTTGGACATGGTTTGGACATGGTTTGGACATGGTATGGACATGGTTTGGACATGGTTTGGACATGGTTTGGACATGGTATGGACATGGTATGGACATGGTATGGACATGGTATGGACATGGTTTGGACATGGTATGAACATGGTTTGGACATGGTTTGGACATGGTATGGACATGGTTTGGACATGGTTTGGACATGGTTTGCAGAGCACGTTTAGGCAAAACGACAACACGCTGCAGGCAGCAGCACGGCTGGCATCTCTCCACTCAGCTACACAAGCAGTTTAACCCCCAGTGGCTGGGACTCCCAGAGCACACTCACCCAGCAACGGCTCTGATAGGGATTCATGAGACTCTACTGGTCCCTTGGAATCAAGATGCATTATCTGTGCAAGGTCACTTATTATGAATACGGAAGGTGGGGAAAACTGACAAAAACTACAAAGGACAATTTGTTTGAAACAAAGCTAATAAAAAAAAAGCCTTAGTTCGAGTGCTTTGCTTTGCTATTTAGCGGGATGACGTGATCCCATTGTTTGCATTACAATGCAAGAGTGAAATTGAAAACAATGCTTTGACAATCCTGGACCACATGTCATTGAATTTAGGAGGGAAGGAGGCAGTAAATGCTTCATGAGAAACAATGTGACCTTTCCCTCATTGTTGAGATCATTCAAGAAAACTTTAAAAGAACTAGATGCAGTTAGGTTATATTTTATATTTATATTATTTTATTTATTTATTTATTTATCACCTTAAATATAACCCTCTTGTTACAATGTGTCCCGTGTCTGTTCTATTCCGGTAGGTTCTCTCCTCCACAGTGTAAAGGTAAGTAAAGATTGTATTTCATTTCTCCATCATAGAAAACTAAAAGATGTGTAAACATTCAAGGACTGCTCCTTCCTGTTCTTGAGATAAAAACAACTGTCACAATTGTAATTCCCTTCTCTTGGGATGACGACAGTGTGGCGCCCAGACAACAGGCAGTCTGATAAAGCCAGTGTCCCTGAAACACACATACTCACACACACACATACACACACACACACACACACACACACACACACTCAAAGCTGCCCAATCCCAATTATTTATCAGCAACATATTTTAGAAACGCTCTCTACAGAGTATACTGAAAATAAAAAGGAAAATAGAGCCCTGCGATTTCCTTGAAGGTGCGAAACATCTACTGCAGGTAACTAGGAAGATTCTTCTGGGAAAAGGCCTTTGTTTTTCACGTCCCAAGAGAGCGTGATTCCATTCTGAATAACACAGGCTGCTACACTATGACATCAGCAGACATCACACCAAGGGCTGAGGTGGCACAGTGCAAACAGACATGAACTATATCAACATAAGTACAGTAGAACAATGACCCTTGCATAATCAATCACGTGTATCAGTGTTGTGTTGATGCCTTTACTGGAGCAGTTTTATGTGTTCAGTGAGACATGGTAGGAGGTGGAGCGATAACAATTGCAGTTAAAATGTTTACATTGCTGCTGCAGAAGCTACAACAGACGAGAAGCCCTCGTGAGAAGTGTTGCTTATACTGTAATAGTGAATACTGTAGTTTAGGAGGCATTGAAACACAATGAGCCAGACCCACAACCTACGGTACTCCACTGCCACAAGAATAACTTGTACAGATATTGTATAGTGATCAGCTCAAAGCTGTTTACAGGAGATAATACAAAAACATACCGTATACTCATAGTGTGTGTGAGTTTGTGTGTGTGTGTGTGTGTGTGTGTGTGTGTGTGTGTGTGTGTGCGTGTGTGCGTGTGTGCGTGTGTGTGTGCGTGCATGTGTGCGTGTGTGTGCATGTGTGTGTGAATGTATGTTTATTTAGTTGTTTGTTTTTGTGTGTGTCTACATGGTCAGCTGATGGACTGGAACTAGGCGGGAGGAAACAGGATGAGACACAAGGAGGTGTTCCTGGTTACACACACACACACACACACACACAGATCAACACTTCACACTGAATTCCTCAGTGACAGTCTAAGTTAATATTATGACCAACACACAGCGGTGTGAAATCCTGATTTCACACTACATAAGACGAGTAAATCTTCTCTCGGACATAAATCTTCTCTCTCATAAATTACATTATAAGTCAATTATGTGTCAAATGTCACATTCACGGCTACTGTTAACTGCCTCAACTGTAACTTGAGCTGCAGCTGTTTCAGAACCCAGGCAAGTCTCTATGTCTGACAGCACTGCAGCTTCTTCTGCTGTTCATTATTCACTCCTCACATACATTCGCAGTCACACTGTGCCCCCCCCCTTTCCACCCTCACCCACCCACACACACACACACACACACAAATACACACGCACAGGGACAAGGTTATAAGCAAACTAAACCGTTATCTTGAACTGGAAAGTCTATTCTCCCCTGTACAGAAAGTTCACCCTCTCCTGTACATATTGTAATTACTGGATCTAGTATCTGGAGTTCAGTTTTAGGGGTTAACCTTGTAGTTTTACAGTGTAGACAGAGCTGTATGTGTGTGTGAATAGGGAGGAGGTATGGTTTATTTGGCAGTGGGAGGGTGAACTGGACAAGGTCACACCTTAAGATAAACATGGACATTTAGTCAAGTCCCTGTCAAATACCTGGGGAGGCCCTGTCTGTCACAGCGTTGACGTCATGGCCAGAAGAGATCAGTGGAGCTCCGCCATAAAACACATTCACACTGCTGCAGAAGGCATGACTGTCATTCACTAAGAGTGTAGGGTGAACTAGGCCTGGTGGGTCACTGGTCATTCCCTTTCAAGAAAATGGGAAGAAAGATACTTGATGCTGTGGCTTATTCAGCCTTTCAATATGAGATTTCCACGAACCTAATTCGAAACCACATGCAGTTAACAAAAACAGAAACAAAAGATTGTGATGTTAATGAATACCTAGTATAGAGAGGAATATTTCTACATTGCTATTGATTTCAGTGCAGTACAACATCATACTCAATCTACCTTTTCTTATGTGAAGAAGAATTCTTCTGTGGAGAAGAATTATGCATTTCAGCCAGCATTAAAGTAAGAATACTGACATGCCTTTGTAGTGCCTGGTCCGTTAGCATGTAGACTTCTAGAGACTTCTAGAGATATTCTCAGACAGAGAACATATCAAAATGAAAAATCTCGCCCCAAATAGCATCTCGGGTTACAGGCATAAACACTCTCTTGTGCCCAATGTAAAACTATGGGGGGAGAAAGGCTCGAGGTCAATGGCACTATCCTGCCCTGAGCTGGAGCACGGCATCCTGGGAAAGAGCTGGCACAGCACATTACTGGTAGCCTGTCTCTAGGGAACTCAAACAGACTCATATGTGACAGGGTCTGGTGAAAAAGTGTCCAAGTAGGGCAAGGTCATTTTTCTGTTTGTTTTTTTCAGATTACGAAAGTGCAGATTGTAAACTCAAATGATGTGTCATTCACATTGAAATCTGAAAGCAGTTGAAGAAGATATGCTTATTTGAATGTCGGTACCCCTTAAACCAAATACCGGAGAAAGACGCTCTGAATCGTGTTTGCTACGATCATGTTGGTAGCTAGGTAGGAGTTAGATAAAAATCTAACTGCATGTTTAGCACATCACAACAAGCTGAGAGAACATCAACATTATGTGTGTAAATCTGCCTCTGATAGCCAGTGCCAGTGTTTGTGTTCTGGCTGATAATAATGTGCACTAGACAATATTGGCAACACTGTCTGTTGGTTCTGTTGTGTTTTTTGCGCTCCGTACCGGACTCCGTTTTCGCTGTGGGTTCACAAACCAGGTCCTGGCTGTTGTTTTGGTTTGGTAATGAAGTAGCCCGTTTTACCGATAGTCAAGGCATTATGGCAGGGACAGAGGATTTCGTTTCTGCTCCATGTGAGGAGTTTTTTGGATCGTTGCACTAAAGATCAGCTTCTAAAAATTGCAGACGACTATAAACTTGATCTAAAGTGGTCTTGGTGATTAACTTTAAAAGAAATGTAAAGGCTACGGTTAGATTGCTGTTGGTATGTGTGTAAATCTGGCTCTGATATCAGCCAGTGCCTCCCCAACCATTGACCTCACCGCACGTCACTGCAGCACGCGCATGCCCAGGGTACTTGAATGATGCTGTAATACACGATAATTCCATGTGGCCAGAGATTCTTTGCACGACCGTGTGAAAACGCTCGTGTGGCCAGAGGTTAGATCGGCTCCGAAATGGTGTATCGCCCTCGTGTAGCCAGAGCCTAAACTAGGCCAGAGATGGAGTTCTGGGTGTCTGGCTGAGCGAAATACATCCTGTAAACTAAATTGAGTTAGGTCCTGTGTGCCTGTGAAGTGTGATTTTGTGGTATAGTGGATGAGGGCAGATAATGTGATTCAAAGTAAACGGCGGTAATAACATCATGTCAAATGAGGGCTATGATTAAATCTCCTCTCCTCCTGATAGGTAGACATGTGCTGTCAGCTATTCAGTGAAAACGCATCCGGACCCAGGATCTGTGAATGCACAACCCTCATCGACCACTCTGAGTCCCTAGTAGGAATAGATGAGAATCGCTCTCTCTCTCTCTCTGTCTGTCTCTGTCTCTCTGTCTCTCTCTCTCTCTCTCTCTCTCTCTCTCTCTCTCTCTCTCTCTCTCTCTCTCTCTCTCTCTCTCTCTCTCTGTCTCTCTCTCTCTCTCTCCCCACACACCGCCAGTTCTCTACATTGTTTATTGCTTTTTTTCCAGCTGTCTAAACAGCAGGATCAATACTACTCCACAGGCACATATTAAAAACATGTTGCTCCCTCACCATTCAGGGTGCTAACTAACCAATGCTTATGACATCAGATGCTCCTCCTCTCACAATGTGACCCCGCCTCTCCACATCCATGTAAGGCAGGAGTCTGGATGTGAGTGCAGAGGGAGGAGAGGAGCAGAGACGTGGGCCAGTCAGGTTGGTCCTGACATGACAGAGAAGCGACCAGGGTGACAGACCAGAGGCATCATGGGAAGGGACCCTGCTAAAGCCCCAGTGTGCTCTCTAATCCCCCTCCTTTCCACTGCCAGGATAAAGCCACATCAGCTTTGGTGTTCAGTGTCGGACTCATTTTTATAACCTCCCACCGGTCAATTCTACCCGCTAATGCCTCACACAACGGGCTCCTAATGCCAAGTGATTACAGAGTGCTGTTTTAGCACATTTGTCGCATGAAAAGAGAGAAAGGGCCACAAGAGCGGTCCGTCGGCTCCATGCTAAAAGGGAGAGCATGATGAACTCAGCAGAAAAGGAGCTTCCCTGAAAGCCACTCTAAGCCACAGACCTCGGGGTGTGGACTGGCCGTCTGAGCGCCATGCGGGGCTTTACAGTATCCTATGCTTATGCTAGAGCATATAGACAGTTCCTGTGTTCTCCCATGTGCAGATACACAAGCATGCGCATCCAGCTCTTTAATCCGCAGACATGATGAGAGTGTGAAAGTATGCACAGCGTTGAGAGACTGGAGCCATTACTTCAGACTTCAACACTTCAGAAAAATGTATTGCGCCATTAAAAAATTGTTTGCTTACTTTCAGTGTTATGCATGAAGCAAATGTCAAAAACAGCATTACATAGGCCTATTCAAATAACAATAGAGATTTACATTTTACATTTACATTTTTAGCATTTAGCAGACGCCTTTATCCAAAGCGACTTCCAATAAATACATTTGTCTCAGTAAGTGAATCATCAATCCATCAGTCATCATAAGAAAATAGATTCATAAGCTAGGGCCAGGGGCCATTGGCAGTCATAATGCTAGAAATAATGAAATAACACAAAACTAATCTATTCCATATTACTGTATACTACTCTGTAAATATGTATTAATCTCTGTCAGTTTTGTGGCTAGAAATAATGAAATAACACACAACTAATCTATTCCATACTGTATAGTACTCTGTATATATGTATTAATCTCTGTCAATTTTGCGGCTTTTAACAAAATTAATGAAACTTCCAAACTGGATTCAGGCTGATTTTGTATCGCCCCTCTGGATAATTGGCTCAGTTTATCTGCACCGATCACCTGCGGTCTCCTGCTTCAAACAAGCACCTGACTCTAACCATGGCATGTGATCATCTCAACAACATACCGTATGTAAAAGACAGTGCCGGGAGAACACACTAGCAGAGCAGGCCTGAGACTGTGTCGGTGTGGTTTAGTAGTTCATTTAGGACAGGACATGTTTGTGGACTGTTTACTGTTAATGGCAGGAAATTAGTTTGGTGCTCCAAGATTAAATGAAGTTCCCAGGAACTTCTAAGACAGTAATGATGAGGAACTCATGTGGTTTTGAGACAGCCAGACAGCCTCCTCAACAAATGCTGAGCCTTTCGAAAGTATCTTGAAAACAACAACAACAACAACAACAACAACAACAACAATCAACCCTCTTCAGAACATGCAATCTATACTAATGAAAGATTTATGTTTCTGAGAAGGTTATGGGAATGTAAGGCATACTAGTGGCCAGTGAACAATTGAGCTGTCAGTGAGATGACTCATTGTCCAAATGTGCAAGTACAGGAGGCCTGCGGCAAGGTCATGCTGCATGACACACCAGAGCATTGCATGACAATTACATTATTTCAAAGAGAGGGGTTAAAGCTACAGATAGAGAGAAAGAAACAGAATGAGAGACAGAGAGGGGGGGGGGGGGGGGGCACCTCCTTATCAACCCTCTAATTCCATCCAGCTGCCTTTCTCCTCCCAGGCCTAAGATATGAGGCAATGCTCCAGTGGATCTAATCCAACCTGAGTTCTCCCATCACACATGGGTGATCTATGCTGTTTTCTATTTCTCTAATGTTAGGTTCATTATCAACATGTGTTGGGGCTGGGACTGGGGCTAGAGCTAGAGCTAGGGTCAGAGCTAGGGATGGGATAGAAAAAATGGGCCTAAGGTTAGGGCTAGAGCTAAGACTAGGGCTAGGGCCAAGTCTAGGGCAAGCACTCATGTTTCTCACAGGCTGCCTTTGTTTTTGTTTTATCTTAAACCATGTTAAGGAGTTTCCCCTTTTTATAGACAATGCGTCTATGGGATAGGATCATATTTACTCCATTACTTTAATACACCATTGTAAATATTATACTTGTTAGTGAGGATAGACTATGTGTGATTTACTCCAATCACAATGTGACTCCAAACACAATCTTGCTTTTAAGGAGAAGGCAGTATTCGTGAATAAGTCAGTAGAAGAACATTGTTTCGCAATGAAAAATAAAAAAATCCTCCACCCGAATATCATTAATTAATTTCCATAGCATTCCTGTTTTAATTATATATTGTAAACAGCAACATCTCAAAAGTAAAACCTCAAACAATCCAAACAATCCAAAACCAGAGACCAAACCATAACTTTCAACAATGTGACACTCCCTTAGCTCAGTGGGCTGTGTTGCTCAATTCACCCCCCCCCCCCACCCCCTCCCAGCACGTAGACTGAGAGTGGAGCAAACCTCGTCTGACATCCACCAAGGCCATGCAATAATTCAGATGACACCACTGCTGACGGGAGCGCTGGTATTGATTTAAAAAGCAGCAGATCTAAAATTAGAGGCCTGGCATCCTGATTGGGGCGCAGGCTCCTCTCTGACAGGCTAAGCCAATCACGATTTGCAATGGTTTAAGCTTTGATGACAGGCCCCCCTGGATGGGCCCTGCCTTGTGGAGGGCCCCCAGCCCCCGGCCCCCTGCTCCCTGTGATAACAGAGACATTCCTCAGCGCATACCCCGCTTCTCCACAAGCCTCTCCCTTAATTCCAATTGACTGTGTGGAATGCCGAAGTGCCTAGGCAGTCGGTGGCGGTGGATGAGAGGAAATGAAAAACACTGAGTCTGAGGGCAAGCCTTGTCTGGCCCCTGAGTGGGAGCCTTGTCTGGCCCCCGAGTGGGAGTGGAGTATGTCAGTGATATCAAGCAGCAGGTCTGATCAATGTGCATAATGGCCAGGCGGACCGACCATAATCACTTGCATTAGCTACTCTTATCAGCTGCCGTGATCCATAGGAAGGAAATAAGTAAAGGAAAAAGAAAGAAACAAGGAAAGGAAAGGAAAGGAAAATGCAACTGAACGAACGGTCGTGAGTGAAAGGAAAACAGGGAGAAGAGAGAACAAAATATGACGGGGAAAAACAAATCAGACAGGGAGTGATATACTGCACTGCACCAACGCCAGGCAGCCCCATAAATCTCCAGCACTTCTCAATTCCTCTGGAAATCAATCCAGCCCATTGGTCGCTGTCTGCTTTATTTATGGATCAGCATTAGGGAAAAGCCATGATGCTGGACCTGTACACTCAGAGGCAGGGTCTCCCCAGGGAGCCCGATAGCAGCGGCACATTAAGGAAAGAGGTAGCAAATCTAAGGGCTTCACCTAGTACCGGTAACCTTATTAGTCACTGCTGTACAGGGGGACACGAGGCACACTTCAGACACAGCGGACAAGGCAGGTGTTTCTTTTCCACAATGTCCCATCTCACCTGACACACTGTATGAGAATCAGGGGGAGTGTGTCATCGTGCCTTCCTTCCTTCCTTCCTGAAGTCCTGACCTATCACATCAAAGCAGAGTGAACGGAACCTGACAATGTCTCCCAGAGCGTAGTGTCAGGTGAACAGTTTAACTGTACCTGTGTGTGACCCTGACCATAGGTAGGTAGGGGTTTCATGGTCTACTACACTATGCTCTACAAAAATACAGTACATTCTTCGTGGAGGTGAGAAAAGGGTCAGACTGTGTTAACACTGTGCTCAGGTTTAAGAGGTGTGCCGAAACGGTCTCCTGTTCTAGAACGCCTCTGATTGCCCTCCTCCTCACCCTGGAATCGTCAGGCACGGCAAACTCTCAAACCCAGAGAGGGGCGAGGGGCACCCGAAGACTGCTAGGGAATCCGTGAGACAATGATGTGCCCTCTCCTGCCAAGCTCACCAGCACAGCGCCAGTGAGCCTCTCTCAGGAGAGCCTCTCTCAGACTGAGTGCAGACAGAGGCCCAGCAGTTTATTAAAAGAAAACAAACCTGGAGAATCCAGGGGATGTGTACACTTAATCCCTGAGCCAGAAGAAACCCACCGCTAAGCCTCTGTGGGAGCCTCAACAGACCCCCTGTTCCCAGATTCTTCAAATATATAATAATGAAAAATAGAAAATGTTGTCTTTCTTCCACTCTGTGACAGAGATGTAGCCTGGCTTCTTTTGTCTGTAACCCCCGTGCACTGCCAGGTTATGCAGTTTACTTTTATGTCGATGTGGGTCAGGATGATCAAGAGAGGAAACATGAAACAGCAGGAGTCCGAAGGAGAGGTATGTACTGTAAGGTGCTTTGAAACGAGAGAGGAGAGAAAATCAGACTGGCTAAATGTAACAACACTCTGAAGCCCATTGATGACTGACACTCCAGTTCACCCAGTAAACACCCTACGGAAGCAGCTCTCTCTGACTCTGTCTGTCTCTCTGTCTCTCTCTTTCAGAGTCTGACGGGACTGAAGAACTACAGAAATTAAAAAACAAACATATTAATTTAAAATTCCCTCTCCCTGTTGGGCCTCAGTAATCTGTCCTTAATGTGCCTGTGCATTGTTTATTAGATGAGATACACAGGCAACCAGTGAGCCTGTAATGCTAATTGAACACATCATCCTCACCACTTAACTAATCTGATAACAGGCTAGCTTCAGTTAACATGCTGTATGGACCAGGGATGCGAAACTGGTGACCTGCACGTTCTGCATGTTCTGTGTGGCAAGCAGATCAATTTCCGAAAAATTAAAACAAACTAAAAAAACAATCAGTGTAGTACAATAGTGTTGCTTGCATCATATCTTACTTTTTTTTCTTATGCAATAGAAAAATAGAAATATTAACAATTCCTTGATTTCACAGTGATTTTTTTTTGCTGTGGTTGCAGCTGTCGCAATGGAAAATAAACCCTTATGTTCAAGAAAGATGCAGGCAATTATGCAACAAGTTATTCATCGACATATGTAGCATAATACATTTAACAACAATAAGAAAATGATAATCTACTCTAATCATAGAACTCGCTACAAGGATTGGGGAAAAATAACCGTTTAGCCTAATCACAGTACAGCAAATGAGTTGGGTTTGATTTGCTACATTGATACATGAAGGTGCTTATATGGTACTACAGCAGACTAGCTGGCAGACCCTTTGATGAGCACTGAACCATGACTGACCAAGCTCAAGCACCTGACACTGCTCCAGAATGTTGCCTCCTTCACTCATCCCCCCTCTCCATTCTACACTCTCGGCTCCCCCCTTTTTTGTGATGTCAGTGTTACCATTATTGCCACGTTACCTCTTAAAAAACAGGTACTGCGTTCTCTTCCTCTCTGTGCTACTTCCGTCGTTCTATCACCTAGTGAATAATATTTAAAAAGACATGTTTCTCATCTCTTAAGTCTCTCTCTCTCTCTCCATCATGCTCTACAGATCTACCAGTCTGCTTGGCAAAGAAATCCCCTGTGGCGCTCACTGGAACGTCGATTTCAGTTAATTAAATCTCCTGGCATCTGCTCTGCCCAGGCAATTACAGCAGAAGCCATGCAAGGCCAGCCCCAGAAGAAGGTGCAGACCAGAACTCTCCGACTGTGAGCCCTCGTTGGAGCCACGGCTGTCTGCCTCACTCCACCTTTCACAGGCCCCTAGCACAATGAAATGGTCACGTTACAATGCAGATTTTAATAGCTGCGTATCTGAAAGAGAGCGTCATTGAATTTGCCTCTCTCTCTCTCTCTCTCTCTCTCTCTCTCTCTCTCTCTCTCTCTCTCTCTCTCTCTTCGTTCCAGTGTGCCCTCTGTCTTTGTTCTGACCCGACAGCCCCTGCTGTCCCCACACAGACTCCTCAGCTGTGGGCAAATAAAATGACATAAAAAGAAAAAAACATGAAACATGCCTGTCTTTAATGTCGGAAACAGTGGCCTTCTATTCAAGCACATCAAAAACAGCCTTCTCATATGAATTTGATTGAATGCGTCTGCCTTTTGTAAGAAAGAATGCAGCAACCGTCCTCTCAGAAAGGAAGAGGTGTTATGTGCACGGTGAGCAGCATATTAAAATCTAGAAGTAATAAAACTCTGCCCTCTGCAGGATAACAGCACTAAATGATCTCAGTGAGTCTGATTGGCTGAGTAAAGCAGCTGCTATGTGCTCTGTTAGAGCGACAACAGCGCCCCCAGTGACAATTTTGGTGTACTGCAACACAGCTTTTATGAAGGTTAGCCTTATTTTCTTCCAAATGCTAAAGCTGTATTGCATTATCACACCTGGTCCACGTACCAACAAACTAACAGACAGACAAGACAGCGGCAGAAGTTATACATGTCATTAGAGACATACAACGTAACACTGTACCGGCATGATGACTTGATGTGTCCTTGTACAGTCAATGTAATGATTTCACAAGTGTATGTATGATAGTGAGAGCCCACAGAGGAGAGGTTGTATAATCATAATCCTGTCAACCTTTGGCTCTGAGTAAGTTGAATATGTATTCATTGGTAAAGCTACTTTCTGGGCCCTCTGCTACATGGGTGTGGATGTGTGTGTGTGTGTGTGTGTGTGTGTGTGTGTGTGTGTAATAATAATTGTTTTATTGCCATACAATCAACTTTTCAGTGAATTGTTGGAATCTGGTATTTTATGGTTTTTAGGCAAGGGGTCAGCCATAGACGGCGACCCTGGAGCAATTAAGGGTTCAGTGCTTTGCTCAAGGACACAGTGACACGTGGCCAGCCAGGGTTCGAACCACCAAACTGCAGACCTTGCGATCATTAGCCGCCTAATGTGTGTGTGTGTGTGTGTGTGTGTGTGTGTGTGTGTGGACTTGAATGATGACACCTATGAAAAGTACAGTATTTTACACAATCAATTAACAATATAGCAAAGTAATGTATAACAATCCCAGGTGTAAAATCATAAATAACTGTCACTTCTCAGAATGTTTAGAATTATCGAGAGATTAGATCCAACAATAACATTAAGGGGCTTCAACACAAAAATATCAATGTATGCCGATGACTCAAGCTTTCTGTTAAATCCACAAGCTAGAACCCACAATAGTCTTGTTGAGGATCTTGGCAATGTATCTAGTCTCTCTGGATTAAAACCAAATTATAATAAATGCACTATATTATGTAAAGGGACTTTAAATAAGCCTTTATGCAGATTGCAACCACTCACTTCTGATTCATAGACCATAGAATCTTGTTTAAAGTATCACGTTGGATTAAATTAAAATATATCAATTGATAAAGAAACAACTTTTATAGTACTGTAGGTATTCAATAGTGGCATTGTTTTCATTAATGTTATTATCAAAAACAAAGACAAACTCATGTCCTACAAATAGCTGCCAAATCTGTATTGGAAAGTATGCTCAATACAGTTATAAAATCAAATTACGGCAGAAAAAAGAAAATATGTAGTGAAAAAAGCAAGGAAGTCTGTCTGCCACATAAAAACATTAAACTTTAAAAATAACATGACTGAAAAAAGTAAGTATAAATAAAACAATTAGTTACACATAACAAACCCAAAGCACACCACTCATTCAGCTGGTTAACTTTCTTAGTCTTCTTAAAATAGTTCCACCCTACTGGCTTCCCTACGTAAACGATGAAAACATTCTGTCAGCATGAATCACTGGCAATCTCTCCTTTTTACGTGGAATTGGGCTGAAAAGCCATGAAAATACAGCAAAATATCTGTAGAGAACATCCCCTCCGTAGGTAGCAGCCTGAAATAGCAACCTTGATCCTAATGGGCCTCAGCGGAGCTACTGGCCACTGATGAATCCACCCTGAGAGCCCGGAGTCCCCAGGCAAGGGGTCCACACACACGCACACACACACACACACGCACACACACACACACACACACACACACACACACACACACACACACACACACACACAAGCACCTCCTCACACTCAGGTCCCTGCACCCGTCAGCTTTCATTAAACCTCCCTCTCTACTTTTCCCCCTTTCCTCACTCTCTTCACTCCTCTCTACAGACACCACAAAGCCGCGTTGCAGGGGCTTCCATGAAACTCCCCAAAGGCAGGTCACATTTCTGGTGGTCAATTAAGTTCATAGGGAAAGCAAAAGTCAAATGTGAAATCAGAGCTCCTGGAGCGGCTTCAGGAGAGGGAGATGTCTCTGTGGATCTGCAGCGTCGGCTGGTTCCACTGCTGGTAGAGGGGTACATTACACATTTAGAGCTACATGGAGAAAAGACGGGAGAACGCCGCCACAGTAAAGGTACAGAACATCTCCATGACAAAGTCATCCACGACTCCTCAGGTTTTTAGAGGTGCCACTGTAGAACTAATCTGCATATACCGTATAGTACATCCTTCATTATTACCGCCAGATTTACAGTAGTTGTTTCATTCTAACCCTAACCCTTGGGGGGGGGGAAAGTCCTTTATACATCTTCTTTTTTCACAATGTTTATTGTCATTTTCTTATTTTATAACACCAACTAAAACATACAATGACAAAGACCAGAAGGTATTTATACATCTATTATGAACTGCATCTGAAATGATGCTTTTGCTTGCATGCTTTGCTGAAGTGTACTGAATAAGACATGACAGTCGCTGTGTCCTTCAGTCAGCTGCCTTTGTCTCAGATACCCTCCTCTCCAGAAGAGCCAGTAGAAGCACAGGGCACGCAAAGCCAAATGGCCCAATTAAAATGCCCATTTTAGCTCATGGACCTTTATCGCACATTGACTTATAAATGTACATTAACATTGACTTAATGGTCACTTATCTAATGTAAACATTGAACACGACCACCCTCTCCTCACAGAAATTACTCGCATTCCTATTTTTTTTTTCTTTCTGCTGAAGATGGTGTTGCCATGGAAACAGGCAAAAAGCTCAAATGGTAGCTTTCAGAATCCATTTATCCAGGCATGGCCACCGCAGGACGTTTCCAGAGACGGTTCCAGAGACGGGTGAACCTGTTTGAGGCTGTGTCTTCTCTCACCTTGCTGTGCAATGATTCAGCTACAGTCAGAGATGGAGAACATGTTGAATAGGAACAAGAATCGTCCATTTACCAACAAAATAATTTAATTCACAAGCACTCAAACTCAAAATATGTATCATGCTATCGCCATGCTGGATAACACAACACACAAGCAAGAACAATGTCAACATCTCATAGGAGAGGAATATTACAAATAAATAAATATATTTATTACACTCATGAAACATAGTGTACAGAACATGCCATTCCATCTGGGAGCTATAAGGTCAGCTGGTCTATTTTGTTTGGAAAACACATGTATCTGCTTCTGTGAACACACACACACACACACACACATGTGCATGCACATGCACACATGCATGCACGCACACATGCACTTAACCACACACACACGCACACGCACGCACACACACACACACACACACACACACACACTCACACTCACACTCACACTCACACTCACACTCACACTCACACTCACACTCACACACTCACACACACACACACACACACACACACACACACACACACACACACACACACCCTATCAGTCAACCCTGTCCAGTTCTATCAATACCGAGTGACTAGGGGGACACTGTCTTCATGGCTTTCTTAGTGTGAAACCAAGCAAAGCTCCACCAGGAAACCAACCCCTCCCCCTCTGTGAGAAGTGCTGACCTGCAGCCTCTCTAATGCCACCAATCAATACCATACAGAGGACAGAAGACCGCCTAACATACTAATATGAACACACACTTCCAAACACAGGCAGGCGCCCCTCCCACGCCTTCCATGTAATGCAAAACCAGTATGCTTGCTTATAGAATTTCATGTTTACAGTGCAACCATATGATGCATGAGGTCTTCTTGTGCTGCATTTTAGCTACTGGTGGATGCCATGGATCATTGCATTATCTATCTATAGAAGCTATATTGATTCCTTGCCTGACCTTCCCAATGCCATTTGAAATTAATACATGGAATGAACACTAGGATATGAGAGCATGCCAGTTGCTCTCTGAGAAATGATTGTCTTTAAACAGCTCATGGATTCCTCCCATCTTAGTTACACCCAGACCCCCTCCCCCCTCTCTTTTACTCATTTAGGGGAGGGTCTCCACTAAATCTGATGCTGTAACATTGAAGTACAGTGTTCATCTTTCCAACATTTCTGTGTGTGTGTGTATGTGTGTGTGTCTGTGTCTGTATCTGTGTCTGTGTGTGGAACATCAGTAACATCCATCTGTGGTTAATGTGAAGCGCTGCCAGCAGATCCACACTGCATACTGTATGTGCTGTCCGCTATCATTTGTTTGTTTATTTCTGTGCTTGCTCGCTTGTGAACACCAAACACATAATTTATACCAAGCGCACCAGAATAGGGTGAATAGAATGACTGACAAACATTTGCATTTAATTAACTTTCATTAACAGCTAAATTAGTAAATGTACGTACAACAGATAACAGTCTGATGACCATAGCGTGTGTGTGTGGGTGGGTGGGTGGGTGGGTGGGTGTGTATGGGCATATACACATGTATAAACACAATTCCATTAATTAAAGTGGGATGCGTGCAGTCCTGACTGCTCCACAGCTGGGCCTCTGACACAAAAGGATCAGACAAAAGCCCCACGCTCACACACACACAC
The DNA here is from genome assembly GCF_963989245.1 of Nansenia antarctica. Lineage (NCBI taxonomy): Eukaryota > Metazoa > Chordata > Actinopteri > Argentiniformes > Microstomatidae > Nansenia > Nansenia antarctica. Next base: position 13,733,768 of record NC_137689.1, read on the forward strand.
ACACACACACACACACACACACACACACACGCATACACACACACACACACACACACACACACACAAACACACACACACATACACACACACACACACACACACACACGTACACACACAAACACACACACACACACACACACGCACACATACACGCACACACACACACACGTACACATACACGCACACACACACACACACACGTACACACACACACAGAAACACACATGTACACACACAGACACACACACACATGTACACACACACACACACACACATACAGATATATACAGAGGCTGATAGACTGATTGTTAAATAATAATCTGTTTAATGTGGGGTTGCTCAATCGCCACCTCATGTGTTTACACCTCTACTATAAAACACAAACTCAAACCCCGGCGCAAGGAAAATATATTCATCTATTCCAAACCGCAATTGCTGTCACACTATCCTCTCATCCATCACAAACAGTACCCACCATGACATAACCTCCACTCCTCCTTCACATTCATCACTACATTCCTCTAGTCTAATCCATCTCTCTCTCTCTCTCTCTCTCTCTCTCTCTCTCTCTCTCTCTCTCTCTCTCTCTCTCTCTCTCACTTCTAGGATCTCTAACGGGAGCATGCAGGGGGTCTTCTTCAGCTGCAGACTCGGTGCATTCCCATGCTGCTGTAGCGACTGCAGGGAGCACAAAACAACAAGAGGCTACGGCTTTGTGTTTACTAGAGCCGCCCTCTGTAGCATACATGTGGGACCTTACCGGGCAGGCGATATCAGGATTCTTTAAAGAAGGCTTTACCTGAGGCCATAACAAGTGACCCCCGCCCCTCATCAGTCTCTGTCTCATGGCATCTTTCTACAGAATCAATCTTTCTGCTTCAGTCCGGTGCACATTGGCAGCTGCTTTGCATTGAAAGACAAATGGGCCTACCTATAGGTTTGCGCTGAATAATTAATAACTGCATTCCCAGGTGACTTCCATCTCCATACTGTGCTCCTTTGCATTCTCTTCCAGAGCTCTCACGTTCTCCTCTGTCTTTTTTTTTTTGCACTACCATTCACAAAAATAGCTGGAATGGCAAGAATAATACTGAATTATGGAGTAGATCATTTCCAAGATCAATTATTCATGTCTTGACTTCCATTCGTGATCCTCTTACCATGGTCTAGGTCTACGGGAGGGAGGGAGAGGATGGATGCTAATGTGGCTGCTTGAATTGCTTTGAGCATGTGATGCTAATGCTAAGGAGGCAGTGGGGTGAAATGAATACTGTCGCATATTGTACCGCAAGGAAAGGAGAGGGATAGTGGATGGTGGCTGAGGTGATGGGAGAGAGAAAATGACACGAAGGAGAGAGGGGCTTCTCTTGAGGATATCTTCTCTTTAGGCTGTCTTTGAAGAGGAGCCCCATTGAAGGATGGCTCAGCTTTGAAGATGAAATCATACAAGGAATTTCCTTGTGACCCTTTCCCTCTCTTCCCTACCTCTATTCCCTTCATTGCATCTCTGGTGCATTCTTTCTCAATCTACAATCCATATACACCCCACCCCCTCTCTCTCTCTCTTTTTCATCTGAATTACAGTCACTTCTAAAACACTCCCCTCCTCCTTAAGAGTATAATGCAACCCCTGGAGAGAAAAATGCAAAAGTCAGATAGCGAGTTTGATTGTCTGGCTCAAGTGGTTCACCGTGAGGTTCCTTTGAAACCCCACAATGCAGTAGTGTCCTGTGGCTGGCCAAGCTAGTCAACTGTGTTCAATGGAGCAGAAAAATAGAACATAAAGCAGGACTTGTACTATATTTTCTGACTGAATAGGCAAAGCTCCCAGGCCCTGGCAAAGAGACGGGGGCAACAGAGACAACACTAACACTTTTAAAAGCCTGATGAATGACTCCACATCTTAAAGAAATGCACTGTACAGTATTCTCTTTAAATCGGTAAGAGATTGAGATTCAGAACAGAAAACCCTTCTTAGCATATGTCAGCAGTCCACCTGGTGTAGGTTGTTTTCCAAGCAAACATCTTATTGTGCTACTGCTAGTGCTACTGTTCTTTTTCTAGGGGGCTGAGCAGCCGCCCCTTCTATAACACAGGTTCTCATTGCACAGTGCTACTGTACTGCTACTGTACTGCTACTGTGTGTGGAGGAATGATCGCTGCTGCCTGCCACTGAGTGATGTCAAACTGTGGTCATGACATATTTGACCTCTTTGTCCTCTATTACCTCCCGTCAAAGCACAAAACGCTAAATAAGTAGCCACAGTTCTTCTGTTCCACTGAGTGTGCTGACGTGGTGGGGAGGGTGGGGTAATATCACTGTCTTTGACTGTATTAAGGAGCTTCTAGAGACCGGAGGGCAATAAAGATATATAAAGGAGTGTGTATGGGTATGTGAAGGGTGTGAGTAAGTATCTCACGGGTGATTGTGTATGCAGCATTTGTATTTGTGTGAAGGAAAACCGACATTGAGTTGTCCACAGGAGAGACTTGTCTGTTTTGTGTCCCTGTGGCACTAAAAAGCAGCCTTACCATGCACGAGTGACAAGTTGACAAAGCATGCTTTGACTTAATAAACCTATTTTTTTGAGGGACACCCACCCTCTCACCTCTACCCCACCCCCCTCTCCTAGCCCTTCATATGAGTGTACATGAGAAGGGCGTAGGGACATTCCCAGCCAAACCAAGCTGCTCACAGCTCACTGCTGACTCCCAGGGCTATCAGGGGTTTTTAGGGCTTGATTCAAGCAGCTTACCCTGTTCATTTATCAGATTACTCTTCTCATGAGAATAAACCACTCAATGTTGTAGGTTTTTGCCTTTCTGTAAACTGAAGTAACAGGAGTCATATTGCATAACTAAAGGTCTTCTGGTGAAGCATGTGTTTGTGTGTGTGTGTGTGTGTGTGTGTGTGTGTGTGTGTGTGTGTGCGCACGTGTGCATGTGTGTGTGTGTGTGTCTGAGTCTATGGCCATTGACAATGAGGTGACAAATGATGAGCTTCTATGTGGTTGAGGATGTGAATAGGAACGCTTATAATGTGCACTACACACCAACTTATAGCCCTTTATAAACCCTTTTTGTCTCACCCCATCAAAACTTGATATACTGGGGCGCTTAGGTGGCGTAGCGTGTACATATCCTGGACATATCCTGCATGTCATCCCTCCTCTCTCTCTCACCCATCCTTCCTGTCTAAATCTTCACTGTAACTGTCATTAAAAATATGAGTGGGACTGCCCCACTCAGGAAAAACAGATATAGATATACTTTCGTTCAGTATTTCAGCATTGTCTAACACCATCTTGCATGCCATAGCTATGCTGCTAGCTTCGCTGCTGGTCAGCGTCACTTTGCTAGCCAGAGGTTGCGATGAGGACTCTTGGTTGGTTTCGGACCGGGGATGTTTTTCTTTTCGCGATTTTCTAATCTTCATCTCTTAGTCAACTTTGTGGATATAAAATAATAAATGGCGTATATAATTTAACAAATACAGTTGGCCAGCAGCCGCTCCTCGCCACATTGTCACCGGAAGGTAGGGTTGTTTACTGAAGGGTTGTTTACTGAAGGGTTGTTTACTCTGGGGTTGTTTACTCTGGGGTTGTTTACTCTAGGGTTGTTTACTCTGGGGTTGTTTACTCTGGGGTTGTTTACTCTGGGGTTGTTTACTCTGGGGTTGTTTACTGAAGGGTTGTTTACTCTGGGGTTGTTTACTCTGGGGTTGTTTACTCTGGGGTTGTTTACTCTGGGGTTGTTTACTCTGGGGTTGTTTACTGTAGGGTTGTTTACTCTGGGGTTGTTTACTCTGGGGTTGTTTACTCTGGGGTTGTTTACTCTGAGGTTGTTTACTCTGGGGTTGTTTACTGTGGGGTTGTTTACTCTGGGGTTGTTTACTCTGGGGTTGTTTACTCTGGGGTTGTTTACTCTGGGGTTGTTTACTCTGGGGTTGTTTACTCTGTGGTTGTTTACTCTGGGGTTGTTTACTCTGGGGTTGTTTACTGAAGGGTTGTTTACTCTGGGGTTGTTTACTCTGGGGTTGTTTACTCTGGGGTTGTTTACTCTGGGGTTGTTTACTGAAGGTTTGTTTACTCTGGGGTTGTTTACTCTGGGGTTGTTTACTGAAGGGTTGTTTACTCTGGGGTGGTTTACTCTGGGGTTGTTTACTGAAGGGTTGTTTACTCTGGGGTTGTTTACTGAAGGGTTGTTTACTCTGGGGTTGTTTACTCTGGGGTTGTTTACTCTGGGGTTGTTTACTCTGAGGTTGTTTACTCTGAGGTTGTTTACTGAAGGGTTGTTTACTGAAGGGTTGTTTACTCTGGGGTTGTTTACTCTGGGGTTGTTTACTCTAGGGTTGTTTACTCTGGGGTTGTTTACTGAAGGGTTGTTTACTCTGGGGTTGTTTACTCTGAGGTTGTTTACTGAAGGGTTGTTTACTCTGGGGTTGTTTACTCTGGGGTTGTTTACTGTGGGGTTGTTTACTCTGGGTTGTTTACTCTGGGGTTGTTTACTGAAGGGTTGTTTACTGTGGGGTTGTTTACTCTGGGGTTGTTTACTGAAGGGTTGTTTACTGTGGGGTTGTTTACTCTGAGGTTGTTTACTCTGGGGTTGTTTACTCTGTGGTTGTTTACTGAAGGGTTGTTTACTCTGGGGTTGTTTACTCTGAGGTTGTTTACTGAAGGGTTGTTTACTCTGGGGTTGTTTACTCTGGGTTGTTTACTCTGAGGTTGTTTACTCTGTAGGGTTGTTTACTCTGTGGTTGTTTACTCTGGGGTTGTTTACTCTGGGGTTGTTTACTCTGGGGTTGTTTACTCTGGGGTTGTTTACTGAAGGGTTGTTTACTGAAGGGTTGTTAACTCTAGGGTTGTTTCACCCCATTGTTTGTAAAAAAAAAAAAAAAAAAAAAAAAAAAGGAGTGTAGCTTTAATTTAAAGTGTTTGTCACAGTCCAGTTATAGAAGTTGTGTCCAAAAGTAACGTTTTGGCATGATGGGGACTGATCAAATGTTTTCTTTTTCTTTTTTTACGCCATTTCTGCTTTATTGAGATATAGACAGTAGAGATTGACAGGATGGGTGAGAGAGACAAACCAGAGACCTTACGATGATATAGTCTGCGCCTTAGTGTGCTACGCCACTTACACACCCCATCAAAGTGTTTCTTAGTAACTTTTATGTAGCTACAACCACTATCTAAAATACTATCTGCCTTGATTTGTATTTGTTTTTATCTCAGCCCTTTCCCATGTGTGGTATTTACAATTCATATTTGTATATGTTTATCAGGGGAGGCTAGAGTGTTCCTCATTCCATTCCATGCATTACAATAAGCCCATTCCTCCGATTTCTACCTCCACTAGCCTCCCCTGATATTAATATATATTTGTGTGTACATTACAATCACACTGACAATTTACAATTCGAAGAAAGTCTCTTGACTGAAACCGATGATTAAACAAGTAAACAGTGTGATAGTTTTCTCTGCTTCATTTGCATCTGCAGTGACAATACCAGGTGTACAGATATGTTCTTTATTCACTGTTTTAATTCAAAAGGAGGGGCAAAATTACACAGTTAATTTGATGATTTTGAATGATCTGTTATTTGCCCCTTGGCTATCATTAACTGTATCAACTAGAGGCACATTTAACAAAACAACCCTAGGATTCTGTGCTTGGTTCTATCATGCCAGAATTAGTCTGGGCTGTTCGAAAGATATGATGACATCATAGGACGGACACTATTTGGCCCGGACTAATTCTGGCATGACAGATCCATTGTGAGGGTTAGGGTTAGGGTTAGTGTCTGTGTTTGAACTTACATTGGAGTCAAGCAGATCTATGCTGTCCAGGCTCTTACTGCGGTGAATACGGCCCTTGATCCTGCGCAGGGAGGGCTTCCCCTGGCTCACAGGCAGCGAGAGCGTGGAGGAGGCCAGGACAGCACCAGCAGAATCATCTGCAGCCCCAGCCCCAGTAGCACCAGTAGAGGTCGTAGCTCCATCAGTGGGAGTCACCCTGGGACACACAGAGACACAAGATAGAGGGAGTGGGAGGGGACACAGAGACAGAGAGAGAGGAAGAAGGGGACACAGAGACAGAGGACAGAGGAAGACAGGGACAAAGAGACACAGGATAGAGGGAGAGGGAGAGGGGGACAAAAAGACACAGGACAGAAACATATAATCAGTATCGATTCATACTGTACACAATCACCACACACTTTCAAAATGGACCGTGACTATTTTCCCTTTCATTCCTCTTTTTAAAGGACACTCTTCCCTTTTGGGCTGAGTGGCATTCAGAGCTGTGTGTAATGGGGTGTAATGTCATCCGGCTCCCCGGGGACAGATGCTAGGTACGGAGCAGCCGCATCTCCTCCATTATGAAGGCAGGGTTGAGCGCAAGACATGCAGCTCCCTCCACTGTGTCCATCACACACTCACACACTCAGTCAGCTCCTGTAAACAGCTATAGGGCTCCCAACGCTCCCCCACCTCACCCCCCCCCCCCCGCCCCGCCCCCTGGCCCAGCCCAGCCTCAGCACCAACCAAGCCCAAAGCCAGGAAGAAATCCAAGATTGAGAGAGGGGCTTTTAGAGGACGGATGATTTCTGAAACAGGATGATTTATGACCGCGCCAGAGCCCTCCTGGACCGCTATCACCTGGATGCTTCTCTGCCCAGCCTCCGCCTGACAAAGTCTAAACGGTTTTCTGTCCTGTCAACAATCAAATAGCGTAATTTTTCAGAGAAGGCAGACAAGCTCTGAAGGTGCGTAATGTAATGTTTAATAGGTCTATAATGTTGTTTGACATGGCTCCAAAATAGGGGTGGGCATCGACGATCGATAATTGATCGATAAGGATCTTGGTCGATCACAAAATAAAACATTTGGTCGATCACAAAAAATTATTTTGTTTTTTTTGTTTTTTTTGTGATCGACCAAATGTTTTATTTTGTGATCGACCAAGATCCTTATCGATCAATTATCGATCGTCGATGCCCACCCCTACTCCAAAACATGGCTGCTACTGCTGCTGCTGCTCTCATGGTCAAAGTATAGAGTGCTGCTTTAGTGACATTACTGAAATACAATAGTGCTGACGACCTGTTCCTCCTGAGAGCTGATTACTTATTCAGGTAATGTCACGCCATGTATGGTAAGCACTTTCCACCTGGAAAGTTAAGACCTTTAGGCTGCATCGATACACATCTCCTTTGCTTTTATGGGCAGTAAATGTTATGGATCTTGTAAACGGCCTATTGAGAGGCGATTCAATAAAAACAACAAGGTTCACTACAGGTACAAGCAACTCCACACTGGACTGGCGGAATCACAATCAACACATACACACACACATGCATGAAAAACAACAAACTCCCCCCCCCCCCCCCCCCCCGACCCAAACTCACCCACACACCCACCCTAACCCTAACCCCCCCGCCACACACACACACACACACACACACACACACACACACACACACACTGCAGTCAATCTGAAGGAACCTCTGCCTTGATAATCCCAGGGTCGTATACAGCAGTTAAGAAGGGAGGAGGGGAAGAAGAGGGGATTCCATTCGCACGTCCAGTGGCATCTTAGAGAGCCCCCTGAGGTTCATTAGATAAATCAATACAATTAGATAGATCTATCAATACCTATTGCATTGAGATGGGACTGAGGCTCTGTTCTCTGTGCTCTCGTTAAGGACATGGAGCACCATGGCACCTGTGTCTCACTCTGAGCCAGACTACCTAGAGAGCAGGCGTAGCAGCACTGGCAGTCCTAGATAGTCAGACCGCCGTCTCAGGTATTGTACATGCTATGAACAGAAGGAAAGCAGTCACTCTACATGACAAAATAAAACACATTCCTGATAGATTTCAGTAGCAGCAATCAAGCTACCCTGTCACGACTTTTCACCGTCTTGGCACCCCGCTGGTGGAACGAGCTTCCCGCTGCTGTCAGGACTGCAGAGTCACTCCCTATCTTCCGTCGTAGTCTGAAGAGCCATCTCTTCAGGCGACACCTTAACTGTCCCTCCTGAAACCTCTCTGTCCCCTCTATGCGTCTGTCGAGTTTCTCTACTGAAAATAATAATTCCTTCCTTCCTCTAGCTTTTTTGACTGGCCCGAGCTCAGATTACTTTTTCTCGCTTTGGATAAAGGCGTCTGCTAAATGCCAAAAATGTAAATGTAAATGTAATGTAAATGTAAATGTAGTATAAATATGAAGGTGTGTGGCTGTTTCCTTGCTCGTTGCGCCTACTACTACCATAAACCAGTACAGTACAGTACACAAGAGCTCCATCCCTCAGTATATCAAAATAAGTGGCTGGGCTGCTGTTTTGCTGAAAGCGAACCCCAAATCGTTGCTTTAACCTCTGGAGACATGTGGTACAATTGTGAGAAGCCTACACTCAGATTGACTGTAAGAAAATAAATAAAGAATGAATAACATTAAGCACTACAGTAATTGAAGTGAAGTTCATAAATATTACATGAAGATTTACCCAAAAATAGAGACTCAACCTCACTGCAGAAAATGTAGAGGTCAGCCACAGCTTTACTGATTACAGTACCTCGGCTTGATCCTGAAAACACGTTACACTGTGTAAAACATTAAAACACACCAGAATCACCCTGGATGCCAGTCTGATACTGGAAATACACATCTTATACTGATACACAACTCATACCATAGCTTTTGCATGTACACACAGTGTTTATTTGTAATAAATAATATCTGATTAGGTTTTTACATTTTCCATTGTCTCCCCTTGGTCCTCCCCTCACAACAAAACAATAACCTGAGTGTTGAAGCGCTGTCACACTGTAATAATATTGATGACATATGTATCTTCCATGCCAAATTCACATATTACGGAAATATAATTAACAACAAGATGAACTGTACGCATCAAAACAATATGGATGGTTAGATCTGACATTATGCTGTATGTGGAAGTTATCAATGCTAAGCGCCTCTTTCACATCATCAACATGGGCCTATCTGAGGAGTCAGCGAAAACTGATATCTGACAGCCTTGCAGGTCCAAGAGCTTGACATTGCAACTAAGAAGAAAAAAAAGTGCTGTGCCGGTACTGTATGTTATATTGTATGGTGTTGTAGCTAAGCCCTTCTATGTTATATTGTATGGTGTTGTAGCTAAGCCCTGCTATGTTATATTGTATGATGTTGTAGCTAAGCCATGCTATGTTATATTGTATGGTGTTGTAGCTAAGCCTTACTATGTTATATTGTATGATGTTGTAGCTAAGCCCTGCTATGTTATATTGTATGATGTTGTAGCTAAGCCCTGTGACGAAGTGGTGTGTGCAGCCGACCCAGGTGCGGTGCAGGACGAAGGAATGACAGCTGGGAGTGGTTGGCACAACTAAGTACACTTTACTAGTACAGAAACTATAACAGAAAGCCACAGGAAGAAACCCTCTTCCTGTGCTAAAAACAAGACAGGACTCCACGGGGAGACCGCTGCTCAAAACCAGTGCCATTCTTTAGGTCGGACAAACAGGTGAGACACCTCTCCACTCCTGTACAAGGGCCTACCAGAACCACCAGACTGGAGCAGCTCCCAACTCCCTGTGCAAGGCAGATACACGACAGAACAGGAACACACACTAAAACTGAACAGACAGAGAGATCACCCAGCCGGGAGTGCTGGGAAGTGAGGACATAAATGCACAAGTGCCAAACATCACACAGGTGACACACATTAGTCCATAACGGGGTGAGGAACAGGGAGGGTAGTAAAGTCCCACAGTCACCAGGGGCCACCAGAGGGAGGCACCAAGGAGACGTCCAGGAAATGGCGACCCCCCCCCCCCCACGGAAGGGGCAGCAGTCCTGCACCGCACCTAGGTCCGCTGCACACAGACCCCCCCCCCCCCCCCCCCTTACAGCAGGTACGATGAACAAGGACGAAGAACAAATGTTGTCCACAGACTTCCCTTTATGGGTAAGAATTGAAGCCTGGGAAGGATATTGTCTTCAACCCAGAGGAGGAGGAGTTTGAGCACCCGGCTAGATTTAAGGATGGTTTGTGTGGACCCCGGAACCAAGGATGAGCTCACATTGTAGAGGTGGAAGGGCAGGACACAGAAGGTCAGCAGGTCAAGGCAGATACACAACAGAACAGGAAAACACTCAAACTGAACAGAGAGATCACCCAGCCAGGAGTGCTGGGAAGTTTGGACATTAATGCACAGGTGCTAAACATACACAGGTGACACACATTACTCCATAACGAGGTGAGGAACAGGGAGGGTAGTAAAGTCCCAAGGCCACCAGGGGCCGCTAGAGGGAGGCACCAAGGAGACGTTCAGGAAATGGCGACCCCAACCATAACAAAGCCCGACTATGTTATACTGTATGGTGTTGTAGCTAAGCCCTACTTTAGATACTGGTACTGTAGCAACATGCTGAGCCCTATTATCCCATATACGTTATGCTATTGTAGTAAAATCTATAGAGCCGATTCTTAATATTTAATGTAATATTTCACAAAGAGGGTTCGACATGGAATCAAAAAGGGGGGGGTGAGGGACAGAGAGACTGAGCAACAGAGAGACGGAGGGAGTGAGGGACAGAGGGACAGATAGACAGAGGGCGTGAGGGACAGACGGACAGTACACCCAGCTCGTGACGTGGCCTGGGGGGCTCTCCTGACCTAGTCAGGCTGGACATGACGTCCTGTGAGCTCACTCCACTCCAGGGTAAGCCCCATCCGCCCAGGAGCAGGATGACTAGATAAGGATGTTGCATCCCATTCGGCTAAGATTAAGGGCATGATGCGCTTAAGAAGTCCAAACAAATCAAAGCAAAGCATATTAAAACAAGTGGATATATCCTTGATAAGATATCGAGGAAAGAAAAAAAGCGGCCGTTATTTACTCTACTACGGGTTCAGAGAGCGTATGTAAGTAAACCCTTTGACGTGAGGTGGCCAGGAGTAGCACGATGGGACGGCTTCCCTGATTAGGTGGGCTAGACAGCGCTGACAGATGGATAGACAGATTAGGCATAGAGACATATCAAACATGACAGGCCAACGGTCACGTCGGAACACTGGCCGACCCCTGCGGAGAGGAAAATAAAGGCCCACCCCGCACTCACTCAATCTGGCTCCAAAAGAAAACAACCCTGTCTGCCCTGACCTCACCCCCACATGCAGGGAAAGATCATCCCTATTAGAAGAGGGAAGGGGGGGGTACAAAAAAATCACAAACAAACACATTAGCGCTGGTAATAGATGGTGTAAAGTGTATTTAATTGAAAAAGAAGAGAACGCACACCGCAGAAAACTCGGGCGAGGTGCTGTTCGACGGAGCAGAATACTATAGAATGAAGTAGAAGCCGCACACTCTAGCTCCAGATGCAAAAGTGTATTTTAATTGCCCAGCATCTGTGTCGGGAGGATCCTCCATAGACACCGCTGAGGAAGCTTAACCCTAATGGCAGGAGGTGCTAGAGGGTGAACTTCTGCCTCTTTTCCTTACTGGAAAGAAACAGTGAAGGAGGAATAAAGGGCCCAGCACAGAGAGCAGCAGACACACAGTTCATATGAGAGAGACACTCAAGGGCTAGTTCACCCTCCTGGTGACTGATGCCATCTTGTCAGCCTCCTACAACGAGCATGAGTCACCTTGCCTCAGAGCCTCTGAGTCACACATTTGTAATAGTCATGCTTCTCCACATCTGGATCTACCTCCCAGGGATAAATGTCTGATATGCTGTGTTGTCATTGCTACTGCAAGGGGGGCTGTTCTAGAAGCCAATATGGTTATGTAAATGAGGAGTCATGACAGGCCCATGGACATGTGCGCAGTTCTCTATGAATTCATCCAAGGTGTGTAGATAGAAAACCACTGGATCGGGGCGTCAGCGTAACACACTCAGTGAATATATGAATCTGATTAATGAGCAAAAGAGAAAGGGTATAGAGTAAATAGTTTTAATTATCTTACTTATTATTTCTAGTCTAATTTCAAATTATCCTGGTTTCCTGGTTTTCTGCTCTCTTGCTTTCACCTTTTTCTTCTTCTTATGTTCTCAGATCATAAAAAGTGTAATATGCAAACTCCACCCATAAGCCCACAGAGACGAGAGACGGACATACACACACGCACACACACACGCACACACACGCACACACACACACACGCACTCACACACACACACTGTAAAGGATGGTACTACACTACCTCATTGATGTGCTCAATATTGGCTCTACCCTCAGGATCCTGCTGGGCTGCTAAGCCCGTTTCCAGTGCCAGTGTCTTCAACAGAGCCTGATTCAAGTGCCTCTGTATTAGGTGGAAGGCAACATTATAGTGTGGAATGAGGCAACCACAAGTCAATAAACCCTATGGAATCTGTCCCCTTTGGTGTCATAAACCATCAGAGCGGAGATTCTAACCATTCTGGCAAAGTAAGAACGTGTTGGTTTCTAAACTATATTAAAAAAAAGAATACTATCAGCGGTCATATGACAGAGAAACAGAAGGGTGTGTTTTAGGAGAGCATGTCAGCGTTGTCAGTTTTGGTGATATTCCGCATCATGGTTCCATGTGTGATCGGGGGGGGGGGGGCTATGGGGGAAAGGGAGGGGGGGGGTAGTGGGCGCAGGGGGAGGCTGAATTCATGCATCATTAACCAGGTAGAGAGAACACCAAGCTTTGCTGTGGAGGGAGCAGACATCTGGCTACACAATAAAGGACAGCTCCTGAGACAATACTCTGAGGGAGCAGAGGTGACTCCAAACATACAGCCCTGAACGGAGAGGGGAGGAGAGGACAGGAGAGGAGAGGAGAGGAGAGGGGAGGAGAGGAGACGGGAAGAGCGGAAAGGAGAGGAGACGGGAGGAGAGGAGAGGAGAGGAGAGGAGAGGGGAGGAGAGGAGACGGGAAGAGCGGAAAGGAGAGGAGACGAGAGGAGAGGAGAGGAGAGGAGAGGAGAGGAGAGGAGAGGAGAGGAGAGGAGAGGAAAGGAGAGGAGAGGAGAGGAGAGGAGATGGGAGGAGAGGAGAGGAGAGGAGATGGGAGGAGAGGAGAGGAGAGGAGAGGAGAGGAGAGGAGAGGAGGGGAGAGGAGAGGAGAGGAAAGGAGAGGAGAGGAGAGGAGAGGAGATGGGAGGAGAGGAGAGGAGAGGAGATGGGAGGAGAGGAGAGGAGAGGAGACAGGAAGAGAGGAAAGGAGAGGAGAGGAGAGGAGAGGAGAGGAGGGGAGGGGAGATGGGAGGAGAGGAGAGGAGAGGAGAGGAGACTGGGCTGGGCTGGGCTGCCACTACTCTGGCCGTCAGTTTATGTGTCAGTCAATAAGGCAATATAGTAATCTCATTTTAATGGGTGTCCCCCTCCCCCACCACCACGGCCAGATGACCCTGGAACCCACCACGGCGCCTCTCTTAAGGGAGCAGCTTCAAAATTATAACTCAGTCACTACTTTGTCTCCAAGCACAACTGACAGCATTCACAGAAGCCAGAGAGGAGGAACACATTCTCTACTTTGGCTTTCTGAAGCTCTTTGATCTTTAGCACTCTGAATCTCAATGTTTTGATATTGCATATCCTGTAGAATTAGCTCAGCTAGATCCGCTACAATAAACCAATAAACCACTGTTTGTTTGTCACAGAGGACTAATACCACTGAATTTGGCAGGATTATGTCACATGCTTAATATTATTCATGGGGATTACAAATAAGGAAACATGCATCAAGTGGAAGACACAATAGCGTACCAACACATCCGAGCCATTGATTCCTACAGTTTCTTACAATGGGTTGATAAAAACAAACATTGTGATTGGCCGAGAGACGTTCGAAGCCGTCATTTAATAACGATAATGTCCATGTGTAGGATACTCCTACACTGCAGTAGATGTGTGTATCACGTTCCCTTGACAACGTTTGTAGTTTTGTTTTTCTAATCTACTATCTGGTGTGTAAACACATTAACCCTGTTACCCTTATCAGATTATTCCACAGCAGACATGATCTGATTTCAAGATAGTGTATGGTGGTTACTAAGCTACGAAAGATAGTGTTTACCAGGACACCATACACAGGTAGCTGGCTATAGGACTCTACACATAATAACAGACATATCTCCTCAGACCATTCCATCAACTGTAATGTTATGTCTTTGCAGCTCTTCATCAGAGATCTACGGTAGGTTAAATGTATGGAATGGGGTGAAATACAGATGTACTTGTACAGTGTTAGTCGATTATTTCCAAAGGATGATTAACAGTACCTGAGTAACGGGATGGAAGGTTAAAGTGTGTGGTCTCATCTGGTTGCATGTGTGTGTTGGACAATGGATGAATGATAAATGACATTATTAAATCAAAGTCAATCTAGTAGACAACAGAGAGGCGGAGAGGCTGAGATGTAGACACCCACCACAGAGAGTATGAGAGGAAATCACTTTCAACCGCCAAGAAATCACCCTGATGTTATACTGGTTTAATCTTTCCTTTTACAGTACTAAGGAGAAACTAGAGAAACATGTTTTATTGCCACGTGTTCATTCATAACAACGAGATGCATGAATGCATGAAGCAAAACGCATAATAATGATAATTATTAATAATTGAGGTTTGTGTACATAACTTCAGACGTTTCTAACAAGGGGATCATAATTAGTACGATGAGAAATAAGTGAAGTGTGTGAATGGCAAATGTGGTGGAATTAGAGCGGATTACCAAGATACACAGTAACGATTCAAAATATTGTACTCATTCAAGCCCGAAATAAAATACTTTTAATCAGATTGTATTATGCAGAATTATGTCTTAGAGAGTGCATCTTTCTAATGCACATTGTTCCTGATCTTTCGGTTCTGGATAATGATAAGTAGAAAAATGAATGGCGTGATTCTTCCTCTGTGGGCTCTGTGACAGATAAACACACAAGACACCCACCCACACAACCATACTGACTATAGAATCACCCAGATGTCCCTGGATAACGACATCACTGCATGCCATCTGAATTAAAACAGTTTGACAGCGACGCTGAACAAAAGGAGAGAGGCGGACTTCCGCAAACAGCCACTCACCCTAAAAAGCATGTCAAAGAGCGAGAGAGAGCTCCTTGACAACAAAGCTAACAAGCTAATTGTGCAGCCAGAGTAAAAGCACAATGGCTGTGTGTGTGTGTCCTGTTAATAAGTAAGAGAGAGATGGTTGCTGCACACACACACACACACACACACACACACACACACACACACACACACACACACATATATATATACACACACACACACACACACACACACACACACACTACAATACACTACACTACACTACACACACCTCCTCTCCTCAGCATCACTCAGCAGTCACACACATTGAAATGAATACTCACCACAACTGTCTCTTAGGAGGGATGCAATTGTCTCTGTTAACAGCAGTGACTCCCATGGCCATCTGCATCACCGTTATGTACTTCTGGTACTTCATTTTGTCCACCACTACTAGGAATCCACACCACAAACCAGAAATAGGTGATCATGTAATTTCTATTCCCTGGCATCCGCCTCTACCGCGTCCTCCTTGTTCAGCATCAGAACGCCATTTCCAGCGCTGAAGGACTGACAGGGAAAGCACTCCCCAAGGAGCTCAACAAAAGGTACCACGCCGCTGCAACCCATGTCTGCAATGACACTATAATCTCATTAGCGCTCAGAATAGATGGCTAATCCATTCAATTTTAGTCAGGAGCAGAACATTGTTTTTGTTCGCCCTAGCGGCACTTTTCTTTGGGGAAAAAAACTCTAACGAAACGCTGCAGCAGCACCCAAGTGTCCGTGTGTGAGGTAGGAGGGAGAGCATGCGTGTGTTCAATGAGAGAGAGAGAGAGCGAGAGAGAGAGGGAGGAAGGAGGAGGGAGCGGGAGGGAGGGAGAGAGAAGGGAGCGGGAGGGAGGGAGAGGGAGGGAGGGAAGGAGGGAGAGCAAGCAGAGTGGATGTGGTGAGCTGAGAGGGGTAGTGTGTCTCATGAAAACATCTTTGCATTTCATGATAATATTGTTTAGGGTTCTATCAGAGCAAACATATTAGGTATTCTAAAAAGAAAAATAGGAATGTATGATGAGAGCATGATGAATGTGATCATCGAGCACTGTTCCCAGTCTATAGCTTATACCTCCTGAGAGGAAGGGGGAGGGGGAAGGATGGGATGGAGGGAGTGAGGGAGGAAAGAAGGGGGAAGGATAGGAGGGAGGGAGGAAAGGAGGGGGAAGGAGTGTTTTACACAGAGTAAAACCAAAGTGTATCTACACATTCCACGATCAACATGTGATAGAGTCAAAGATAAAATATTCAAATAAACATGTGACAGTACAGAGGATGCAGAGAGAGTCCTCTAACAGCAGTAGGCTAAAATATGGCGCAGACAAATTACCTTTAAATTGTAGTGAAGTTATTCTTTTTTAATGAACCATGAAGGTGAATAAATAATCACTCAGTGAAATTAAGACTGGGCTGCTTTGATCCTACTGACCTTGTTCTAATCTAAATCCTTCTTAGGCGGCCCAGCCATGGTCCTAGAGAAGTCTGAAGGCCAGCTACCGTGATCCCTTCACAGGCTCAATGAAATAGAGTTAAAAAAACATGGCTAATTGGTGGAGCGCTTTGAGTGAGGAAAGAAGTGCGTAAGACTTCAATCCAGACACTGCATTGAGTACATGCTCTGTGTCGCTGG